>NC_137812.1:57669170-57699170 GCF_963921795.1 Nannobrachium achirus
AGGAGCCATCTAAACGGTTGGTAGGCCTATTCAACCGAATGTAGGCCTAAATATAGGTTATTTTGCCCCTGTGGTGGAAAGTAACTTTTACTCAAGTAACCTGTAGCCTACTTCAGTACAATTTTGAGGTATCTGTACTTTACTGGAGTATTTCCAAATTCCAATACTTTTACTTCTACTCGACTGCATCTCAGTGGCAACTATTGCACTTTTACTCCACTACAATTTATTTGAAAACTTTAGTTACTGAGATTTTGATTAGACCATAATTACAAAACATACTGTACATCAACCACTTCAGCCCTAGGCCTATATATTTCAGCCATTTGAAAAGAGCCGATCTACAAGCTCACAATGCCTTACGAATTTGAAAACTTGAAATGGGACATTCTGCATCTGCATTGAGTACTTTAACTTTTCGTACTTTAAGTAGGCTATATTTTGATACCAATACTTTTGTAGGCTACATTTACTCAAGTAGACCTACATTTTGAATTCCGGACTTTCACTTGTTGTTGTAACAGAGTAGGCCTATTTCTACATTGCAGCATTGATACTTTTACTCAAGTACAAGAACATTCGATTCGAGTAGCCTACTTTTTTTCCACCACTGTTTGCTCCACCTCGCTCATCCACCTCGCTCAAAAGGAGCGGCTGCTCCTTTAAGGGGTGATATTTTGACGTTGCGTCTGGCTCGTTCCATTCCACGAGGTGGTCCAGTGTGGAGACAGGGATCTTCACAGCGGGAGAGAAGGGACACTTTCAAAAAAACTACATTAGACCACGTTCAAGTCAAGAGCTGTTCAATTAGGCGCTAATCAAGAGCAGGTGAGATGATTTGAGCTGTCTTAATTTATATAAAAGTTCCCCCCTGATACTAAATGAAGTAGCCTGCAGTTTCACTTATTTCAACAGACATTTCAAATGTTCAATGTTTGACTGACATTAACTCTGTAGGCTACATTCAGTTAGTTTATAACACAAATGACTTACGTTGTTATAGACCTACTTTTTCTTTTTAATATTTTAGTTGAAACCGTGATATAGACGGTATAGCCTAGTTCCGTTTTAAGATGGTATTTTATTCTTCAGTCGTCGTTGGAAAACGTTGGTCCAGGTTATGGAACCTGATAGTGACGCGTTCTTCTCATTTGCTTGGCTGTTAGTGTAGGCTACATCCTTTGCAGGAAATGCAAGTGGATCGAGTGAGCATTTCTTTCCAACGACCTGAAAGGCTCGAGCAACCACCAGTCATGTAATTTAAGTTGCTTTTATAAAATAAAATAGCCAATGTGGGAAAAGCAACACATTTATTACAATATTTTATTCAAGAGCTCAAACAATAAAATGAAATCATAATGCCACAAGGTCGGTGACATGTATAGACTACTAGTGTCAATCCATTATATCAAAGCACGGGGTTGTTACTTAATATTCCAATAAGGTTATTATTATTTTTCAATGTTGTAATTGTGTGTTTTCTTTTCTTTATTATTATTATTTTTTAATCCAGACTGTTCTTTTAAAATGAATGCTGAGAACAATCCTGAATTGAGTTCCTTGGAGGGAGATATGAGTAAGTATTCTCATGTCATACTGTATATTATAGATTTAGGCAGGAATATATTTAATGACTTATTTATATTATCCATTTGTAAGATGATGTCCCTGTCTAAAATAGTAGCTCTACAAGCTTACAACGCAGGTGTGATGTGTTGTACGACTAAATCAGGCTTTACTTTTAGATGTTAGCAGCAGCACACCAGATGTGACACGAGATGTGAAGACACCAGATGTGAAGACACCAGATGTGAAGACACCAGATGTAAAGACACCAGATGTGAAGCCACCAGATGTGAAGACAGATGAGCAGGAAAGCGAAGACAAGGAGGTCCCAATAGGAAACTCATCCAGTGCCGATGGAATGACGTGTTCTGAAGGTGATGCACAGACATATGCACATATTAGCCTATACCAGTGGTGCTCAAATCCCAAATGAACATGTGTGTTGACACCCATTTGAAAATATGTTGTGCCATGGACCATCATACAAGATTTGTGTTCAAATATAAAAAACAAAATAGCCTATGTATTAAAAAAAATATATATATAAATCACACCCAATGTGAAGTGAGCGGTGGTCGTGCTTGCATAACGTCTTCAGACTAGGATTTTAGTCTAGGGATGTACAGGGTATGCTACACACAACGCTGAGGAAAAAGGCTACAATATATATATATATATATTTTTTTTTTTTGTTTTCCCTTCAAAATGTTCAAGATTGCCTACAGACAACTCTATCTGTATCAATCACACAGTCAGATCAGATCAGACTCCGTGTTAAGCCTGTGTGTCCAGAACAAGACCGTGTGCCAAAATAGCCAATGTGCTGTGCAGTGTGAGCTTGTAGATCTACTAGCCATAGCCTATATTCACGTTGCAGTGAAATATCACAGTGGTCTGAATTACCCTGGCTTGTGTGAACATTTACCCAAACAGACATGCAATTTAAATGAACACTGAGGATCACTAACTCATGTGTAACCAAGTATGATATACACACATAAGCGCATGCCACATAAATGTGGGAAATCATGCACGTCAATATTGTTACAGATGGTAAGTTATGATTGGGGACAAATGTTTTTTGACTTATGGCCCTTGGTTCTCCTTTAGTCAGTCACAAGCCTACTACTGGTGTTCAGGTTTGCTCTTCTACTTATTTTAGAATCCCCTCTGAACACCTCATTGAATGAATGCATGTGCTGACTGACATCCTGCTCTTCAGCTGAGGTGCAGCCTGTGGGTTCAGTGGTCTTCAACACTTGAACCCCAGCATCCATATTCTGGCATGGTACATTCACCAAAATCAAACCTCGGTTCGAAGTGGAGCGGTGAATCTGAGCGTGCGTGCGTACGTGCGTGCGTGCGTGCGTGCGTGCGTGTGCGCGTGCGTGCGTGCGTGTGTGTGTGTGTGTGTGTCTGTGTGAGTGAGTGGTGAGTGTGCCTGGCCTGCACAAAACAGCGCCCCTCCTTTAACTAGTGTGTTGTGTGTGGCCACTCAAGGTATTGCCAGGCTACGGACACGGCCAGCCACCCACCCACCCAGGGACATACCCACGGACATACCTGTCTATTGGGAGCGCTTTCACCGCTCCAAAAATAGCCAAACTACATCCTCACAAAGCATTGCAATCCAACGTGTCGTGAGTTTTAGGTCGTCTATTTTTTGCGAAGAGATTGATTGATTGATTGAAGAATTTATTAGAAGATTGCAATAGAAACAAGTACAGTTTCATGACAGTACAAATGGGAGTCGCTCTCCATTCCGACATGTCGCCACTCCGAAATTGACTTCTAATTGTGGCGACACTCCCATAGGGGTTAAGTTTAGGGCTATGGTTAGAGATAGGGTTAGTGTCGGAATGGAGACATGTCGGAAAGGAGACATGTCGGAGTGGCGGGATGCACCCAGTACAAATCACTGGTAGAAGGTCAACTAAAAGGAGATCCTAGAAAGCCGAAGCTTATTTCCACAGGAACCACACTTTAAGTATCTCATATAACATTGAAAGACAGACGGATAGAACATAGTACTTTATCTAGGATAATATCAATTTCAAAAGCAGAAAAAGCATAACATCAAATAATAACATCAAATACTTTGGTGTAGATGGAGGAAAAAATGCGGTCCAAGTACATAGCCATCTCGGGTCCAGTTTTTAAGTGGTTAAACACAGATGCCCCTCGGTCTGTGAGGGGCCTCTGAGAGTGCAAAGTTTCCAGAGCAACTGTGAGCGTGTTCCACTGAGTACACGGCATTGCAGCTCATCACCACACAGCAGTGTGGTTTCTGGATGGAGCTCAGCACATGCAGTAGCTGTTTGATAAGCTGCAAAAGGCAAGATAGAGATACAGCCTAGGCATAATAGAGATACAGGCATAATACTGAGTGGGATGTCAAGGTCACAGCAGAGCAAAAGGTTGAGTTTGCAACTTTGCATGAGTTACAATATGATGTACTGCAGTGATTCTCAACCCATTTAATGTCAAAGTTGCCCCGTTTGATATGCATTAGGCCATGCTCCCCCATTTGATATGATTTCTGTCTCTGAGACATAGTCTACTCTGTCAAATATGCTGTTTTAATTTAACTCTGAGAGTAGACAAATGGAACCAAATGCACCTGTAACGGTCAATTTAGTTCAATTTTACACTCTGGGAGTTACAGACCCATGAGGGTCCATTTGGTCCCCTAACTATCAGCAATTTAGCCAGGGACCCACTGGACCACCGGGAGTTATGGACAGACATGGATGCCTGAGGGTCCAGTGATTCCACTTTGAGAATCGGTAATGTAATGAAGGCATATAAATATTTTGTAAATGTTTGACAAACATGGATAAAAACACATTCTACTACAGTATGCTACCATGCTGTGGAATGACCTACCAGAAGACATAACGGTTCTTGACTCCCTATACTCAAACTCAAAACTAAGTAACTAACCTAAAAGACTTCCTGTCCTCAAAATACACGTGAACATAGTGTAACTCCTTGATCATCTTGATCGTAGAATCCTCTGCCCCCTGCCCCCACCCCTCCTTTCTCTGTAAATATACCATATTATTCTACTGAGCTTTATTCCAATATGTTTTGTATTGTATTATATTGTATGTATTATACTGTATGTACAGTATTACTCAGTGTCCTTGCAGTTAGAGTGTCTGCCCTCCATGGCTGATACTGCTAGGTAGGGGTTCGATCCCCGGCCGGGTCATACAAAAGTTGTACCCAATGCTGCCCTGCTTTGCACTCAGCAGTTGGATAGGGGGAAAGTCCCTGTGACATGTCCGGGGGGCGGGGGGTGTACTTGTGCTGTGCATCAAGCTGCCTCACGCTACAGAAACAGGAGATAGGCTCCTGCCCTATCGGCCACATGGCTCTGCAAATCTTACTTACTTATTACTTATTACTGATGAATTGAGTACAATGAAAACAAGCCCCTGGGGATTTTTGTCACGTGTTTCCTAAACCCACCAGGCTTGAGTTAAGACCCGCCTCGTGGAAACGCGATAACTTCTAGGAGTGGCTGAAATCCTTGCCGGACACATTGAGGGTGGATAAAGTCAGTAAAGGCATGAAGACAATCTTAAAACTTGTACTGAGAAAAGCCTGCATTTGCACAATGCACAGCTATTAATTTGTCACTACAGTGCTCAAAATAAACTGTGCTAAACAAAAAACCTGAAACTTACTTTGTACTGTGCTTAAAAAAGGAAGACTTTGTAACTTTGCAAAATAGAAAAACGTACTGAGAAAGCTATTCATTTGTCACTACTGTGCTCAAAATAAAAACTCTTACCTGATTATCAGTTACATTGATATGGCTTTGGGCGTATTATGCTGCGTGTATTATTGTAATGCATCGGTAGGTAGTAGGTACAGTATTGCTTTGCACTAAGAGCACTAACGTTCATTATGCACTTTCATACTTAAGATTATTGAGAGGGGCGTTTCCGCGAGGCGGGTCTTAACTCAAGCCTGGTGGGTTTAGGAAACATGCATTTTGTCTTATCCTTTTAGCATAACCTTGACTTTACTTCCTGTACTGTCTTGTCAATCAATCAATCAAAACTTGTGGAGAATATGCATGGTGTAGGATGACTTCTCAGTTTCTTACACATCTCTGTAGTATAGGCGCCAACTTGCTTCTTGTGCACAATTAGGCCATAGAGGCCACTTGTTTGCCAGCAGAGCGTGCCATGAGGTGCGCTCACCACTGGTATCGCCAGGAATGCTTGTCCCTCATTGGCTGACTCATTGCTGACTCAATGCTGGTCTCTCATTGGCTGATGACGTTGCCAGAAATGCTGGTCTCTGATTGGGCTACGGGCTTAAAGAGATCACAGACACCGACATACATACAGTACATACGCAGCCGAATGCAGTACTTGCGCACTCTGCTGGCGCAAGTATCTAGCTACGTTAAGATAGTTATGATATGCTGTTCCACTGAGCTTACAGTATGATGCATTATGACCAGCACTTAATACATTATAAACGTAGTTATAAGTTGTCATACATGATTAAAAACATGTTATAACTAATGTTTTAATGACCTGTAAGCACATTATAGTGCATTACAAATGCGATTTTAATTATAGAGGCCACCTTTAAGTAAAGTATTACTGTCTAGGTTATTTATAATTTTTTCCCGACCGGCGCTGGTCTAGCGCTCAACCGTTTCCCATTGTTTTGCGCGATCGTTGTGGTGTATTGGCTGCATGCTTGCCTCTCGCTGCAATGACCGTTCTGTTACTGGCTATGAGCAGTCACTCTCTCAGTCTCAACCCGATCAACTAGGTGCCAGACAAGCTAATAATACACAACAAATTGCTGATCTGTGTATGCTGGCTTTGGGTGTGAAATAAGCTCGGGCTGCATGCCGGAATGAAGTGCTGCTGCGCAATATACAGTATAGTATAACAAAAGTTGTTCTCCCGTCAGTTAAAGTGAAAGATCGGATCACAGAACCAATTTCCTCTGCCCCAGTGGTGTAAAGTAACTAAGTACTTTTACTTAAGTACTGTTTTGAGGTATTTGTACTTTACTTACTAGTAGGCCTATTTCCAATTTCCAATACTTTTACTTCTACTCTACATCTCAGAGGCAAATATTGTACTTTTACTCCACTACAATTATTTGAAAACTTTAGTTACTAGTTAGTTTGGGCACGTGGTGATTTTCCGATGGCCTTAAAGTCCGAGAGACTTAAAGTCTGAAAGGCTGTTCTGAGGATGCCGACACTTGCAGCACTGTGTGTGTGTGTGTGTGTGTGTGTGTGTGTGTGTGTGTGTGTGTGTGTGTGTGTGTGTGTGTGTGTGTGTGTGTTGCTCGCGATAGAGCGCACGTGAGAGAGGTTGCATCTGTCCAAAAGCAAAAAGGTCTCATCTCAGTGCACTGGCTCTAACTTCTACATTAAGATGTTAACTCACTTACTGCCAATTTAAAATGCCCCTCGAGTGGCACTAGTGCCAGAAGCCTCCATAGACTCCCATGTAATTTATAGTGCACAGATCATGCACGCCCATGCACAGATCATGCACCATGTTTGTGCAGGCTGTTCACAGCTTTCAAACAAAAAAAAAAGATTGGAAATCCGTTCAGGCATTCATGATTTATCAGCCATAATGTTTTCTTCAGATGTAAACAAAAATGGCTGCCATGTTTGAAAGATGGGGTTGTATGGGGGGTGGAACATGCAAAATCGCGATTGAAATCATGTTTACTAGATTTAATTGGGTCCAAAAAAAAAAAAAAATATATATATATATATATATTTTTTTTCTAAGTAAAAGTCGCCCAAAGTCGCTTGGCAGGGAACTCCATAGTGAGAAAGTTGCTCTAAAAGTCGCCTGGCACTGTATGTTAAACTTGGTCACACATACATAGGTTTGAGTGATTACTTTGTTTGTGAAATGTGAAAGCATTGTGATGGATAAAGACCTGGATGTTACCTCTTACTTGTGTGATCCATGTTGGATCCAGTCAATTTGAAGAAATCCAGCGTTTACTTGAGGTGAGGACAATAAGAAAGCACAGGCCCATGTTTTCATTCACAACTGCTTGGCTGAAGATCCATTCTATAGCCATGTCATTTAATAGCCTAGTTTAAACTAAGGAACTTAGTTCTCTTACTGAATTTCCCCCTTGGGATAATAAAGGTATCTATCTATCTATCTATCTATCTATCTATCTATCTATCTATCTATCTATCTATCTATCTATCAAATGGCTTTTATACTTTTTTAATGAGATTTGTCCTTATATATAGAGATAGATATGCTCAGATTTTACTATTTGCTGGCTTTTAGGATAATTAATTAATTATTTTAATCATGCCAACCTCTGCGCATGAGGGGAACGGGGACGGATCTTTCTCTCTCTCTCTCTCTCTCTCTCTCTCTCTCTCTCTCTCTCTCTCTCTCTGGGACATCGGATTTGGATCTCCCTGCCGTCGGACTTTCAGGCCGTCGGAATATCGAGATTTTGCCTTGTAGATCGGCTATTTTCAAACATTTTGTACTTTTACTTTTGGTACTTTAAGTACTTATTGATGCCAATACTTTCATACTTTTACTCAAGTACATTTTGAATTCTGGACATTTACTTGTAACGGAATACATCTACAGTGCAGTATTGATACTTTTACTTAGGTACAAAATGTGAATGCTTTTTCCACCACTGCTCTGCCCAATGTGCCCATGCACTATGCACAAGAATCACAGTCAGTTTTGACCACAATGTCTATATACATTGAAATGCAGATATCACTTTAGCCACTGCTCCAACACAGGCCAGTTGCGCAGTGTTTAGAAGTGAAGCTTCTGCCATCTGTGCCCCAATAATGAACCATCTTTCAGTCACTTTGTCTTTTGCCATCTTAATTCAAAATCAGGTCAACTGGAGCTGCTCAACGTTTTGTATTAATTCCAGAGCATTATAGGATGTTAATTACTTAACTGAATATGCAATCCAACTGTATGAAAGCAGCTAGATTCCTTATGTTTCTGGCACTCAGTGATTTAGGTGTTTTCTTTGATTTGTCATCCACCTGTGATAACAGAACTGTCTGTGGTGTGATGTGCTTTGTATGTCTGGATTTTAGTTTTGGAGTAATTCCACCATGTCTGGCAGGGTGTTTATGACTTATGACATTTCAGGATGGCCAATGGTGCTTTGGAATATAAAACAAAAAGGTGTATTATATTATATCATTGTAATATATAATTCAGTTTAGACTAGTGTGGATACGGTTTTCTCCACAGTCAGTATTAAGATTTCTATTTTTAAAAGGGAGACAAGGAATCGCCTGTTTGCGACATCTTCTCTTGCCCTGGTTCTAGTATCTGCAGATAGAGGAAATGCTCTTATCTGAGGTATACATCTTCTAAATCTCTCTGACACTGTGGAGGCCCAAATGAACATAGTAACACTGTGGAGATGTGTCTGTGTCAATAACAAGCTATCTTGGGCCATAAATACAAATGTAGATGTGGAGAGGTGTCAGAGTTTCTTATTCTGGTTGGTAGCTGCCTGTGGAGCCTTCAAATGGAGGCTTTTAGTCACCTCCTTATCTGGAAGTGAGCACAACCACAGACCCTTCGAGCAGCAACCGCACAGACCCTTGGACATCTTTCTGTAGTTTCTCTTTCTGCTTATTGTACATTTACTACTTCATCTAACAATTCATTCTCCTGATGACAGTGCATATGTGCAGTTAGTGTAAAGTCGCACTGTGTAACTTTTTCGGGTATATTTTTCCACAATTAACATTACGCACAATAATTTTGGGATTCTTTAAACATAATTAAACACTATTTCTATTCATGAGTGTCTGACCCCGACACTCCCGCCAAAATGACATAGGTACCGTAAATGTATTTATTTATGTATTTTACAGTTAATAAATAATGTTTCTGATGACTACTATGTTCCAAAATATCTTCTATGACTCATGACGGAGACCCTGTTTAAATTCCCAGTTGGACATAAATGTTACGTATTGCAGCTCTAACATTAAGGATTTCACTGTGTACACTCACACTCCTTTATCTGCCTTTGTCTCCCGCACAATAGAGATGCTTCCAAAGAAATGTGAGCAAGAGGCGGTGGAGGAGAATGGGCAGCACCATATGGATGAAGGTCGACAAGAAAGCAGCCTAAAAGAGGAAGAGGACGAAGCTAGTGATGAAGGGCTAGAGGAGGGATTCGCTGAAGACGGGCCACATGAAGATGAGGAAGAGGTGGAGGAGGAGGAGGAGGACGACGACGAAGAGGAGAGAGATATGGAAGTGGATGAAGAGGGAGATGACTTAAATGAACCCCAGGACCTGACCCTGGTGGATGCGAGCTTTGAGAGCGCAAACCTGCCGGAAGCCCACACAGCAGCAGAGGTAGAAGCCGCAACCTACATGCCTGGTGGGGCAATGGCCCCCCGCAGCCAAACAATAGGCAAGTTCAACTGTGACATCTGCGGCCTGTCCTGCGTCAGCATCAATGTACTGCTGGTGCACAAGCGAAGCCACACTGGTAAGAACAGGAACACCAAGCCGAGCACCTGACCTCAAATACAGCCGTTACGCAATCAACATAATGTATTGTTGTTTGGTGGAGTAGATAAGTGTGAGGTTTCTTTTGAGTGGATCGAGAAGCTTCATTGCTGACTAATGTGCCTACGTTTAAGAAATGGGTGAATCTGCATCATACTTGACGCACATAGCATAAAAAAACAGCACCACATGACCACAACCCAGAATTCGGGCGCATTTACGTGTCTTAGTTAGGCAATATCCTCGATAATGTGTAACTCCATAGTGGCTATATGACATGGTGTTTTTTTATATTATAAGAGGTAAGGCATTACACCAAGTTTATTTTCTATTATCATTGCAACACATGATAATATAGCAATTTCACTACATGTCATAAAATATAAATCAAGTACGTAATTTCTACATGCAGGGTACAGAAAATGTATTTATAAATGTTGATTTTTTAATGAAAAAACCCGCTGTTATATTTAGTTATTGTTACATTTTTGTATTGTTAGCCTACAAGAAAATATCGTCACTGTCGGGCAGACACATCGTATCTCCAAGTTTCAAATTTGAAATTTTTTTCGTAAAGAAAAGCCCTGCTTCATCATCACACAAGACTGTCACACAAAACTAGTGAAAATAGCAGATCTACAAGCACACAATGCCTCGCAGTGCGAGGCGTTGTGTGCTTGTAGATCGTCTATTTTCGCTAGTTTAGATCATTTTTAAAATGATAAATACAAAACAAACGGTTTTGGACATACAAGGTTTTCACCCGACAACGACGATATGGTCTCAATGATGTTTCCATTGGGGTCTCATTCCCGTGTTTTGTATCAACCAGGTGAGAGGCCGTTTCACTGCACCCAGTGTGGGGCCTCCTTCACCCAAAAGGGAAACCTGCTTCGCCACATCAAACTGCACTCCGGGGAGAAGCCCTTCAAATGCCCCATGTGCAGCTATGCCTGTCGCAGACGCGATGCCCTGAGCGGGCACCTGCGTACCCACTCTGGTGCTGTACCACCCCAACACCTGCACTCACACACTTTACTGTTCATATGCACCTGGGAATATATCTACATGTTTGTTTCTTTGTTTGGCTTTTAGTGCCTCATGGATGGTTTGCTAAAGCACACACAGTACATTCCTCAGTGGTAATTTATCCATTTGTTACTCAGAGAGTTTCCATTCCAACTGGTCCATTTGGTTACATTTGTACACTGTCAGAGTTAAATGGCTTATATAGGCTACATTATTATGTGTTTCTGTTCAAATAAGTGTAACCATATTCTGATAGCAATAGAGTTGTTTGTTCATTAACAGGAGTCTCCCCAGCTCTTTAGTAAACAGAAAATACAATTCCAGGTTGGGATACCAATTTTATCCACTCAGGGAGAGAACTTGGAAAAGAGGTCATCTTTCCCCTCATTAATCAGATTCAATTTTATATTGTTCCAGTTCCAATTTGGACTGCTAATTTTTTGTTTCATCTCTTCCAATTCCTTGTTGCCCTCTCTCTATCCTTCTGCATGCGTTCTTTCCCCTGAATGGAGTAAAGCTCATTTAAACGAACACAGAGGACTTGACTGTGTACGCTGCTGGTGCAGTTAGGCAACCTTCTGTCGAAAGCCCTCTTCCCTGTCACAGCTTCTCCTCCTGCAGACTTTCTGTTTGCTCTCATGTAACAACAGTCATCCCCTTATTCTTGCTCCACATCTGAAATTACTTTCTGGTTTATCTCTGCAGGAAATGTACTATCTGTGCTACATATAGGTTGCCAGTAGTTCATTAGATGTAGGTGTTAACAGCGGCGTCGGTTCAGAAAAAGCTACGGTATGGCAACATGACTGGTGTCTTGCACGCGCGCCCTCGCGCGCGTGCAAGACACCAGTCATGTTGCCATACCTTAGCAACAGGCACGATTACAGTACATTTTATTATCTCCCCCTGTAGCCAAGGTATATGGCAGCTGCCATAGCTTGCCATACCCAATTGACGCCTCTGGGTGTTAAGTGGATGTTTTATATGTGATTTTTTTGCTTAACTGAAATTCTACTTGCAGTGGAGAAGCCCTACAAGTGCAACCACTGCGGGCGCAGCTACAAGCAGCGCAGCTCCCTGGAGGAACACAGAGAGAGGTGCCATGTGTATATTCAGAACAAAGGCCATGCTGTGAAAGGTGAGTAGCTTTCACACATGGCCTGTTTGTAGTCCTCTGCAGACTATCTAACATACCACAGATATTTTAAAATCAGACACAAATAAACACTTATAGATAATTACACCTTATTTGCACGTACGCCTGTACACACACACACACACACACGCACGCACGCACGCACGCACACACGCGCACACACACTCACACACACACACACACACTCACAAATGAAAATACCATAAATGCATCACAAAGTCCTGCTTTTATCATCATATTAATTGATCGTTTATAGAGTTAAATTGTCCATAGAAGATAGAAATTAACGCTAAATAGGTTGTGGCTGCTGTGGTTAGGAGCTGTTGCGCTAGGGATGATTTGTCATCGGTCTGTACCAGCAGAGGGGAAGTCAAAGATGTAGGACAAAATATTTAAACTCTCGTCTTCTTTTCTGACGCTAGCATGGGCCCCAGCCATCCACCCCCCCCCCCCCCCCCCCAAGAATGTCAGTAACACTTCTTTGTGGTCTTCAAATGTCGCAAGTTTACGACATAGGTGGTGAGAATAGCATCTTCATCCGGCAGTATGTTGTACCGATGAAGTGAGGAAAAAAGACGAAAATAAAAACAGGAAATAAAGTCACACGAACTTCATACACGTATCTCCAAGTTCATATCTTGTTGTTCCTCACAACATGACCTTTTTTTTTTTTACTTTTTTTTTTTTTTGAGTACTACATTTCACAGCTTCAAATGAGAAAGTGGAGTTGGAGCTGAGTAGTTGGTTAGTACAGTGGTTCTCAACCTGTGGGGCGGGACCCCCAGGTGGGTCCCCAAATTATTTTGGGGGGTCCCAAATGTGCAACATTGTTTTCTCACTCAACAGTAAACAAACCAACATAAAGTTTAAGTGTATAGAGGGTATCTGCACATTTCTAGAGTGACAATTTAAGGACTTTTAATACATCTAAAATGACAAATTAAACATTGGTCAAATTGTCAAATATTAGAGGCTGAAATTGTGAAAATAGCCAATCTACATGCTCACAATGAGGCGTTGTGAGCATGTAGATCTGCTATTTTCCCAATAGAACCGTATTATACAAAATGTAATGCCTCAACTGGGTCCCCTGTTGAAATATGATTATTTTGGGGTCACGGCCTGAAAAGGTTGAGAACCACTGGGTTAGTACAGGGCTCCACGCTCCCTTTTCTCACACACAGTACCCAGTTGTGAAAAGGCATTCATTTCCCTCTCTCTTGCTGTGGTTGGTCTCAATCACATAGAGGAAAGCCACACATCCAGGTCTCAGATGGGCACTGAGCGTGCTATACTACTCGACAGGCTGGCAAGCAATGTGGCTAAGAGGAAGAGTACAATGCCACAGAAGTTCACTGGTAAGAGCCACTTAAACCTAATTCATAATCACCAAAAACAAAAAGTATTTTTCACATAAAATATTTAGTAGAGGCATCACCTTCAAGAGAGTCTAAAAAGCAGGGATGAGTTGTACTGTAATTTTGAGGAGTATATAGTATTGCTGGATACAATGACATTCTGTGCATTGATATTTTTGTTTTATGTCATTGGTTACATGCTTACATTATAAGCGTTATTCTATTCCATGCTGTGCAGCTGCTTGCTTTGTTTAGACACATGACTTTCAGAAAATAGATTATTTCAATTATTTAGTCTGTGCTATTTGTCTGTCTCATATGTCTGCTTATTTGTCTTTGTCAGCCTCCCCCTATTTTTTGCTAAACAGGAATTCAGGCTGAACACTGGCCTCATATTCTGCACCGCACCATAAGTTGATAGACCACTGACCTATATTCACTGCGTGAAATATATAATAGGTGGGTATATTAAACCATGCATGAAATATCTTTTAATGAAATGGGGTAACAAAGTTGTATTCTCACCTACTGTACACACAACTATAAGCATAAGCATTTCTTTAATCCTTATTACAAACTCAGTTTCAGTAGATGGCTGACTTAACACAAGACTTTCCGAACCATATGGGCGTACCTAACCCTTCCCAATACTCCGCTCATATTCTGGTTAGGCAAATGCTAACATTCATGCTTAGTTTCGGAATCAAGCCTCGTGCTGCTCGTAAACAGGGGTGTATGGGCAAAGGAATCCTTCGTCTCTCTATCAGCGTGACAAATGAAGTGAGATCTTTCAATATGACAACCACAGGAGGAAAAGAGAAGTAATGTCTGTGACCGCGGAGAGAGAGAAAAACAGGCGCTACGCGAGAAACGTGAGCAGGTGCCTCTGCGTCTCTCCTTGTGCGGTGCAGCTGCAGTAGAGGGCTTCTTCTACTTCCTCTCCACACTTTGTCCTCTCATGTCTCTTCTTCGCTTTAGCTGGAAGCTTTAACTGCTGGGTCAGGAGACGCTGCAATGCTATGGTACCCTGTAAAGCCCTGAGTGTTAATTTAACTTACGAGTAAACACATTAACCAAATGGTCTGTTATATTTGTACATTCTCAGAGTTACAGAGTTAGTTAAATTAACACGGTGGATATATTTTTTTATGGCTTCTGTCTTATGGATCTGCCATGTTGCACATCTTGTTAGTTCAGTGATTGCCCTTTTTGTCAGATTGGAGGTCATGTACATCTTAAACATCCCTGTATGAGAGCAAGGCTGTACTCCTACACAGCACAACTCTGAACGGGTCTGTTTTACTCGTTCAGAGTTCAATGAACCTGGGGGTGCAAACCCTGCTCATAGCAACATCTCTTGTTCTACATCAATTTAAAATGTAGGCATTTAGCAGACGCTCTTTAACCAGAGCGACTTACAGTAAGCAAGGTAAACAGATACATAGAATGCAGAGAGACAGTGTAGTGTACCTAGAATCAGTCTACTCTAAACAATATAATATTCATCCAAGAAACAAAGAACCAAGCATCAGTCTCAGGTCCAGGCACCTAGGCACGGAAGCATGCATCGTGGGTTCTGCTCCCGTTCCCGACAATCTTTACTGCATGTCTCTCCCCGTCTCTCTAACCCTGTTTCCTGTCTATCTCCACTGTCAACTCTAAATAAAAGCAGAAACCCCCAAATGATATATTTAAAATAATAATAATAACTAGAAGTACTGTTCCTACGAAACAGTGTGGGCTCGCTCGTAAAGAAATAATTCAAATAAATAACTAAAATAAAAACTCTCTCTGGCATTTATATGGCTGTGTTGATGTATGCTGGTGTAAACGTGTGGTCGGCATGATGCCTTCTCTCGTTCAGTGTTCTATTTCTCTCTGTGTGGCTGATCCAGGGGACAGCAGTGCCTGTCTGGACCTGAGCTTTAAAAGGGAGCTGATCCACCACTCTGACATCAGGGACCCTGCACAAGACCAAAAACCCATCCTCACAGGCTCAGATGGTAACCTTGCTCCCTCACATAGGGTTTACCCCATCTCCTTGACCCGCAATGACATGAGCAACCTTGCGCTCACCAATGGCCACAAGCTGGGCCTGCCACCTCCAGGCCTCCCTCATCCCCCACCACCACAGGGACAAACCAGCCTGCACCCGCTCCACAATGATGGCTCCCAGCTCTCCCAGCCTCTCATATACGGCCTGGGGCACTTGCTGGGAGGGGGCAATCCCCAGAATGGCATCCCCCACCCCCATACTCAAGCGCTGCCCATGTCCCCTCTGGATGCTCTGCGGGTGGTGCGGACCGACGGGGAGGCGGGCGTGGTGCCCGGAGCAGTGTTCCCCTGTGCCCACTGCAGGGTCATCTTCCTGGACTACGTCATGTTCACCATCCACATGGGTTGCCATGGCTTCCGAGACCCGCTGGAGTGCAATGTGTGTGGTCACCGCAGTCGAGATCGCTACGAGTTCTCCTCACACATAGCCCGTGGAGAACACCGCCTTGATGTAAAGTAGCACCTGTACACGCAGCAACATTTTCAGTGTTAAGAGTGCATTTAGAGGTAGGGTAAGTGATTTTCTTCGGTTAAAGTAAGTGTCAATAGCTCTATATTCTGATATTAATCATTGCTATAGAGTGTTTGTTCGGTAACAAACCGTCTCAGTCTCCATGTCTCTCTAGCTCTTTATTAAACAGAATATGCATTTTAAGGTCGGGATACCAATTCTATCCAATCAGGATAGCGAACTCATTTAGGATACAAAACAAGTGAAATTGGGAAGTGATGATACAAAGAAATGAGCAGACGACTGGAACACTATAAATTAAGTTGATAAATGGGTACTCACTCCTGATTAGCTGAAATGTTGTCACCCACCTAAACATTTATTTTCTGTTTATTAATGAGCTGGAGAGACGGGGAGAATGTTACTGAACAAACACTCTATTGCAATGATTTCTATCAGAATATAGTGCTTTAACCTTTTAGTTTTAACCCCCCCAAAAATCACTACCCTACCTTTAAAATGTTTACACTCAGTAAATGTAATACTAAAAACTTTGCTGTACAGACAAATTTTGTTAATACTGTATATACTACACAAACACATATATGTTTTCGACACACTCACTAGTCCATGTGCAGTGCACCATGCATCACCGCATTCATCACATTATCAGGTAGTGGCCACTAGAACATTAAATGAAGTAGCAAGAAGTAGCAGTTGTGTGTGTTCTGTGTGACAGAGAGAGACACACAGAGAGAGAGAGGGGTGAGGTGATTTATTAATATTTAGATCTGGAGATTCTGTCTCTGTCGGACAGCATCACAATTAAATACACAATAAGACAATACATTGAGCTCAGTCATGCACATTAAGGACACAGGAGATGCAAAATGTACAAGAAATACACAATACAATTCCAATACAGAAATGTGTGTGTGTGTGTGTGTGTGTGTGTGTGTGTGTGTGTGTGTGTGTGTGTGTGTGTGTGTGTGTGTGTGTGTGTGTGTGTGTGTGTGTGTGTGTGTGTGTGTGTGCGTGTGTGTGTGTGTGTGTGTGTGTGTGTGTGTGTGTGTGTGTGTGTGTGTAATATGGAGGATGTTTTGTGTTGGGTCTTGTACAACTCAGCTGAAATGTGTTGTGTACTGTAATTGTAAAACTTATTATTTTGGCGTCATTATTTACTTACTTTTTCTACATAAAGTTCCACATTTTACTGTTGTGTATGACCATATCTCCTGTTTATGTCTGTGTGAAAGTAATTCCACAAAGTACAGGCAAAGTTAGATACAAAGTGTGCACGCTACATTTTCCTGTTACAAGAACAAGTGTTAAAAATAAATGTGAGGAAAAAAAGGCAACGCGTCTTCATTGCATTTTGACTGTACCTTGCAATACTTAGGCTACACAGAAAGATGAGTCAATTCAAGCCTTTGATTGAGCTTCTTCAAGGAGCTGCTTTAGCGCTTTTGGTGAGTCCATATACATCTTAGTAGCTGGATATGGTATCAAAATGATGTATCAGGTGAATGTGTATTTTCTTTTAGTTTTTAATTTTATTTTATGGAAGATAACACTGTTCTATGCACTGAACAGCCTCCCTCTAGTGGGAGAAAAGGGCACTGCACGAGTGTTTGTGTGTGTGTGTGTGTGTGTGTGTGTGTGTGTGTGTGTGTGTGTGTGTGTGTGTGCGTGTGCGTGTGCGTGTGCGTGCGTGCGTGCGTCCAGTTGTGTTTTTAATTATTATTGTACAAAAATCTATGCACATCTATTTAACCAGTCAGGTTAAAACATGGCATAAACTTTCAGAAAATGTTTTGTTATATATAGCCTATATCTTTCTAGTTGGGGAGAGGCTGCTAAGGCCTTAATGATTAGTGTGGTACCAGTACCTTCAACGTGTCAGTGACACTAGACTGTGACCATAACTCATCTCAGATCAGGGACACGGTCACACCTCGCTGCCTTGAGAACTGGGTGTGAGCTTCATCCAGCTGCCAGCACGTTATCTGCCTTCTTAATCAGCAACAGTTCCCTTTTCTCTGGTTAGGCTTGAAGGGAAGTGACGCTCATGAAGCAAACTGTCCTGTCCTCAAACCTAGTTCACATTAAAGAGAACAGGAGCACCCTATTGCTTCTCTTTTTCAAATGACAAGAGATTCATTTCAGGAACTTTTGTTCTGGATGTGAGTTGTGTGGCCAGCATAAATTTGCTAATTGTTTCTTCTTCTTATACTTATTATTCTTATTAGTTTTCATTTAATAAGGATGTCACTAGGCCTAGGTGATTCTCAACCATCCACCATCCCAGGTTCTCTATTCTGGTTGGAGATTTGTTGCTTGTCCTTCATCCTCTCAGTTAGGCAATATGGCTGCCTAAAGAGTGTGTGAATGGAAATATGACTTTCTCATACTTCTCTTTCGATTCATCATATTCCAATCAATGATGAAGTCTATTGTGAAAAGCTGTGCCTAATGTCCTTCTGAAGTCTCATAAACAGGCCTAGTTTATGCTGAAGTCAAGTGACAATGGAGTCCAGATGAAATTGGATGGTTTGCTGACATCTGGTGACAGAAATGTCAACTTAACAGCCAAGTCTAATTAAAATCAAATTCAACCTACGAAAGGCTTTGAAGGAAACAATAATGGAGAAAAGATGCTTATATAATGATCACACAGCCAAAGTAGGACAAATACAAAATCCCAAGCATCAACAGATTTGATGGTTGATGATATTGATGGTGCTTATTATTGTTATGTCTTACCGTATTTATCTATTAGAGATACCACTAAGATACCCATAGCCTACCAGACAAAATACTTCCAAAACGTCAACGAATGTTCACAATTACACCAGAGGCAGCTCTACAGATCACGTCCAACCCAGATTTGGCACAAAAAAGGATCAAATTTGTTCTCCTGCTATGCTGCTAAAATGTGGAACGCCCTACCGAAGGCCTTAAAGGAGTGTAAATCTCTACCTTCCTTTACAATGGCACTGAAAAGCTAGCCTGGCTTGGCCAGACTATATACTAATGCAGCTAACTACCACCTTGTTTTAACATGGGTGGATTGTTTAGCTGTGCTAGGCTACTGAAAAGCCACTTAGAGGTGGCTGCTACTCGAAACTGGTAAATGAAAACAAAGCCTATCCCTTACTCTGAGATTGTTACAATCAAAAGTTGGCTCCATTGATAGAGCCTAATTTAAAGGGGATGTAGGCAAGTCTGTGTATAGAAACACATTCCCACCTCCCCCCCATCTATGACAGGCATCAAACAGGCAGTCGTCTTTGATGCTTTCATTGATATGAGAGATCACTAACGAGCCTTTGACACTTTTATGGCCCAATGAATTACCTCAGTGCACAACCGCTTTACGGCTGGGCTACACCAAGGCTTTTTACGCGCTTCAGTGCGTACGCGGCGTGTGCGTGCGTCTGAGCGTTTGGAAAGATCCAATATATATCAACGATATCGGCTACACCAGGCTCACGGATAGTGTGAGCCACGCATTTGCATGCTGTAAAAATAGGGTCGGTTCTATTTTGTTCCCGTGCGTATGCGTTTTGTACATAGACTCTCTGGTCTCCCGCACATATACTCCCTCCTTGCCAGGGACTTTTCGCACACGGACAGACAGTGTGCGCGTGCGCACACGTTTTCTGGTGTAACCTGGCCGTAAAGTTCAAAGGGAGCAATTAAGAGCTCTGGCCAGCTACCCCTGACAAAAACGTCCCTCCAAGGGATGAATGTCAACATAAACAGTGGGATGTCAACATAAACAGTGGAACAAAAGCATAAGGCTTCCTACAAACAGACACTTGATTGATTGAAGACTTTATTAGAAGTTTGCATAGGAAAAGGTACAGTTTCATGACGGTACAGTTCACTGGTACAAGGTCTACTAAAAGGAGATCCATGAAAAGACTAAGCTTATTTCCACAGGAAACCATTTAAGTATCTCATATAACATTGAATGACAGACGAATAGAACACAGTAGGCTACTATGCAGTAGATATGTAAAGAAAAAAACACACAGTAAAGTCATTTACCCTCTCCTGTCCTTTGAGTGTCCTCTTTAGTGTGAATGCAGCCTAATACAGCCAGAGGGATGTGTCTTTCTGCAAGGAAATACCCCAGCACAATAATATAGTGGCTGATAGAGGGGAATGACTGCTAAAATAGACACCTCAGCGAGGTCGCGCAACAGTGATGTGGACATCAGGGATCTCCATATATGGGAATAAAAGGGATTTCAGAACACTTAAGAAACCTACAAATGACACTGACACAGATGAGGATTCCAAGCTACAGTAGAAACTACATTGTTTATTTTACTGGAAAGACAGCACACTGAATTAGAAGCCATATTCTTGCATAAAAAAAAAATAAGTTTGAAATCTTGTTTGAAATGACCAAACCTGCCTACCAATGACTGGTATTGGCAGTTTTCTGAACTGTACACAGCTCAATCTTAGGACCAATTATAAGAAAACAAGTGGGTGAGATTATGAAGAAGTAGACTAGCCTATTCCTTTAACAATTTTGGTGTAGATTCAAATATAGTCTATAGGCCCACATGGTGCATGGCTTACACACTGATTACAGAGGAGTAGTAATAGATTTACATGCTCAAGAGACCTGCTTTTAGGCCTATCCATCGATTGATAGACCTGAAACATTCGGTGTGTAAATCAACCATGGCATATCAGTGATACATAATGCAGCTACATATGAATACCAGAAACGTACAGAATATAATGCACTACATATCACACTACTGTGAACATCCAAGCTGCTAAAGCAAGGAAGGGTGTATGACCATATGACGACTGGCGGGCTGAAATGATCTGATTCCCGTCCAAGCAGCCAAAAGGTGGCGCAATTTAGCTACATTTAATCAGATATTGCAGCAGCCAGTGGAGCACTGTAGTTAATTAACTATCAAAAACACACTACGACGACTAATGAAAAACAAACACCCCGCTTTCATTTTATTTTATGCAATATCCACCTCTTTTCCTGAACGACGTCAAATGGACGTGGACAAACTTTGAATGTTAAAACATGTGTTTTAATTCCCATCGCAGCGTCTTTGATCACTTCGGCTAGAGAGAGTAGAGCAGCAGACGTGAGCATGCGCACTGCATCGGTTCTATGGGGACGGGACGGGAGGAGGACATCACGGAAAACTAGCCGTATCAGAACAGAACACAACGGAACAGAACAGAACCCCACGCCGAGATTCGTTTTTTTGTGTGTGTGGGGGGGGGGGCGGACTCGCTGTGCTTGTCGCTGCCACAGACACCACGCGCCACCAACGACAACAGAACGACGACCATGTTTGCTACGACGACGTTAAGGCCGGCGGGGACTTGACGCGTCTACGTACGTCGTCGCGCGGGGGGCTGAGTTAATAATAATAATATCATATGGGAGCAGCATGCGGGAAATGGTTGGCGGCTGCTGTGTGTGTTCGGACGAGCGCGGCTGGGCTGAGAACCCGCTCGTGTACTGTGACGGACACGGCTGCAGCGTCGCGGTGCACCAAGGTAAGCGAGCTTCTGCTGTTGTAATAATGTTGTTACAATGTTAACGACCCGCACTGATCCATCTTCTGATCTCTGGTGTGTACAGACTAGACTAGAGAGAGGGGATGTGGTGTGTGGTGGTGGTACATGCGCTTCCCTGCCTACGTGCGCGTTGGCGTGTGTCTGTAGTGTTTATGTGTGGGAGGGGGAGTGGTGTGCTCTGTGCTGTGTGGACCCGACGGGGCATGGAGAGAATGACACCGATCAAGCCTTCAAACTGTAGGGATGAATGATGATGGAGCCAGGGAGTGGGACGATATGAAAATGTCATGTCACGATTATTGCGAGTGGCCAAAGAAATGCGATTTACGATATAATCGCGATAATCAAAATATCCCCAACATCCATTATCCTGGGGCGGAACATTTTCATTTTTCTTTATCACGATAAACGATATAACGAGTACCGTCCCATCCCTACTTCAAAGCCCGAATTATTCACGATCCCGGCGTCGCTCGCCGACCAGGAGTCAGGACTGATCTACAAGCGAACAAACGCGTCCTCGTTGCTTGTTCGCTTGTAGATCAGTGCTGTCGGCGAGCGACGCCTCTGCGCGGTGAGGTATAAATCATCCCTTGTGGGGGATGTTCTGTGTATAGGCTTTTCTGAACAAAGTTAGTTAGACGTCTCAGACCGTTAGCATTTGCTACGAACTCTAGCGAGGCCTCTTGACTGTGTCTTGTCTTTTTGGACACGTTTTCTATGTTAGTAGAGTGTCCAGTACACATGCTTTCACTGCTTTATACGGGAGTTAGGGTACCATATTTATGTATCATAATATTTAATTTGTCTTCCCTACAGTGTGTACTACACATGCTTTCATTGCTGTATTACTACTATGGGACTGAGTTATTACCATATTTATGTATCATATTAAATTTCTCTTCCCCTTTTCAAATAGGTTTGGTTTAAAAAAAAGAGAGGAGCGCCTGGAATAATTATCAGGCTACTCATAGATTGGTACTCTACTGGTTTAACTCTGATCCCAGTTCCTGTTATTTTCTGGACACCAGATGCTTCATTTTTTATAAATGTTTAAAAAAAACACACACACACAAACACACCAAAGTAGCATTCAGTGTTTTCCAAATAATCTTTGAATAGAATATTATTAGTCTATCAACTGTATGGATCATTGAAGGCATCTGTAAAGCTGGTGGAAAAGGTACAGGAAGTACAGTTCACCGATAGAAGGTCAACTAAAAGGATAAAGACCACAAGAAAGCTTTTAGGCTTGTTTAAATTGGGGTCCATTTTTTCTCAAATCATATGACATTAAATGACAGACAAATAAAACATGGTACTATGCAAATCATCATATGGAAAACAAAATTAAAAAAAAGTTATTTATAGTAAAAAAGGTCAGGGGGAGGTAAGAATAGGCTTTGTCTTTTTTACCATTTTTGAGTTGCAGCCACCTTCAATGCCAGGGCTCCACTGCAGCCATCGGGCATCATGCCGGTGTCGGACAACGTCTAAAAAAAATGAACCGGGGCGAATTTTGAGGTTGGACGCCGTCCAAGGGTGCTCCATTGTCAACGTTGCGCTGCGTTCGGTGGCGGCGGCCAACCTCAAAATTCACCCGGTTTCATTTATCGTCGTCGGTATGGGCATTCCACATTTTTGCGGCATAGCAGGAGAACAAATTTAACCCTTTGTTTGGGCCAAATCTGGGTTGGACGTACACCAGGCCCATTGCAAGATGCTGTACTCTGTCAGCTACCATGAGCCATCCCAAATGTTCAAAATGATCAGGGGTAAGGTGAGCCCAAGATGGACGGTTAAGCAGTAGCCTAAGCAGTTTATTTTGGTCTGTTTTTGGAGCCTGGTTTTTAAGACCTTTGAGGCGCTGCGGAACCATATGTGGACTGACTATATAAAGGGTTGAATGAGTGCTCTGCTCTTTAGAGTCTTCAAAGTGTTCTTATACTGACCAGCGGCGCGTTGAAGATGAATGAATAAAAAACACCGAAAACATTATCCTGTGTGTGTGTGTGTGTGTGTGTGTGTGTGTGTGTGTGTGTGTGTGTGTGTGTGTGTGTGTGTGTGCGTGTGCGTGCGTGCGTGTGTGTGTGTATCTCACAGCATGCTATGGCATAGTCCAGGTTCCCACTGGGCCATGGTTCTGTCGAAAGTGTGAGTCACAGGAAAGAGCAGCACGAGTAGTGAGTATATCTCTAATATGCCCACGCCACAGTACTATGTGAGAGACATACCATATAGTTATTGTCTTTACTACATCAATAATTTATTGAAGCTCATAGAGCTGTGCATTCTTCTCAAATATAAATGAGTGCATGTGAAAACACATGTTCATGTATATGCATTTTTGCCAATAAAGACTTCAATTCCCCTCAGAGGTGTGAACTTTGCCCCCACAAAGATGGCGCCCTCAAGAGGACAGACAGTGGAGGTAAATATCTGGAAGTTGCTCCATCTCATTCCCATGTGGGTGACCTGGTGGTCTGTCCATGAAATTGACTAACCATGTGAAGTTACTGTAGGTTCAAGCTCCAATACTGATTTTTCACTTGTTAAAGGGATAATTCACTTTCAAACATTATTATTATTGTCTATTGTCCATTCAGGCTATTGTGAGCACCACAGAAAGTTTTTAAGTTGCTTGATTCAGTATTTTGATATTTTCATTTTATCAGACACGCCCCCATCCTATACAAACCCACCGTAACTTCAAACTCCATTCTAATCATGTTAGATTCATTGAACAACAACAACAACATCCTTGGTTCCGGTGACTGATATTGTACTAATGTCTGAGGGTTGGGGGGGGGGGGGGGGGTCATTAGAACCAAGCACAGGTGTTTTTGATGAATCTAACATGGTTAAAATTGAGTTTGAAGTTACAATGGTGTTTTGAGCAGTGCTCCTGGAACAGGAGCTATACTGACATTTTCCAACATCTGGCTTTGTTCGGTCAAAAACCAATGGGAAAACGCGTTAAAAAATGCCCTGGCTTAAGTAAACTGAAGCGCAGCTACAATGTCCAGCCTACATCCTGGCACAAACAGCTCAAAGTTTGTTATCCGGGTGAAAACATTTCCGCCTTTGCAGGGCAACTGATTTCCCCCCTCGGGATAATAAAGATATCTATCTATTAATCTATCTACAATGTCAGTCAAAGGGAGGAGTGAATTGTGCTGTATTTGCATGCTTTGACTCTAACCAACTCCTGTCTTGCCTTCAGGCTGGGCGCATGTTGTGTGTGCACTCTACATCCCTGAGGTGCAGTTTGCCAACGTTCTCACCATGGAGCCCATCGTCCTGCAGTATGTCCCACATGAGAGATACATCAAGGTACTGACTCTGGCTCAAGCATCAATACCTGCAGTGCTCTTTTACCTGTGGGGATGAAATCACTTTGAATTATGTGTAGCCATACAAAGGGGCACAATGTCAGTGTCATTATTAGACTCTGTAAAAGAAAGGGGCAAGACATCTGCAGTGGAGTGTAGGTAATGTACTTGTTTGTGTATTGTTATGTGCTGATAACAATAGTGAACCATTTATCTTCACATAAGCTTCAGGCCACTGTAGCTTTACTCATGACTATGATACGTTTCCACTCCAGCATTCTGCTTGTTAGGGTTGGCTACTTTTTATAGCACTCAGGTGTTTTATATATGTTTAATATTTAACTTGAACTGTATAATGAAAGAGAATGGGAGGTCAGATCGGGCTGAAACCTTGTCCAAATATGTAATCATACAACATAGATATGTGCATATGTCATAGATAAGGCTGTCATGATTTCCGATTCCAACCGAAATCGGAAATTGACGTTCCATTCAGTGAATCAAAATCACAACCCGAATTGCGATTCACTTCCGCGCATGCAAACGTCCAATTCACCCTTTGTCAGCCTTCTGATTGGTCCCTGACTGACCAATCAGCAGGCTCTTTCTGCCTTGTCCCGCCCCAGTTCCGCCTTTTTTTATTTTGAATTTGCCAAAACATCACTTTTGGAGAAATAAACATAAACATTAAAACATGCCCAGTCACTATAGTGCACCTGAGAGGCTCCTTTTTACTGAAACCAAGTTTAAAATGAGAATTGAATACACAAAATAACAATAAGAAGCATCTGAATTTCAATGGTAGTGGATGGAGAGAAAGGACTTTTGTCCCACCAAGACACAGCAACCAATAGGTGCGAAGAGGGGCGGGGCAACGGGCGAGACTTGACAAAGGGTGAATTGCAGAGAGAGAGAGACAGCGTTACGTTAGCGATGATGATAACCCCGCGGAAGAATTGGAAAACCCTCCCGCTTCATACAGGTCAAAATTGTGGAAATATTTTGGCTTCCCTGTAAGTTATGAAACCACTCGACGGGTCCGAATATTCTCCACACGAGTGCTGTTTCCCCCCTCAGGCAACACTTCAAATCAGGCCCGGCGGCACGGGGGTGCGTGAGGGCGGGGGCGTCGCAACCTCAAAACCTTTTGTTATTCTCATGTTATTATTCAAATAAAAGTGACTTATTGGAAAAACTAGACCAGGTCAACCTGGTTGTGCCAGACCCCCTGTCTGTCATCATCATTTATGACATCATGCCTTTTGTAGGCATGTCATCATCATGTCATCATCATATATACCCTTTATATAGGAAACCCGGACAGACCGACATTTGCTTATGTAGGCCTACCCATTTCATGGGTCTGGCAAAAATAGCCTAGTCCTGAATAGTCATATAGCTCTCAGTGCTGATTTTAATTGCGACCGTAGGTCGCACTTACTACAGAAAGCTGCTCGAGGTGTCCGTCCGTCCGTCCGTCCGTCCGTCCGTCCGTCCGTCACACACGTCACACGTCACACTTTTGCCCTGCTCATATCTCCGCAACCGTTGCCCCGATCCATGCCAGATTTTGCACACACACTCCTTACCTGCCAAACTACAACCTCCAAGGACCCCCGGAGCTCCAGGGACCCCCAGCTCCCTCGGGGACCCCCAAGTGTAAAAAATGAGCACATGTGCAAAAATTACCAAATGACCACCCCAACGGGGCTGCTCACGGGGCATTCCCGGGGACCACCCACTCCTGGTGCTCCAGAACGGATGCAAAAGTGGTGGCGCCCCCAGTGGAGGACCCCCTGCCACTGCAGCTCACATAAAATGCCGTAACTCGGGCTAGGAGCGACCGGGAGAGCCGGGGCCGGTACCTATTCGTCCGCCTTGGCGGCGCGGAGACCCCACCCCTCATTTCTCACATGGCCCTCTAGCGCCACCATGAGGCCGATTCAGATTTTGCCCTAAAATCACGAAAATCACTACACAGTATGTCTACACTCATGTCATCAACATGGATCAGGAAGATTTTGGAAAAACACATTTTTGCTCTATTTGTGGAGATAAGTGACCTACGGTCGCTTATCTCCCGATTAGGGAGTCTTACTGGTAGTATATCCTATATCGTATCGAATCGAATCGTGACCTTAGAATCGAAAGTTGAATTGAATCGTGGATTAGGCATATCATGACAGCCCTAGTACAGATTTAACAAATGTCTGAGATACACATGGGAGCCGCGTTGTTTTTAGACGCTGTCTTATTTAGTGACAAATGGCTATTTTTGAATGATGCCAATACAAACGTACAGTAGGTCAATATATGCCCTAAAGCTTTGGTGGTTCTCAAACTTTGAAATGTGAAGGTCTCCCCTTAACTTTGACAGTGTACACATGGAACCAAACGGACTACAGACTTTTAAGGGTCAATTTATCCACAATACAATTAACCTGAAATCCACTTTGAGAACCACTGCCCTAGAGTTCTGAAATTGAGCCTCAGGTTCTGTAAAAATGAAACAAAAAAACGAATCTATTACCCCAAAAAATACATTTCAACTGCCCCTAGCGGTCTAACAGTAAGGCAGACGGAAATGGCAGTGGATGTGTTGGTTGTAGCTTAAAGTGAACAGCGAAAGTGGACGTTTTCAAGATGTTTTGGCCACTTTGAGAAAATTAAGCGCATAATGATATGTTTTCTGTAATTTTTTCTGGGTTTTCAGGCCTAAAAGTATGGTATTTGTTTGGGCCAGGCCTTAATTTTCAGGACTCTAATAAGCCCATCTAGAAAGATATTGCTTCGTTATTGGCAGCCGATCTTTGTATCGGGTGCAACTGGAATGAAGAGCCAGTCGCTGTGTTTGTACGCGAACATGTGTGGATGGCTGGATGCAAAGCATACGCTATATACTGTATGTACAGCACGTGTGCATGAGAGTGAGCGTATACACATACAGT
This sequence comes from Nannobrachium achirus, assembly GCF_963921795.1. NCBI lineage: Eukaryota > Metazoa > Chordata > Actinopteri > Myctophiformes > Myctophidae > Nannobrachium > Nannobrachium achirus. The sequence continues at coordinate 57,697,189 of NC_137812.1, forward strand.
AAATGCGTGCATGCAAGAGTCTGCCTCACTCCATGTGGGCCTGGTCTCGTATTACTGCACAGTAAAATCCTCAGTGTCGATTTAACCCTGAGATCATAAAAATGGACCCGTAACACTGAGGATATTTGGTGTGTGTCAGCTACAGTAAATTGCATGCAGCTTTGCAATGTCAGAGCCATTCATCCAGACGCGCCGCCCGCATTCCTACACAGCGTTTCAATGGACAGCAGGGACGTGCTGGCCATTGGGAGAAGCGGGCCAACTCCCAAACGGCCGGTTCATTCCCGGCCGGCCATTAGGGAAAAAAATAATAAAATGTCGGCCTTCGTTCCATTTTGGGTGCTGGGCGGCCAGCAAAGTAAATCATCACTGTCGGGCAGGAACCTCGTATCTCCAAGTTTCAAATTTGTAATTTTTTTCCGCAAAGCAAAGCCCTGCTTAATCATTCAAGGCAGTCTCACAAAAGTAGTGAAAACAGCAGATCTACAAGCACACACCGTGAGGCGTTGTGTGCTTGTAGATCGGCTTTTTTAACTAGTTTAAATCATTTTTTAAAATGATAAATACAAAACAAACGGTTTTGGACATACAAGGTTTCCACCCGACAACGACGAAATATAACTCATGTAATTGGCCCACTGGCTTGTCACTTATCATGATTTAAAATGGCAAATCTTTGAGTAGCAGCAGCGCTATATAGAGATCTCTCTCTCTATAGCGCGCAATGAGGGCCTCTGCAACTCTTTTTCCCGGGCTGAATCAGGGGCCCAGCACGTCCCTGATGGACAGTGAAAAACTTGTGAAGCACACTTTCTTTTATGTACCCGGATAGATGTTTCTGTGGCCTCTCATTACATCGTTGACATCTTGGTGGGGGGGGGGGGGGGGTTAGTGGAAGACGAAGGAATGGTGGAGAAAGAGAGAGTGGGTGTTGAAGGAGGAAGGTAGAGAGCCCGCTGTTCCTTTGTCCAGCACCTGTTGCTAGGCCTCTTCTGCACCCCCACCCCCCTCTTCAGGAGAGCCAGAGGGAGTACAAAAAGTACAAAAACTGTATATGTGTGTGTGTGTGTGTGTGTGTGTGTGTGTGTGTGTGTGTGTGTGTGTGTGTGTGTGTGTGTGCCGCGCGCGCGCACACGTGCGTGTATGTTTGTGTGTGTGTGTGTGTGTGTGTGTGTGTGTGACTGTGCTTGTGTGCATCCATGCGTGTAAATTATTTGTGTTTATATTTTTTGGCGCATGTTTTTATGAATTCCACTTTATGAATTCCACTTTTCTTTTATATTTGTTGTCTGAGTGGCATGACCATTGTGTGAGTGCATGCGTGTGTGTGTGAGTGCGTGTGTGTGTGTGTGTGTGTGTGTGTGTGTGTGTGTGTGTGTGTGTGTGTGTGTGTGTTCGGGTTCGTTGGGCCTCATGACAAACACACGTTCCCTGACTTCTGCCGTCGTCATCTAAATTAATCTAATCTAATGCTGCAGCACCTTGACTCTGGAGTCTAGACTGTTTACACCACACGCACGCACACACACACACATGCACGCACGCACGCACGCATGCACGCACGCACGCACACACACATGCACGCACGCACGCACGCACGCACGCACGCACGCACGCACGCACGCACGCACGCACACACACACACACACACACACACTCATATTGACACAAGGGAAGGTGCAAAAGTAACAGAATCTCACAAAGAGTGCAGAGGGACACCAAAAGCTGTACCACATTTGCAGCTTTCACACCGAGGGCTGTCACCATCATGATGTTTTAGTTGATGATTAACTGTTGTACGGATTGCGATTAATGATTTAATTAAGGTTTTTGGCATCAAACATGGGAACATATAAATCTACATTTTTAAATTTTTACATTTTAGGCTTCGTAAAAAGAAAATAGCACAGGGCAGATATATGACAAATAGGTTACCGGTAAATATACACAGAAATGACTGAAAATGACCGGTACCAATAATC
>NC_137812.1:57704170-58096670 GCF_963921795.1 Nannobrachium achirus
TAGCAGCAAGGACAGTGAGGGAAAGCCCAAAAGGCTGAGTTCTCATGGCCTAGGTCATCGAAGCAAGAAAACAGGAAGCACTGGGAAGAGCTGTACCTCCTCCTCATGTTCCTCGAGTCCATTCAACACAGGTAACCTAATGGAGAACAAAATGCGGACAGAATAGCTTCTTGGGGCCCTACTAATTAGCTTATTTACAGAGCGTGTTAAACCTATGTATTATAAACCTGTGACAGCCACAACAGAGTTTAGCTTGTCTATGTTTATCTTTGGGATTAACGTCCATGTTGTTTTTGCTAGGGGTCGGCTCCCTGTCTTCAACGCAGGACTTCCACCAGTTCTCATCTTCTTCCCGCCTAGAACGTGACCATGACCGAGGAGGTGAGGACCACAGTGGCGAGGAGCGCAAGGAGCGCCATAGGAGAGCGGCGGTTCAGGAGAACGAAGAGAGAGGCGAAAAGGAAGACGAAAAAGATGAGGAAGTGGAGGAGCAGGAGGAAGAGGAGGAGGAGGAAGTGGACAGTAAATATCACAACAAGCCCCCGGCATTGACCCCTGCCGATGGCCCCCATGTAGCATCACAGGGTCACGACAGGTCAGAGAGCAACGCCAGCCCCTTTGAGACCAAGGTCACCATCTCCACCTTTGGCTCCATCATGCGCATCACCTCCTCCTCGGGGCTGGGCGGAAGCAGCAGCAGCAAGGTCCGTAAGATCTCTTCTTCGGGGGACTACAAACCCTCTAAGTCGCTCTGCAAGCCCTCTCAAATGGTCACGCCTCCCATCCTGGAGCAGGCCGACCCGGGGGAGGATGGCAAGGCCACGCCCACGCCCCCGCCCCCGCTGCCCCGGGAGAGGAGGCACCGCGGCAACAAGAAGAGCCGGCACGGCCCGGGACGCCCCCGAGGGAGCAAGAATCGAGAAAGGCGGGAAGAGGACCATCATCATCACCACCATCATCACACAGCGCCTCCTCTGCCTCCAGCCTTAACCTCCTCCATCTATCCCAGCCCGTCCTCCATTCCACACCCTGCGTTCTCCTCCTCCACTCTGCCTCCGACAACCACCTCCACCTCCCCCTTTACTTCCTCCTCTGCCGGCAGTTTCTCTACAGGCCGCGGTAACTCGCTACTCGGCTCCGGTGAGTCTAAGCGTGGGTGTGTGGTAGCCCTCTAGCTTCCTGTGTGCTCATATACTGCGAGAAAAAAAAAGTATTGCACACGGAAAACAAATTGTAGCAGTATAACTGTCTGGTTGGCTGCACTTTGGTGTTTATTTGCAGCTTGGTTGAAGATTTGGTGAACTTTTCCATTACCCATGGCAAGTTAGACAAGAAAGCCTATATCAGTAGTGCTACATGTTCCATTTAAATTAAGATCTTAGAGCAGAAGTATCTGACATTGTACATTTTGTTTTCCATTGTGAAGTTCACAATGGATTAGCACAATTTAAAAAGAAAAAACAGTTAACCACAGTGACGAACAGAATATGAGTTAAAACAACATGAAATATAACAAGACAAGTCCATAACACAGAACAGAGGAAAATCTACAAGCTCACAGTGTGTTGCATTGTATTGAGCTTATAGATTATTTTCATTGAATGTTCACCACAGAATAGGGACGCAAGAGTTAATGTCATTAACTCTTTTTATATTGTCTTCAAATGTCCTTTTAGAATGTTTAATGTGTTGTTGTCTTAATAATGTAAAGCAATCGTTTTGTTATTGAAATTGTCCTATACAAATAAACATGACATGCCTTGACTTCAACTGGGCTTTACTTTGACAGCAAGAAATCTGGTCAGGGAGATCAGTGTAATTCCTAACATTGTTTAACCATCTAGATGGTGACTGGTTCACCGACCTGTTTTTGCTGTGCATGTTTAAGTACATGTGTCTATTTACTACACGCCTCTGCTGCATGCTGCTTATATCTTTGTAAACATGACAGTTCTCTCTCTCTCATTTCTCTCTCTCTTAGGCATCTACTCCAGTCTCAAGGACCCTCTCACATTAGGAGGGGGGGTGTGCAGCACACCTTTGTCACTAGGTGGTGGAGTGTGTAGCACTTCGTTGTCCCTCGGTGGTGGTGTGTGTAGTACCGCTCTGTCCTCAGGACTCCTTCCATGTCATGTCTCCACGCTCTCTCTTCCTTCAGTCAACTCTCTATCAAACACACAGGTACTCCAGAAGTGCTGAGACATAAATAATCTCTATTCTACAACAGTGGTCCTCAACCTTTTCAGTCTCTGACCCCCAAAAGAATCATATTTGAACAGGGGACCCCCACCCTGACGAGCATTAAGAGTTGAGGCATTACATTTTGTATAATACGGTTCTTTTGCGAAAATAGCAGATGTTGCGAGGCGTTGCACATTAAGTTAATCATTTTGGGACCCCCAAAACAATTTGGGGACCCCCCTGGGGGTCCCAACCCACAGGTTGAGAACCACTGTTCCACAACATGATACTGTATCTATTCAGGAGAAGTAAAGTATCCTATAGTTGCCGTTGCTTGATATTAGAAACATTATATTCCAATTCCTCTTAAAGGTGCATTGTGTGGTATTTGTTAAGGATAGCAATAGAAATGTCATTCCATTGGTTGATTGCATGGTCTGTCCAACACGTTATTCCTTAACAACACATCTCGAAAACGACAGGCATGCAAGTTTGGCATGGAATATGTTGATCACCTATCTGAGTGACCTTGTCGCAGGCCAGAATGTTACATTTTAGCTCAACATAAAGGTAGTATGAAACCTTCCGATTTTTAGCTCCACTAGTGAGCGCGGAGCTCTAAGGATAGCAATATCGTTCCGAATTTCTAATGACTTTGTTCTGATTGGGTGTAACGAGCAACAAGGTTTGTAGGAGCTGCTAGCAGCAGGGCTTTTGGACTCTCATCATGATTACCGCAAGGCCTGAAAATATAGGCGCTGTATGAAGGTTTCATTGAGGCAATGCAACTAATGAATATGTGCATGCACTGAACATCCATGTTATTTTCCTCCCTCCTCTCTAAAGCCCCAGTCTGGGGCTCCTTAGAGATGTGATGAAACATCTTGACACCTCCCTCCCTCTTTACTATCTGCTCGCCACCTCTCATACGCATGCTTCCCTCTACTGTGTAATGATGGATTTTCCAGTGCAAGATTTCTTCTAAATATTTCAGCTGAATTCATATCATGCAAAAAAAAAGAAAAGTACATTCACAGCTCTCTGCCTCTGGCCTCTCTGTAGTTACTGGTTTCATTGCTTGATATTTAAACAACCTACCTCTTCACTGATGGCAAACCTGATATAGCCTACTGAAAGTACCTAAGTTTGTCTCGCTTTGGCTGCTGTAGTCTGTCTGAGTGCATGTGAGTTCTTTTGGTTATACTGTCCACAACTCCACATGTCACTCAATGCAGATTTAAATGTATAATGTTGTTCCTAAATGGAAATATAATAGATAACAAAATAAATAGATAACAAATTAAACACTAGTGAATAATTAATTCGGACTACATAGAGTAGGTCTAGCCGTCACATATTTTGAAACGGTGGAAGTCTTATTTGGAAGTGAAACTCTTCTTGAAGCTTTATACCAGCTAACTGAAGTTTCCCTGACAATTCTGCTGTCTTGTCTCATAGGTCCACCCTGGTTCCAGTTCTTCCTATAGCCTGACTTCCATTCAGCCTTTCAGCAGTTGTCTCTCCACAGCCCCTACACTGCCACCACTACTGAGCCAAGCCCAGACCTCACTGCCAGGTATGAGCAGGGTTCACATCTCTTAGATCTGATATTTTGTATATTGTGATATTATCAAACGTAAATATCAACCACCTCAGATGGCATTTACCAAAAGGAAATGCATGTACTTCATTCAGTCGGAGCAGATAGGGATAAAACATATCCCCACTGGCCATAAAAATGAATGACCAAGAGGGCGATAGGAAAAGCAGAGGCATGGATACCCTATCCCCCAGCAAATGGAACCCTGGGTGTGAGAGAAACATTGCATTTGCTTCTGGTTACTACGTGCAGTAGTCTCTCACCCCAGACGTACACAAAACCATGCACAAGCCTTTACACACCTTCTTTGTTACATTTCAGCACAGACACTTCAAGACCACATGTAACACCACAACCCCTCTCTCCCTTCCTAGAATCTGACCTCGATGACTGTCGCTTCCCGTGTCAGGGGAACTCACCGAGAGAGAGCTTATCATCACAGTAAGCTTCATACATTCATCAGAGCATTTCTTTACATTTCTGATGTGATGTTTAGATTATGCTCTTATCAAAGGTACTACTACCACATTGGTTAATGCAGGGATTCAATCAAGCTTTCACTTTTTCCAGCCAAATAGATCGAAATGATCTATGTAAAATGTAGTTAAAAAGTGAAGAGAAACCATTTTCTCTTCAGAGAAAACATTTGTACTAGTGTAAATGCAGGTGTGAATATTTGATCTTGGCATTCAGGCTTTGCACACACTGCTCCTTGATGAGAGACATTTTAGAACAGAAGCACAAGACCCCACAAGGGAAAGCTGGGGAGGTGGTTGGAGCGAAGAATCACATTCCAACAGCGGCAATGGTGCGCACACCAAGAGGAGCAACAGAGCAATAGACCACCAAATTGGTCAGCTGCTAGTGACCCGTCACAGTTACATTGAGGAAGTTCTGCCTGAATGCACTCACAGGCTACACAGCATTTGTTTCTGTCCAAACTAGTAGATTACAAATACCTAAACATTCAGAGCCAAAATTAGCTGTATTTCTTTGTGTGACTGAGGGTAGTGCGTTTCCCCTCTGGGTCTAGTCCAACCCAATGACTCTTTCTTCTTCCCTGTTCTGGCCTCCAGGTCTCCTATGAGCTGTCTTCCTCTGCTGTTCGACCCGAGGGATGGGGGGGGTCCCGGTGTCCGAGCCTGTCCAGAGAACATCCCCCCAGCCAGCTCCCATATTGAGCTCCTGTTGGAGAAACACGGAAACGGAGAGATGGGCGCCAATAGTGAGTGTTCTCTGTGCACAGAAAATTAAGCATGTCTGCAGAATCCATTCAGGCCTGTCTGTGATTCTGGGGAAATTTGCAGTTGTTCTCCTTTGAGTTTTGTGGGGGTGGCGGGCAATGTCTGGGGCCAGGAGTACATAACAGACAGCTTCTCTCTCTGCTGTGGCTGGGTCTATTATTATGCTGTTTGCTGTGGTGTGTTTTTCTCCACCTGCTTTGGTTTAAGTCTACTCTTTGTGACACTGAATGCAGTGCTTGGAGCTATTCAGATATATATGCATATATTCCAGGACACTGTTGTGAACAAAAACATCCCAATGAGAGACAGCACTCTGAGGACGGTGTTTCAAAGCTGCCATGGCATAATGTAAACCATGACAATAATGCTTCTCTGTTTGATTATATTTATTCACGTATGTATCATTTCCTTTTCCTCTTAAGGCAAATTAGTTCCACACTTAGTTCCACTTTTGTTGGCTCACGCCATCTGTATGAATAGTACCGTCAGCTCTTACTGGCCTTCTCCACTTCACCTCCTCTGGAAAAGAGAATAGAGAGAGGTTTTGGTTTTAAATAGGAGCTGTCCCCTCCAGCTACTGTGGAACACGTCTCACCTAGCTTCTTGATGTCAGGCAGGTCTCACTGACGGCTCCATAAAGAAAACATGTCACAATACATTATCTGGTTCCTCTGTAATTGCATTATTATAAAATGACACGCTTTGTGGGCGTAAATCAAACGAACAATTAATCCATCAACAATTCAAGGGTTTTATTTCATCTTATTCTTATATAAACAAAAACAAGACTGTGCATGCGGTGTTCAGATGCTGTAATTGGTACATTTAAATGTATAAAGATCATATGTGCAGGATTTTCTCTAGATGATGGATTGTGAAGTGAATTATGCTAAATGTCCACACACTGCATTCTATAGCCCCAGTGAACGTTCTGTTATATTGCAAATCTCCTGCTTTTGATGTGTAACCTTTCAATCCATCCAAATACTAGGGGACAGATGTCTCGAGCTAAGCTTGCTATGTCAATAGTTTCAGAGAAAGATAGAGAGGTGCTCACCTCAGCACAGTGAACTATAACCCACAAGGTGACATTTATTTAAATTTTATTATTTACCGTAGCAGCAGTCTCTGACAAATAGACGCATTTCAATGACAATTACGTTGAACAATTACCTTCTTCAACGTTTAACTTGGCATCTATCTTGGCATCTTTGTTCGGACATCTAGTATGGATGCCCTCCGAGCGCCTTCCTAGGAAGGTCCTCGATGCACGTCCCACTGGGAGGAGACCCCGTGGCAGACCAAAGACCAGGTGAAGGACTATATCTCCAAACTGGCTTGGGAACGCCTCTGTATACTACCTGAGGGAGTGGAGGAAGTTGCTCGGGATAAGGAAATCTGGAAATCTCAGTTGGAACTGTTACACCCGCGACCCGATTCCGGATAAGCGGTTGAAGATGGATGGATGCATGGATGGAACGTTTAACTTCATTCCATCAGAAGGAATTGGAGCTAGGTTGAAAAGACTAGGATAAAGATACCAAGGTTGCTTCAGTGATGCCACTGTCATGCGAGAGTGAGCTTGAGTATGGACGTACTAGGTTGTACGCCATATGCTCAAGGCTGGTTATAGACTCGTTGGCTGTGCATATTTGTACAATCCATAAACTAGGAATTCCCGGCAGCCTTCTTGTAGCCCAGTGGTACCTTGTCCCAGCACCGTTCCAGGGACCAGGGGTTGGAAACCTCTGCTTTAAAATACAAATACACCAATAACATAATTTAGACCAAAACTAAACATGCAATTATATATATTTACTCTGTTGGATTAGGATTACCCATCTCAAGCAAGTTTCAAGTCTCCTCAAGTTGATTTCGATAACGTACTGAAATTAACGGAATCCAATGGCTTCCTCAAAAACAAAAACAAACCATGATGGTGTGCTTGGAAAAATGTTAGACATGCCATAACAACAGACATTATGGTCCTTAAATCTACCTTTAAATCTTTCTCTCTGCCTCGTGTCTAGTCGTGGACATGCTCCAGTCTCTGCATTCACTGCAGCAGGAGAACCAACGGCTTCAGGACCAGATCCTCAGCCTGACGGCAAAAAAGGAACGTCTGCAGCTGCTCAACGTGGAGATGGCCGTCCCCTTCCCTCCACATGCCCTGTCCGCCCAGGGCTCCATGCACACCCAGATCAGCTTCCTCTCCTCAACCCTAGGTCAGGGGTCTTCATAGATTCCATATGGTTTCATTGTTTGACAGCACAATCATCAGTGTATTTTGGATTCATGTCAATGTGTGTTTTCAGATATTTAACCACTTGAACCGTCGATACTTGATACCTTGACCTTTCACCCTGTACTTAGTCTGCTCTTTTTCCCCTCAAAACCAAACATCTTTGCCAAGCTTGTAGATCTGCTATTTTTGGCTAAAGTTCTCAGAATATGGACGCTAGGGTTCAAGTGGTTAATATAACAAAGGGGGGAAAGAAATAGTTCTTATCACACAAGGATTTGGAGGACCTCCTGTAGTAACTCTGAGGACCCCCTAGGGGTCCCGGACCCCCTGTTGAAGACCCCTGATATACATTAAAGCAGAACCACCTTCACTGAAGCCTGGAGTCCAAATTTGGACCGTAACATAATATGTGTCAAATCCAAAGGATTCCATGGAGTAATTAATTAGTCTCCTTGACTAGCGAGTAGAGATTAAGTTTACAAGATACTGGCATTCGCTGGAAATTGCAACCTACACCTGCAACCTAGTGGTACCTTTTTTGTTGGGCGGCAGTGGCTCAGGAGGTAGAGTGACCGTCTGGGACTCGTAAGTTTCCCAGTTCGATCCCTGGCTTCTCCTGGCTGCGTGTTGAAGTGTCCTTGAGCAAGAGACTGAATCCCCTAACTGCTCTCGATGAGCAGGTTGGTGCTTAGCATGGTTACCTCCGCCATCTTAGAACACGTAATGTGTAACAATGTTCTGTGAAGTATGTTATGTAAAGCACATTTGAATGGTCTGAATGACTAGAAAAGGCGCTATATAAATCCTTCTGTCTTGAGAGATTAGGGCCACCATAACACAGTCCAGCCCAGAAGTGTAAAATCTATCTTCAAGAGACACAAAATAACATGTCATCATGTGACAGACTACTGCAGCCCCAGATGATAATGGTACTCTCTGTAACGGGTCCCTGTGTTTGCACCTCTTTTCTTCAGACCCTCTAAACACCAAGAGTCCCCTATCCAAAAGCTGCTACCTGAATGATACCTCCTTTGTAACCTCATCTGAGGTAAGAACCCTGCATGCATCCCTTAATTATTGATCATTTTTATTACAACAATTATTATTATTATATGTTATATATATATACGTACACACGTGTGAGGGGTCTGTACAAATAAACAATAACTATTATTATTTATAGAATACATACAGGTATAAAACTATTCAAACCCTGCCAATACAAATAGTTATCTAAATAAACAGAAGAAAACTAACAATTGGTTCTTTCGTTGTGTGTAGGAGCTCCACTCTGGTAGTCCGTCCCGTAGCAGCTCCTCTCTCTCCTTCCAGAGCACCCCGCCTCCGCAGCAGAGCCCCGCCTCTTTTGGCCAGCCCCTGCTGAACGGTTTGGGTCGTGGTGGTTTGGGCGATGGCCTGCAGGGAGCCATCAGCCAGGCCGGCGGCGGCGGCGGCTCTGCCCTGCCAGTGGTGGGCGGACTCATGATGGCCTCCCTGGCAGGAAGTCCTCAGCTGAACATGAACGGTGTGCTGGGAAGTCTGAACGGCGTGATCCAGTCACCCGCACAGAACGCCTCCCAGCCTGCACTGCCCGCGCTCCGGCCCCAGCCTCCACCCCTCAACCCGCAGGCATTGGCACAGGGTCTTCAGCTGCCCAAGAGCGTGAGCCCGTATGTACACTATAGCAGTATTATTCCCATCGAGATGTCAACTTTCTAATAGCAATCGCATTGATTGATGTATTTTTTTTTTTTACATTTAAGTTTTATGTATTTAGTTTTATTTTTCTCACGGAACTCATTGGAACGATAGAATTCAGATGTAATGAGTATCAAATCAATTTCAAACTGTAGATCTGCTATTTTCACTATCTTTGTACGGCACCATTGTACAACAAAGTATAATCAGGGTTAAGTATTTCATCAGACTAATTGATTTAGTCGATTATAAACAATCTATTACAATTTCTAGAGTCCATTCGTTGATATATATATACACACACACACACACACACACACACACGCACACGCACACACACATATATATATTAGGCCTATATATAAAAACCTTGCTTCTAGATATTTCTGTTAAAAGTCGGTTATTGGTCCTAAATATTGGTTTTGATATATTTTATTTTCAATGAATTGCCCAACTGTAGTATTGCGTGAGGTTTCATGGTGGTTTAGATCATCTCTACGATGAGACTCTCCAGTACAAAGCATTGTTTCGTTTGAACAGCTGATGCTGAGTCACACAGTTTAATAACAAGCATATTGTGTGCTTTGGCATCATGTCTGCCAGGTGACCGCTTGTATTGGCACCCTGTGTTTAGTGGGATGGTGTTGTCTCTGTCTGATCGTTGTCTGGTCGCTGTGTGTTAATAAGGGTGTGTGTCTCCTGCCAGGTCCTCTCTGCTATCAGAGCAACAGAAGCAGCTCCTTCTACAGCAGCAGCAACAACAGCTCCAGCAGTTCCTCACCTCACAGAACTTTACTCCTGTAATGAAATATTATCATTTATTTTCACTTGACAACTTTGTTTTTTTGCAACAAGGGTTCATATTTTAGATTGTAATTAGAGAAAGGAAAAGATGAGTGTTAAAATGTTTTCATTTACTGCTTTCTATTGTTTTAGCGATTTTAGTATTTTGATTTCAGTGGGTAGGGGCATGCAAGTGGCTAAATATGTCTTTTCAGACACAATAAGCCTGCAATTTCTTTGTTAGTATTTACACCAGCCGCCAAGTCACATCTGCCCATGAAAGATTGCGGTGCATCTTGGTAATGGGCTTATTGTGTCTAAAAGTACATTTTTAGCCACTTGCATGCATGCCCCCATGCAAATCAAAATTGTTAAAATCACTAAAATGATTGAAAGAAGTAAATGAAAACCTTTTGTATTCATTTGTGTATCTGTATGTTTCCCTTCTATCAGGAGCAGCAGGTGGTTGTTTACCAGATGCTACAGCAACAGAGACAAAGGGAGCTACAGCGCCTCACACTGGCAGGAGCACTCACCTCCACCCCAACCTCACCCCTAATAGCCCAATCACCCAACCTGCTGTCCTCGGCAACAGCATCACCCCTGCACAGTGGCCAAGGAAACCCCCTCTTTGGCCTGCAGGAGACTGCACTTCACAAGCCTGGCGTGAGTCATTTAGATTTCTTTTCCGGGGGGAAAAAGAGCAGTTTGAATTTTTGAAGAGAAAAGGTTTGTATTTTTGTTTTCAGGCTGCAGGAGAGAAGGGTGGAGACAAAAACGGCTAACATTATCTTACTCGAAGTGGCTAACATCAGGAACACAGTCATTTGAACGTCATTGGAATGAAGCTGCCCTATCAAGAACTGAGGTCAACATTAATCTTATATCTAAGACTTTTGAATTGTCTTTCTCTCTGTCATCTCTCTCTTACATCATCTTTTATGAATGTATATTGGAACAGACTTAAATGTGTAGCTGTTTTTCCATGTCTGGGAATTCTTTATATCAGAGATTCTTCTCATAGGAATTTTTCTTTTGTGTAGGCAGCTTTCAGAGAACATTAATACAGTGGTCTCTAATTAAATTGCACTAATTTGTTAACCCGACCAATGGGGCTGCTTGTGTTGTAAGGGCCAGAGCTCCTGTTTTATCCCTGAACCTACAGTAATATGCAGGATTCTGGAGTAAGTCCTGTTTGAACTCTGGTAAAATTAGGTCTGTGTTTCTTCTGTGTCTTTTTTTAAGTACTCAATCACTGACCCATTTTTTTATTTGCCCCTTGGTTGTATAAATATTTTCGTCCATTTTTTTCTGTCTGATGACAATTATAATCACAGACTTCTTCCGCGTCTTGAAACCTCAGTTGTCTTCCTTAATATTTTGTATTTGTTTCATTTTCCTCCGTCCCTAATTTAATTTAAATTAAAATCTTCAATATGTCGCAGCCTCATTAGCATGTAAATATTAATGATGTCATCATTTGGGACGTATATGTCAGTCATATATTATGGGTCATTACATCAGTTTGCTCTTTGTTTTTGTTTTCCCTTATTAACATACTTTGACAAATAATGGAAAACAAAAGACCCCAAAGAATATTCTAAAGTAATAACTCGTTTAAAGGTGGCACAGATCTAAAAAAAAATGTCCTATTGCTCTATTAGAGACTGGCATAACCAGTTTAAGTTGAATATCAACTTTCATCTGCTTTATTATTCAACACCCATCCCCTCTGAGAATTTATAGAGAATTCTATATCCTACCTGACCTGTTGCTACCGAGATTAAGCAGACTAAACCAAACATTTGGAAGTAAGACATTAATTATATTTCCTAAACCAATGTGCACTTTGCATATTAGTAGCTATCAGAGCAAATTAGCCATCAACACAGTACCTTATATTTATTATTGGTACTTAATGGGCCACTAGGGACTGACACGTTTTTGGTCTGAATATTTTGCACTCTATCGTGAAGTGTTCTTCTTTTTTCTTCTTTTTTTTATGTTCCTCTCATACCATACATAAACTTTCTTTTCTTTCCTGGCAACTAGTTCTTTTAGCAATACTGGATAGTTAATGCCTTAATGACGCTAGTTATACAGACAATATCAAGAGCCTAAAGGCTTATTCTCTTGTTTTCTTACTTTGATAGTGTTTTATATGCGGTATATGGAGGACTTAGTTAAGTGAAAGCACTCTTCCTAAATACATTTATACTTTTGATAGGTAATAATGATAATTTCAACAGTTGCAACATGTGATTAACTGTAGTGATAACTAAAGTGTCAAATTATTTTGTATTGTAATCCTGTCTTAAGATGCATTGTGTTTTGTTTATTTGTGCTTTTTAAAAGCTGAGAAACAATGTTTTATTGAACCTCAAACAGTAAGGCCTACTTAAAGGTATTGTCATATGAGACATTCTTAGCAGACATTTCAACTTGCCTGGGACAGCAGTAATATTATTATTATTACTATTATTATTATTATTATTATTAAATTGCTGTCAATATAATGTATTAAATACTGAAGCTCAGTTGTGGTAAGATAGTAGAATGCCAATGTGATTACTGTGCACCATGTTGGCCTTTACTGCAGGGCTATATTAAAGCCCATTTCAGTACATACAAGCCAACTCATGAACTCTGATAAGCTTCTCTTTCCTTCTAATGCGCATCCACTTTACAATGTGATTATTTTATTAAGCTCGTCGGCTAAGAAATGCCACTCGCAATGTTAATGTCCTATGGCTTTCACAATAAGGAATTATTTTGTCATCTTTTTTTCTCCTTTGCTCCTTTAGCACTCAAATACTTTGACATTTCTGTTTGCAATCTCAAACGTGATCTCCCATACATGTGATATCTGAGGACTAGATTGTTCTATTCGTAGTTACTGTAGGTGTCATTAAGGACATTCAAGGAACTTAGTTGGTGAGAAATACTGTAGCAAATGACTGAAGGAGAATGTTTATTATGTTGACAACCCATAAGCCTGAATACTAACGAGACCTCTACTGGGAGGTCTGTAATTGACCAAGTATGTCCTTATGAGTTGTTGCACAAGGGAGGCAAAATCTAGACCAGTGGTTCTCAAGCTGTTCTGGATCAGGGCCCACTTCAAAATCTTGAAAGCATTTGCGGCCCACCCAGGGGCGTCACACCAAATTCTGGGCCCTGGGTACAAGGATTCACTGCGGGCCCCCCATGAATGTTAACTATTGAAAAATAGCAGATATACAAGCTCACAGCGCGGCACCGAGTGCCGTGCTGCGAGCTTGTAGATCTGCTATTTTTGAAAAATCTTGAAAATGTGTGCCAAGAAACCTATGTTTCCATGTCAGTGATGCTCAAACTTTTTCATGTGAAGGACCCCCCCCATCTCAAAATATTTAGTTCCAGGGACCCCCCAGAAGCAAAATTTGAGTTACAAATGTTCACTTAAAAAATACATATATTCAAAGATTTGCGCACATTTTCACGACTTTTCAAAAATAGCAGATCTACAAGCTCACAGCGCGGCACTCGGTGCCGCGCTATGAGCTTGTATATCTGCTATTTTTCAATAGCTAAAGTTACTAGGGCCCCTCCAACTTGGGCCCTGGTAACTCAGTCCCACTTTCCTACCCCTTGTGACGCCCCTGGGCCCACCCATCTGATGGGCATTTTCGAGAGCATGCTTATTTTAATTATCAATCAATTGTTTGTGATCCGTCTTGTATCAATGGAGCTAATGTAGTATTATGTTAAGTTCTTATTGGTATCACTATGAAAACACGTTTCAAGGGTTTAAGATTTTTTTTTTTAATTAATATTAAGGTTATATTATGTTAACGTTATATTATGATTAAAATCTTAGTGTTTTGCAAATTAGTTGGGGGCCCACGTGCAATACCCTTGCGGCCCACCAGTGGGCCCTGGCCCACAAGTTGAGAATCACTGATGTAGACAAAAACATATCCAAGAGATTGATTGAAAGTACTTTGAAGGATTTTGAAGGACGTGTTGCACTGGGGCATTTGGCCCAATTGTAAATCTTTTTTTTTTTCTCCTCTTCTTTTTTTTTAGTACCTTTTCAATTTTGTTTTGAGTAAAACTTGTATACTTCAATATGTTTGTGTAAAGACACATTTTTAAGCTTTGAAGTTTGGGTAACCAAGATAATCCATGTTATGAATGTTGTACTGTGTATCTTCTTTTATGTATTTACAACATGTTTAAGCACCTGACTCTGAATGACGTGTGATGGAGAACGAGTTACGGGATATGAATTGCATGAAATGCAGTGAAGTCTCAATCTGTTGCTAAATACCAAGTAATGACTATGCATAGATTTAAAATGCATTGTTCCCTGAATTAAATTAAATTAAATGACCTCCGAATAAATACAAGAAAAATTATAGGCATTGTCATTGTACAGTGTAATTTGAGAGAATTGATCTAGAGCAATTTGACAATATTAAGATGAAATGCCCTGTAAAGTATTTTGATATTTTTGTGTGTAAAATTAAAAGGACAGATTAAGGAAAACCAAACTTTTTTGTCAATAAATGTATTTTACAGAGTTATTCCTTTTTTTCTCATTCTTTTTTTTTCTCGCTTGGATTTTGAATGACTGATCCTAAAGTATAGTCTGCATGAAGCTATTAATCCAGCATTGCCTACTAACACTTTGTAAAGTTCAAGGTTCAGTGTTCATTTGGGCATTTGGGAATTTGTCTTGGGCATAAATACTTTTAGATAGATGTAGCCAGTGGCGTCTGTTCAGCAGTATGGCAAAGATGGGAGTCCTCATGGAAAAGAGGCATTAGGCCTACATTTAGGATAACACGGATCTATTGTCTGAAAAAACAACAACAACAAAAAAAAACTTTTTACACAGGTTTCTAAGGTTTCTTGGGCTGGATATGGCAGCCTGGAATGGTTTTTCAAGTGCAGCTAAACTTAGCATGTTAGTAAACGTGCCACAATTAACAATAATGCATTGCACCTGTGCAGCTGACCTGCGGAACCTGGGAATATACCAGTTTGTCAAGATGGGGAGAATACAAGTGTAGAGAATATAATTGTAATATCTTGTTAAAGTGACCATTTTGTTACATTTTGCATTTGCAGTTATTTTACTGTAATTTAACAACATACCGGTAATAACCAGCACAGATAGACAAAGAGACATTCATGGAAAAAGTAACTTTTATTTCCCCCCCTGGACCCAGGGTTGCATTCCAGCTGCATACCCCTGCCATACCTAATTGACGCCCCTGGATGTAGCTTATTACTGGTTAATGATCTGCTTATTTATCTGATATAAAACAACTGAAACATGCTGTAGGCCTTGCCTAGTCCTAGTGGACTCTGGGACATTTTTGCCCTATTTCTGAAAATGTATTTTATTCTATTTATTTTTGGAAATGTATCTAATTAGCCTACACCAATGCACTGATAAAGAACATTTACTTCGTAATGTGTAACTATTTTTGAATACTTGAGTAGGCCTTTTTACTTGAGTTGACTAGAGACTTTGTCCTGGCCTGTGTAGGAGGGAGGAACCTCAGCGCGGCACTCCCAGCGCGGGCGTAATGTTTACATAGTTATCATTAGTCATAGCCTACATTTTATTTTGCATAGGCTACTATTCTTTATTCATTTCATCCTACTCTTCGATCGTTTACTTTTCTCGCGAGGAGATATAGTCGGGACATTTTCCCACCTTTGACTGCAGAGCGCTTGTAGACGCATCAGAACACTTTTCAAAAACAGACGACAGGATGAATGTAAGGATACTTGCGGTTAAAGGATGCCTGGACACAATCAGGTCACTTCGCCTTTTACCTGATGTTTCTACGATGGTAAGCAATGAAGCATGCACAAGATGTAGTAGAGAAATGCCCGGATCCCGAGGCTACTTTTATATCAATGTCGCATGTTGCGACATTTCCGCCTTTAGCCTACTGTAGATGCAGTTTAATTTGGTTTGATGCAAGAGGACGAGCCTGCCATTTATAAATCGGGGGAAGTAGAAATCAAACTTGACCAAAGTGGGGGGTTCTTAATCTTATACACCTATAGCACAATCTGGGTAATCGAAGGGGGGTTCCAGGGGATCACCACTGCTCTGTGCCATTTTCCAAAAACCTTGACATTTTGTTGACTAAAGGAAATGTGGAATACACTAACCTAACCTCGTACAAAAACGTTCAGCAGCACTGCTCTAAACAGAACGTATCTTTACAGAGTCAGCGCTGCTTTCAGTCCACCCAGCCTGTGGTTGCGGCCAAGATGCCATATCGGGTGAAGGTGTCAGCTGGCAAACGTTACGCATGGTGTGCGTGTGGGGGCACAGTCAAAAACAGGTTGCCCTGAAAAGCCACTTACAGGCAGCAGCCGTTCGCAACTGGTAATAATGAACCTAGCCCCAACCCTACCCTCCCCTGCCCCTTCTTTGTATATACTGTTTGTTTAAGAATTACTGTCTTTGTTTTGTTTTTCTTTACATATCTACTGCATAGTACTGTGTTCTATCTGTCTGTCATTCAATGTTATATGAGATACTTAAATGGTTTCCAGTGGAAATAAGCTTAGTCTTTTCATGGATCTCCTTTTAGTAGACCTTGTACCAGTGAACTGTACCGTCATGAAACTGTACCTTTTCCTATGCAAACTTCTAATAAAGTCTTCAATCAATCAATCAAACCAACACTTGTACTTTTACTCAAATAGCCTACTTTTTGAAATGCGGACTTTTACTTGAGTATTTCTACATTGCAGTATTGATACTGTAGGCCTACTGTCATGAAACTGTACCCTTTCCTATGCAAACTTCTAATAAAGTCTTCAACCAACCAATCAATCAATCAATCAATCCTTTTACTTTGAGTAGCCTACTTTTTTCCACCACTTTTTATAATTATAAGTTATGTTTCTATTATTATTAATTATTTTATGTTTTTCTTTCTGTCACAGCCCTTCTGTGACGGTGCCCACAGAACAAAAGCACCAAGTATGGCTCCTCTGCGCTTCACCCCTGATAAGGACATGGCGGTCATGCTGTGCGCATGTAAACAAACACACAACGCACCTTACTGTGATGGCACACATTTCAAAGTCATTTTCCGCGGGTTAGTTAGTTCCGCGAAAAAGTTGTTTGGAAGATAACTAAGCCATTATATTATATATTATAATAACATGTGTACAAATAACTAATAAAATACATGCATTTAATAACTTGTTTTGTTTGAGACCATTCTTTCTTTATAAGATAGATAGGCTATAGGTCTACACACCGAATCCTAACATTCCTGGTGGTCGTTGTTGTGTTTTTCATGGGCAGATGAAACTATGCAAATTAGGATTCCATGAATGGCACACTACGCACATGTGTGACTGACGCGTGATTATGGATCCCACTGGGAAAGATGGATGGAAACGGCATAGAGCGCTCGTTTTCACAGTTATTGTCCACGACACTGCAAGCGGCGCGAAGGCCAGCGGAGCGCCGCGCGAGTTACGAAGCCGTGGTGAATGCAATCGGGGGCAAGCGCACGATAAACGCAATGATAATTGGGGTTTGGTGCACCTCGCGCGGTCCAAGAGACTACAACGGAGCGCTCCCTACGTCCGGTTCAGCCAATCACAAGCTTCAAAAATGAGTCCGGGGCGTGGTTATCCATCTTTCCCAGTGGGATCCATAATCACGCGTGACTGACGCCACTCCCCCGGAAGTGACCACATAGTCTTAAACTCAGTTGCTGTTTGACAGTGATCCTCTTGCAGTGATCATATTTATTTAGATGTGGTGGCACCGGGTGGCACCGCCGGGTATAATCCACAGTTTAAACAGACTTTTATAACATTATTGCTCTTTCGTATGGAATGGTGTGTAGACTGTGTGTGAGAGACAGCTAAACAACATGAGCTCAATGACAGTGTCAACAACGATGCGCCCGTGGATCATTTCAACCTTGAGACTGTCTATGGCAACTTCAAAAGTAAGCAGTTTAAACGTCTCGTTAATTTATACATTTGTACCCAGTAGGTCTATTTGCAAAATCGTAAACAGCCTCAGGATGTTCTTTGCTATTCATGTTGATGCCTGGATTGTAATACATGATGATAGTAGCCTAACCTTTATAAAATCCACAGATCCAATACTCCACCCGACCCCCAGAAGAGCCTGTAATTGCCTCCAAAACTCCATTCAAGGTGGAACTTATTGCTGGCAAGCGATACTCGTGGTGTACCTGTGGCCATAGCAAGAAACAGGTGCTGTGTTAAGCATGATGTAATAATCAGGAGACTTTTAATGCATATTTGTGGACCATAATTTGAACTCGACTCTCCCACCTTTTTCCCCTTTAGCCTTTCTGTGATGGTGCCCACAAGATCGATGACAGAAGACCAAAGCCCTTGCGATTTGTCCCTGAGAAAGACATGACAGTATGGTTGTGTGGCTGCAAGTACACTAATAATCCACCTTATTGTGATGGCACACACAAGCAAGACTTTGTCAAACTTGCCCCACAACGAGATCAAACTCTTGAAGACCCTTGACAGATCATTATTAGATGCTAAACTTTTGCACAGCTTAAATCTACGTACTGTTTGTAAAGGTGATGGTTTCTTTGCACCTAACATTGCATCATCCAGGTTACATTTACACAAGACCCAAGTTTAAGTAACAAGTTACATTTTCATCATCTATGCAAAGGAAACTACTTAAAAGATGATCAAGTGTGTCAATAGCCCTTGTGAAGTTCTTTATGAATAAAATATGGATACACTAAGTTAATGCTGTGCACAATAATCTGAGAACTAGGTTTATGTTGCCTAGTTTATTGACATCTCTAACTTTTGAAATTATGTATTTAACTTTACAGCTGTGAGAACTAGGTTTATGTTGCCTAGTTTGACATCTCTAACTTTTGAAATGATGTATTTAACTTTACAGCTGTGAAATGCACAATATATATGTATATTTTTGTAAAATTCAGCCTACTGGAGGGAATACAGCTAAACGTGTTCATTGTACTGTATGATGAATTAGTACATGTTTGTACCTTTTCTTTACATGTTTACATGTGCTCTGTGGGTGGCAAATTAACACTAAATACTCGTCTTTTTGCTGTGACCAACATGACATGTCCACCCACTTCAGCAAATGGCCAGTCAGCATTTTAGTATACGATTAGACCAACATACAGATTTTTTGGATTTGCAAGCAAAGCCTTTTGTGGCTTTTGACAAAAAGTCCTTCTCTTGCTGATATGACCACTATTTGAGTGAACGTGTTTATTTGGTGCAATTAAAAAAAGATTGGAACAGGACACCTGGGTCAAAACCTAGTAAGTAAACATTTTATTGACCTAAAACATGCACATATGGCTGATAAACATAACGTATCATTGTATGTTCAAAAGAAACAAAAGGAATGTTGAAATGTATGGTAATATAAAAGATGTGATGAAATATCAAATCCCTTTTGAGTTCTTGTCTGCCATAAGAACAGGTATATGGTCTCTTTTTGACAAACCTCGGTTTTTCAACTTGGTAGTGCTTGGGGTCGTGTCTACACAGTATTTTCTTTTAACCGACAACCCCATACCCACTGTAAAGCACACTTGTTTGGCTTGGATTGGATTTTATGGTCTAAAATTGAGAAAGTGCATCAACATTTTATGCAAGCTATCCTCGACAAAGCATGGTGCCTACAGTACCAGATGAACGGTTGCTTATACTGAACACTTATACAGTAGTTATAACATGACTGTCAAAAGGCATGACAATAGGTTTAGACCTTTTTTACATCCAACTTATGCTGTGAATTGCACTGCAATGCAGTTGAGCATTTTGTCCAAAGTCATACCCAAGCCAACTCAGTGTTGATGAACTATGGGAAAGAAACAGAACTACTGCATATACAATACAAAACAATTACAATATCTTGTATAAAAGATAGTTTATACATATGTATGCACACATGCTCACATTTGATACATACTGTACATTTTGTATGTGTGCATTGTTCTAGTCTAACACACACATAACCACACGCGCACGCACGCACACACACAGTACATACATACAAGCGTCTATTTGGCTGCACATTTCAGTCTTTTCGCTGAAATAATGAAAACAGATAATCTCCATCCCATTTCTCCAGGAAGAAGTTTTCACCTGGTTTATTCTTTTTTTGTTGTTCTGGTTGAGAGGTGACTTGGAAGTTGGGAGCAATTTAAAATAATGTCCTCCCAGTTGCCCTTCATGCAGGTTTAGGTTGGAGGAGGTAAACCACTTTTATCACCTGCCCTTGTCTCCTCTTTGCCACCTCCGGAGCTGGTGCCGTTGACAGTCACCTTCCGAGCATTGCTGCCCGATTTAGAGGATAGAGAATGTCGCTGAGAGTTGTTGGACACTGTGGTACCATTTGAGCTTTGGAGGGCAGGAGTGTGAGAGCTGTGAGATGCAGGGCTGGGCAGCGACGAGGCCCTGGAAGCTTGAGCAACAGCAGGACTGTGGACTTTGTCGCTGTGAGTGTCACTCTCTGAGGTGGGGCTGGTGTTGACACCATCGGAGTGGCCCTGGACAGCAGACAAGGACACTCTCCTGTGCTTTCGGGTGGGTTTGACCAAGTACTGCAAGGGGATAGGTCCAGTCTGCAAGGAGGTACAGAGATCATAAGTTCTGGCTCTTATGAAGTAGCTTAGTTCACTTGCATCAATATAACACTTGACCATTTACATTTTACTTCAGATTTGTTTTACAATTTACCATCAGTTCTATCATCATTCTGACCATAGAACCCATTCCCTTCACTAAACAAAAATGGTGCTAATTAGCAATAAAAGTTGTTATTTGGCTTGTAATCGTTGGGGAACCTCTTTTGGTGCAATATGGCACCTATCTTAAAGTTGCTATATATCACATTTGTCAAATTGTGCTATATAGAGCTATTGTAGGTGCCTAAACTGGGTTCCAAATGTGCGTTAAGCGGAGATTCCCGCGTATTCTCAGTACTGCTATAAAAGCCTCATGCAGCCGCTATCTTAAATATTCCTTTTTTGTTTTATTTGGCTGAAGTGAACCGAATGGCCTGGAGTAAAAATAAATGTCTAGAAAAGACAGAAAGAACGTCAATGTCCCTACAGAGGTGCGTAAACTAAGACACTAACAGGATGTGTTGGAGCCAAAATACAATTGTATGTATATTTTGTTTTATTTTATTTAAATGAATGGTGCCTAGGCTTGTGGCCTTGGTAAAAATGATGACAACATGTTAATCACATTAGGTGGTTCTAATTCATACGTGGCAGAGATGGGAGCCAGGTGTGCAATGGAGGAAGGCCACACAGTTTTTGACCATGTTCATGTTGCTGTGCGTGCAGGTTGGCATTCAATGTTTTTGACCGACAGTTGTGCTATACTGTATAGAATCTTGAACATTGCAAAGTGTTTTTGTGTGTGTAATCAAATGGGCTAATAACACTGGTTACTCAAGCCTGACAACCAAAAAGCATATACCTTGCGTTGACTATTTTCAACCTAACCTGACTTCTAATAAGACCATAAGAGCCACAGATGCTCAGAACCAATAAGACCAGAAGAGCCACAGATGCTCAGAACCAAACAACCAATTAAACAAGTAGAAGAAGGTTGTGTAAATCTATAATACTCACTCGTCTCCACTCGTAGAAATAGGCAATATCCATGAGTGTGTAATAGTCCTTCAAGGGCTCATCCCCATACAACACCTCTACCTGTATAACAGAGGAAAGACAAGTTATGTCATATAGGCTAATTTCTTTCTAATGTTGTCACACCAGATACATTCACATTACACACTATGGAAGGAAATTTGCTTCTATCTAAATCTGGTATGTTTACATGAGATTGTGTTCAATTGATTCAATTCTTGTACATGTTTTGAATGTTCATTAACATGTGCTGTCCCGTAAATAAGTACATTTATTTTTAAGTGAACTTGAAAATCAACAGTATATGTAGCCTATATAAGAGTATATGGGTGCTGTTGTGAGAAGCTGTTGCATTACCCGATAACTGCTGGGAATGTCCATCTTGCTTCGAAGAAATTTTGCTAAGTGCATGACAGACATAGCTGCCGGGCACTGCAGGAAACGCTTGCCATTGGCCTAAACAAAGAAAATTCGAGGTAAATCGAGACAAAGACACCATAAAAACAACATGTGTTTGTTCCAAATCTGTGTCTATTCCAAGTATTGCGTCAGTAAACTTTCCTACCTTGTCTCCATCCACATCTGAATGCTGTCTATCATTATTTCTGTGGGTATACAGAAAAATTAGGTTATGTAAAAATGACCAACTCAATACACACACCAAACAATTTCTGTGAGGGGAAAAAAAAAATCTCAATAAGGCAAATCTCCTAGCGCTATGGCAAAATCCAGCCACACTGCTCAGTGTGGCTGGATTTTATTTTTAATGCATGTGAAATATGCACAATTATGAATACACAAAGCATAATCAAATGACAAAATAAGGCCATGATTCAGAATTATTTTTACTTTAGTTCATTTAGTTTATCATACCCAGTTTCAATGAATTAGAAATACAATTGAGTATTGTTATTTTAGTTATACTGAAGTACTGACTTGTTCCTCTCATAGAACTGTATAGAGAGACTGATGATTTCATCCTCGGCGATGTTAAAGGTCTCAACCACTTCTCCTGGCTCCAGAACCCGGTTCTCTGCATAAAAGTCCCGCCTTCGTTTCATCTCATCTAAGTTCAACACAGACAAAAACAATATTTCTAGGCGTTCTTACCATTGTGAACGCAGCACATCAACAGGGGTACAAAGGACAAATCAAATGTGTCTTCTACTCATTTTGCTTTTACAATTTTGCTCTCTTCCCTCGGCAAACGTGGACTCACCTTTGAATAACCCAGGAACAAGCTTGTACACAATATCTTGTAGAGTTTTATCCGCTCTGGAAAGAAATCAAAGTAAATTAGTTATTAAAGAGAATGCTATTGATTTGTATTTAAAAGTGCTTCCTCATGCAAAAACGTTTTCATTTACCTGATGCTGAGCTGTGGACATGTCTTGTGTACCTGGACATCACATCGAGGACAGAACTTGTTGGTCTCCAGAAAGGCAACGATACATGTCTTACAAACTGTATAGAGCAGACAGGTAGAGAACAGAATGAGATTCCAGAACAGAGCTCTGTGCTGAAAAAGTCTAGATTTCTTACTGACAGTGACATGTGTTTATGCATATACTGTACCATTAGGTAGATAACATTTGTAGTAAACATTTGCATCCATTATATTTAATGCATTCATATATTTATAACTTACATGAGTGCAGGCACTCTACAATGGTTGTAGCATCAATGAAGTAACCAGCACACAGTGGGCATGTGAGATTTGGATTAAGATCTGTGATTTTAATACGGTTGGGTTGCATTTTATCCATTTGGAAATATCTGCAGAAGAAGAAAATTAATAAACACAGTTAACACACACTCATTAGGTGCTAGGTCTGCTGTAGTATGAGAAAAGGTCGATTAAGGATGTTTGTCTCAAACTATTGTTTATTCCCCTTGTCGTAGCTGAGTGTTATTTCCTCTCAATGCCTGGCATCATGTCCTTGGGGCCAGTCAAAGCCAGGAGAGGCCATCAAAAATAATCTGTCGTTTCGTTGCCCACTATAGATTTGCAAACAAATAGTGTGTTGAGAATACACCAGCGTATCAAATGCAGGGTCTACCCTGCACAGCACAGGACCCTACTATTCATTTGCCCCTGTGTGTGGCCTCATCCCGTGCATCAGTTCTGTTACTCAACCCAGCGGTCCAACAAAAGAGCGTTTGAATTTCGGCAGCGCGTTCCCGTGTAATCGGGGGGCAGAAGAAAATATATTTAACACAGGGTGCTTATTACTGGAGAGAGAAATGCAACAAAAAAAATCACACTGGTACACAAAGCAGCCATCTTAAATCCACTGACAGTGTTGTATCAGAGACGAACAAGAGAGTCAAAATGTGACACCGTGCACTTTTGTGTGTGTTTAAGCAAACCTGTGCATCGCGTTGAATAAAGATTAATCGCCGAAACCTCGTTCTTACCTGATATGACATAAAAGTTCCACACTCCTCCAAAACGAGGATCCAGGTAAATTATTTGGACTTGGTTAGAATTTGCAGCAGCGCCAGAAAATGGCTTTTTTTTCTGTACCGTCAGAGGACTGCCCATTTTGGATCACGTGATATTATTTTGTCGCCTTGTTCAAGGGGCATACAGGGTTTTCACTACCATGCTACATTTTACACCCTATCTCCAGCATTATATTATTATTGTTAATGCCCATATCTTCTTCTTTCTCTCTCGTGAAAATTATAGCATTTACAAAAAATATATTTCTCATATCTAGTAGGATAAATTCATGTTGGAAAGTTATATCCCTACCACGCCCCCTTTTTGCCTGAGAGTGAGATTCTAAAAATCTCACAGGGTTAGTCGAGTAGATAAAACTGCATTTGAGAGGAAATATTTTGTTTTATTTTCTATTTCATTTTTAAAAGACAACAACAAAAATAATATTAGTAATAATAACAATAATAATAATCGCTATCGTCATAAATATTATATATAGGAATTAATAAGAAGAAATATTTTGCAAGAAAAATAATGGGAAGTAAGTACTGTTTAATACCCCAGTGCATTACATTCACAAGTGTATTCATCTCGCGTAGAAGACCTGGCTGAGAGAGCTTTGAGTTCTTGTAGTTCTACGCTCCAGCCTGTTGGGGGCGCAATTCCACTGCGAAGTGCATCGGAGACGCCATCTTGAGGAGAGACCCCAAAAAAAAGCTGGCGGTGACAACAATCTCAGGCGAGTATCATAATGGGATTACTCACCTCAAAATAAAACAACCTCCAACCGGCCACGGGTGGCAGAGAGAGGCGACAGCAGCAGAAGGTTAACGGGAGCCGTTGAGTCCCGGCTGGAAGAAGGCAGGCGGCGCGTTGTCCGTGTCCTGATGGCCGTCCCGCTCGCTCTGTGCGCCCGCTGATCTGAGCCAAGCACACCGTGGCCTGCTGCTCCCAACCGGGGAGGAAGGAAGGGTGGTGACGGCGCAAAATGCAACACCGCTGATTTACCACCAAGATATCATATGATTCAAAGACAACTGCGCGTCGGACGAGCTGACAACGATGCACTTCTAGATTTTACGCTCTTTGACTTTTAGACATTTAATAGTGTTGTTGCAGAGAGAGGCTTCAGTTGGCAGCTTGAATCTTTAATTCCCAGGCACAGCCACAGACAGACATGGCATCCAACTGTACCAGCGCAGCGCCCGTGAGCGCCAGCAAAACCAAGACGAAAAAGAAACATTTTATTGGACAGAAAGTGAAATTGTTCCGCGCGAGTGAGCCCATTCTCAGCGTTTTAATGTGGGGTGTCAACCATACGGTAAATATGTCACGATTTGTTTACCTTCCCTTCAACCAACGGCTAAGTTCACTAACCTCCTGTGTGCTGTTTTGATTTTAGATTGCTGGCTGGATTAGCCAGCTGCTGTGCCATCTATCAAAGCAACTGTGTGACATGCTTGCCATCAGTCAGTCATGTAAACTTAGCGACTGTAGTTTATGAGTGATGGATGTCTGCCTGGTACTCGGTAGCTGCTTTGACCGATATGTGCTGACAGAGCTAGCCCGTCTGCGAGCAGCATTTGGTAGCAACTGGCTAGTTAGTTATTGGCCCACATCCATCCATGACCATGGCATGCATGGATGGGATGTGGATCTGTGACAACGGTATCAATTCAGCAAGTTATTTATTTCTACCTTTTCTTTTAGCGAACTAACCATTGTAGGGCTGGAAACTAAAGCCAGTCGTATATTTCAGTCAGTAATACTGAGCTTAAGAGCACCCTAAAGGGCCTCACAGATGAGAGGCCGATGTTGGGTCAGATCAGATCTCGTGCCCGGGGTTTATCGGTGTTCATTTCAAACGACAGCGATCCTCTGTCTTGCGACCGGGCCCGGTATATCCCGCTGTGCCAAGTGAAATATCTCAGACCATTACAAATGAGACCGACGTCTCGCGATTCTAGCCACCCACGATCTCGGGGGGGTGGTGCCATGAGAGACGTGACTAGATGAAGATTCCGCCCCCTCAAGAGGGATAAAATCAAGAGTGTTTTTCTCTCTCTCTCTTCACGTCAGTTTAATTGCCATTTGTTTAATGTTTTGACAATGAGGGTGTTACAGGTGATCCCCAGCTTAATGATGGAGACCAAATGGTAACCAAAAGGACTATTATTTATACTAAAGGGAATCTTTCTCCAAAATAATCAATTAGGCCTACCGCATGCCAGCAAAGTCAACGAGCCAACGACCCAATTAGCGCAGAAGTCCTGCAGCTGCGGTGTTCTGACTCGCTATGCTCCAAAATCCATTTTATTACCTAATTAAATATTAAAACAGCGAAATTAAACAAATATATTCGCTATAGTCTATAACAAAGAGTCTCTCTCTCTCTCTCTCTCTCTCTCTCTCTCTCTCTCTCTGTCTGTGCCATATTTGTAGCTAATAATGCAGTATTGATACTTTTACTTAAGTAAAGAATGGGAGTATACTTTTTCCATCACTGCGCAAATTAGACTACAGAGGCGCACATGGGTATGGTATAACGTACCTTGATTAGGCCTACAGGAGAAAATAATAAAATGTACTTCTTAAAATGAATTCATCATGCTTGTGCTTGTTGCTAAAAAGTAGGTATTGGCAACATGACTAGTGTATCGCATGCATGCCATGTTACCATACCTTAGCATTTGCAGAACTGACGCTGCTGGCAGCCGGAGGAGGAGGAGGACATTATGAGCGAGTGTGCAGGCCTATTCGTGGACTCTTTTTATTCTGACTTTGGTTGGTGTTATTACTGTTATGTTGATATGATTGATCTGAACCAAGCTGGACCCAGTGGATTATGTAGGCTAGTCTACAAGGAAGCACGTTGGCTGTCTCACCCTGTCTGTCTGTCACAGCAATGGATTAATTGGTAGAAGTTGGTGTTACATTCTTCTTTCGTTTATCATCGTCCTTTGCACACAAGTGATAACTGCGCCATCATGACAAAACATTATAAAAACAAAGGTAGGTTGGTAGTCTTCTAGGTAGGCTACTGTGCGCACACTGGCCGCTGCTCACTTTATAGATATTATAATTATATATTCAGTTATGTTTTTGGCAAGCGAGACGCGAGATGTGATGCGCATCCAGCAAGACACGGCTGAGAGTGTCGCATGATCTCCAATATCATTGATTGACCAGTGTCCACTCCTAAAAAGCATCAACCAGCATTTTAACGGCAACCAGCCAGACATTAAACAGACGAGCTTAATCAGCTAATAGCAATTATGAATGTCCAAACCTCGCCGTTGTGGGCGTGCAGTCGCAGAAAAAAAAAAGTTTAACCTCTCGCTTTTTTTTTTTACTGTCCCACCAACATCCAAGCATATAGAATAGGGACAGGCCTAGGTTCCTCAATATCATTTAGCTGGGGACCCCCTGGAACTCCCCAAGGACTGGCGGTCCTCTTTGAGGACCAATGAACAAACTGACAGAACGAGAGGCGCAATGCCTGCAGCCCGCGCGTAAAAGTAAAAAAAAAAAGGAATGCAATGGAATGTCTCTGACTTTGAGTATTACATTAGGCCTATATGAATAAGATATTATATATAGGGTGTCTGTCTGTCAAGTTGCACAAGGTCAATTTAGAGCCCTTATAATACACGGATAGAACAGCACTGCCCTAGCCAAATCTGCGCAGCAAAAAAAAAGACACTGCCTTGTTGCCAAATGACTGCGCAGAAGAAAAAAGAAGAAAGAACGCTATAGGCTATAACGTTTTTGAACAAGTGATTACAACAAGGGAGAGAGTAGGCTAAAGTAAAAAGTAAGTAGGCCTAGGCTAATAATAATAATAAAAGTGTAGGCTGTGACAGAATAGCCTACACTCTGCGCAGCCTAAAAAGGGAGGAGCTGGCTTCATATAATCTGAAGCAATCCCGTGAGCTCATTCAGACGACAATAATTGTAAAGGATTCCTACCCGATGACCCGAAAATATCAAGCTTTTTTGATATTATCGTGAGTGCTCCCGACGAGTCCCGAGGTCATAAAAAAGCTAATTAACATAATCCGATCGTGTCGGGGTACTGTTCAAGCCCATGACCGATTCCGGGGCCGACCAAACGATTTTCCCGGGGGGTCCTCCCGAAATCTTGTCGGGGATCCTCGGCCCCGGGTTCGGCTCATTGTGAACGGGCCCTTAGTCGTGATCTGCACGGCTCCTATCTCATGCGTCTGTTCAGGCAGGGAGGGAGTGGTGTGACAGGTAGAGATGTGCAAGTTATACGACTGACTGAGGCACAAAAGAGACCACTGGAGTCGTCGTCACTGACTTCACCCAAATAAAGGCGGCCCAAGCTTTTGATCCAATGCAGCATCCTTGCAGTCAAGCCACCTTAAAAAAGCCTGAATAAAATAAATAAATCTAACAAATCACTGAAAAAAACAAGCGACTGATGCTTTGCTCAGTGCATGCACCATCTGTGATTCAGCTCCACACACCACCACCTGCCTATAAATAGAGGCTAGAGTTGAAAGATATCACATTTGTTTTTAGCAGAGTTCTGTGTTGCTATGGAAAGCGGAGTGATTGATGAAGTCAACAGTGGTCAGTCATTTTTTAATTAGAAATTGAGTTGAAACAGCCTCAGTCTCTTGTGTGATCTGCTTTGCCACCTTTTGATACATTAAATATATTGTTCATACACCACAACAAGTTTCTTCAAGGACATGAACGCCTCCTTCTGGATCCTCCTAGAGGTTTTTGTTCATTGACTTGCTGAAGAAGGTATTGACCATGAGACTGACTTGAAGTGACTTCTACTGTTCAGTGTTGTTAGGGGCAACCGTAGCAGGTCGACAAGGAGAAGGTCACCGGTTCTCCTCCCGGTCCCAGTTTATGTGTGTCAAACTGTCGCTGAGCAAGACACATAGGCCTATAATCCCTAACTGCTCCCCTCCGAGTGCTCATCATAACCATCTGAGTAGCCATCTGCTGGGTGAAGCTGAAATGGAATTTTCCCCTTGGTACTAACAAAGGTCTCTCTTTC
Organism: Nannobrachium achirus; assembly: GCF_963921795.1. Lineage (NCBI taxonomy): Eukaryota > Metazoa > Chordata > Actinopteri > Myctophiformes > Myctophidae > Nannobrachium > Nannobrachium achirus. Next base: position 57,733,096 of record NC_137812.1, read on the forward strand.
ATTCAAATGGCACTGGCTGCCAAAATAACAGGTCAAGAAGCTGACCTCTTGCTCACTGGCCACAGTGATTGATGGGTTCCGAACATTTCTTGACACTTTCACAATTGTACCACTCAAGTATGATAATTTTGACCGAAAACAATAAAGAAAAAATCGTGTGGCATTTTAGAGAAACAGCATTTTAGAGAAACATGCCAGCCACTGACACATTTGACCAGCATTTGGCTGGTGATACTAATATCTCATTCCAAAATTATTATTATTACTGTGTAAGTGAGCACTGTATCAAGCTTATGAGCTGAGATGATTGGAAGCAGTATTGTATAAACCACAAACAGACACCGACATTCAGCAATAATAAGCACTGGTAAGGGAATTGACACAAGCTGTGTCGATCAAATATATTATACACCTACTTGTTGAAAAATGATAGTTATTGTAGATTACATTGAGATGTTACTTGGAACAGAGCAGCGGGCATGTGGGTAGACAGAGCCACTGATTAGAGGTGTGGGTGGTAATCTGATCCAATACATCAGACAGACTTCTTCTCATCAAAGCTCTCTCTATTCTTTTAGTGATAAGATGTATGCATTTTAATGATGTCCTAGTTGGGAGATTGGAGCAGTTCACATCCACCATATCTTAAGACCTGAGGCTGATTCTACAAATGTCTTCTAAAATGTAATTTGCTATGTCAGTGCTCAAAGTAACCTTTTCATGTCAAGGACCCCCAAAATTATGTATTTGGCTGCGGACCCCCCAACTCAATAATATTATGTTTCAGGAGACAGGGACCCCAGAAGTAAAGATTTGATTAAAAAATGTACCTGGGCACCTAGGCTGGTGATCCAGCCCGACAGTGTGCTGCGGGTTCGGGTTCGATCCTGACGAGTCGACGACCTTTGCTGCATGTCACCCGGGCTCACCCCCACCATCTCTGTCCCCGTTTCTTGTCAGTTTACTGTGTAGACTGTAACTATCAGTAAAGGCAGAAAAAGCCTTATTAGATTAGGTTATATGATCGCAAATATCGGCCTCGTCAAAGGACAGCTCCAGACTAAATACTTATTTTGATCCCAAGTGACTTGCCGTGGGGTCTATTTTGCAGAATTGCCCCTATCCTCCAGTTTCCCCAGTAGCCCTCATACCATAGAGTGGAGCCCATAGGCACATTTACTTATACTATTTGTTGGGGTCAAAGTGTTTTTCTTTTTTGTTGTCGGGAATCTGTTATTAGTTGTCATTGATTATAAGCCGCCGTAGTAGTCTGCTAAACAGATATTATGGTGTTCTGTGTTTTGCCAAGTCCCGGAAAAGATTGATGGCCAGTACAGTCACTTTGAATGGCAGTTAAAACATGATTTACGAGACTGGTGGCTCGTGTGGGACAACCAAGGCATGGATGCATGCATGTGTAATGATAACCAATAACCGATTAATAAAAAACTTTCAACCGCAACCAATGGTGTAAGTAGCAATATGTTTTTTGACTCCACTCTATGCTATAAGGGCTGCTGGGGAAACTGTACGACAGGGGCAATTCTGCAAAATAGACCCCATAGCAAGTCATTTGGGATCAATATTGGGATCAATATAAGTAGGAAAATGAGCCTATATGTATAGTCTAGAGTTGTCCTTTAAGCTGTCAGCTTGTGTTCTTTGGTCCAAGAGTTAATGATTGTTACAGGTTAATACACTCAGTCAGTGATTTAACGTTCAGTAGGAGGTTCTATTAGGCCTTCCTGTTATTGACAAAACAACAGTGCAATTTTGTTTGCTCAATAATGATCTGCATTGTAATGTGAGTACATGTAATGCTTTCTTTTTCAGCATTTATTATAATCAACAACAGTTTTGAGACGTAAATAAGGGTTAGGTTATGATTTGTTAGGATTAAATATAACGCACAGAACTTTCAGATGGATAATTCTGAAATCACCATGAGCTACAGAAAACACTGGTTTCAAACACTTCTCTCTCTTGATTCTATTCTGATCAATCTTTCTGATGTCATTCTCCCTCAGATCAATGAGTTAAGTAACGTGCCTGTACCAGTAATGCTGATGCCAGATGACTTTAAAGCCTACAGTAAGATCAAAGTGGACAACCATCTATTTAACAAGTACGTACATGAGTCGTCTCTAGTCTGTTAGGTAACTCTCCTGTGCATTAAAAACCCATTTGAACAAAAATGCACTCAAAATAAATTGTTGTAGAAACAGCCTTTACAGATGTATCCACTGAGGTGGCCTGGATCTGTACAGTGTGTCAGCCTAGACATGTTACTGTAATGTTCAGGTTGTATTCGTGCTGAGGTTGTTGTCAAAGCATCCACTGAGCAGCTAACTGAGCAGCTTTGCAATGCAAATAATCCTCACGGCAAAGCACCTGTTTAGTATAGCAGAAGTGTTCAGTCAGTCCTTTTGCATTTACTGTACTCCTGAGTGAAGTAAAATCCCAAGATCAGATATTTAATGTTGATGTTGCAATCAATATCCACACTTTGGTGTGTTTCTTTTGTTTATTGAGTTCAACTGATTTCTGTCTCTAGCTCATAATTACAATCTTAAAGGAGTAGTTCACCACATTTGAATCTGTGTAATCCTTTAATGAAATTTGGCTGTGTACGACGTAGTAGTTTAATAGTTGACTTGAGGATTTGTTTGCTGTTTATGGAATGTCCCATGAGTCCCTTTTTTAATAATTGTTGTTGATGTTCTGACATGTTATCTTGTTATTATAGTAATGTATTATCTGCTTATTGTAAGTCGCTTTGGATTAAAAGCGTCTGCTAAATGCCTAAACTGTAAACTGTAATAGTCAATCTTTAAAAAGTTACTATGTTTACATTCTTAAAAACTAGTTAGCATGTTTACATTCTTCAAAACCAGTTTCAGCTGTATTCCTAAAGTTTGTTTAACCATGTCACCCCACTCAGAGAAAATCTGCCTAGCCGCTTTAAGTTCAAAGAGTACTGTCCTATGGTGTTCCGAAACCTCAGAGAGAGGTTCTGCATTGACGATCAGGACTATCAGGTAAGAGATGTGTCTCTGTCAATATTTCTGTTGGGGATAGAAAATGAGACAGGGAGACCTTTAGTGTTACTGGAGAATAACACAACAAGCAAGCATTGGACAAAAAAGAAAAACAATATAAAGTTGCAGGATGCTATTGTGGGAAACATTGGCAGATTGAAGATACAATGTGCTGCATGCCATGCTTCCTGATTTAGTTTTTGTTTTCCATGGTTCCCTGTTGAGAGGGCATAATAGGCGAGATGATGTGATTATTGCATTCATAACCAACAGTAAAATGTAGTAAATGTCCATTCTCTGATGTCTTTCTCATATTTCCCTCTGATTTGGGCTCAGAACTCTTTGACGAGGAGTGCCCCGCAAAACAGCGACACCCAGGGCCGATTTGGTAACCGCATCCTCTCCAGTTACGATCACCGATTTGTCGTCAAGACCGTATCCAGCGAAGACATAGCTGAGATGCACAACATCCTCAAGAAATACCACCAGGTACAGTATTCGTCCCATTAGGACAACAAATATTTGTAAAGTAGAGCTGTGTTGTCACTGTTTTCCGTCGTGCACTGGGTTCAATTCACCTTTTATTTGCCGAGCTGCATATCCGGTACCATTTAAACCCTCTATTGGTAAAAGGTACTTACAGTATAATATACGTACTTGATAATAATATACATACTTGACACAGTCTTGATAGTTTTTTTCACTCTCTATCAAATGTCTTGGCCAGAAAATAGACAATCTATAAGCTCACAATGCGTCACAACGCGTTGTGAGCTTGTAGATCAGCTATTTTTTGGCAAATGTTCCGCCCCAGGATAATGGATTTTAATTATCGCGATAAGATCGTAAATCACGATTTATTTTGTCACAATAATCGTGATATGAAATTTTCATATCATCCCATCCCTACTTGTCAGTTGATAACCCTATCAAAGTAGGTTATAATCACTGTTCATTAACAATTCCTGACTCTCTTGCACTCTGCAATGTATCCATTTCAGTTCATTGTGGAATGTCACGGCAGCACCCTGCTCCCTCAGTTTCTGGGCATGTACAGGCTAACAGTGGATGGCGTGGAGACCTACATGGTAGTGACACGGAATGTATTCAGCCATCGCCTCACTGTACATCGCAAGTATGACCTGAAGGTAGGAACATGTACTTCAATATAGATAGATAGATACCTTTATTATCCCAAGGGGGAAATTCAGTTGTCCAGTAGAAGCACAGCAGTATACGTTAATATGTTACAGATGGTGCATCACATCAAATATTATACTTACTTATGCATTCCAAATGATGACAAGTACAGTATGATGTTTTTATTGATTTGACCATGGGTAGATTAGACTAGAGCATCAGGATGTCTCAATACAGAAATATTTGCTAAATGAAACGCAGTTAGATATCTAAATATGAATAATGAGCTCGTGTGTGTGCGTGTGTGCGTGCGTGCGTGCGTGCGTGCGTGCGTGCGTGCGAGCGAGCGAAGAGGGATGTGAAATATCATACTTTCACAGAGTAAAAGAGAAAATATATAGTGTTTTCTGAAGAGGGAGTAACTCTACTGGTAAAATAAATCAACATGATGATTACGCAGAGTAGATCAGTCTGTCAGCTTGTATATCTGCTATTTTTCAGTAGTTAAAGTACCCAGGGCCCAGAATTTGGTGCGACACCCCGGCCCTGACTAAACATGCCACACTAACTACACACATCTTGACTGTTTATAAACCTTTAATAGCAAATGTTTGTGCCTGCAAAGTATTCCTTGGAGACAGCCCATGTTCTAATATTGGCACGCTGTCTACGAGACCAATAGACACTAGCAATGCTTTTGATTTCTAATGTTTCTATTCATTTGCATCCAATCTGTCTGTTTTCTGGCATTTAGGGTTCTACTGTCTCAAGGGAAGCCAGCGATAAAGAAAAGGTGTGTTTCACAGCACTTCTATGTAATAAAAACTGTTCTTGAATGGACTACAGCAAATAGTTATAATCCAGCCATTGTATGGCCTTGAATCATTGCGGTCACACATCTATATCTCATCAAGGAATTGGAATGTCATGTATTATATGAAGTATGAGTGTGTTTTTTCTTAATTGCCCTTGTCTTTAGGCCAAGGAGCTGCCCACCTTCAAAGACAATGACTTTCTGAATGAGGGACATAAACTGCAGATAGGAGATGACAACAGGAAGTACTTCTTGGAGAAGCTAAAGCGTGATGTAGAGGTGAGAAACTGCAAGATGAGTACATCTGCATCTATTAGCATCATTATGACTTCATCATCCAGTGAAGCAGTGAAATGTATTGTAGAAGACGAGTTCGTTACTTGACTGCTGGGTTTCATGCGTCTTCCAGCTACAACAAAATATAACATGCATTTGACAAGTAACTTACTTGTGTTTGATTACTAAAATCAGTGTTGATTTTGTTGACTAAAACTATGACGAAATGTTTTTGTCGACTGTGTTTTTTTCACTGACGAAAACGAAATAAAAATTAAGCTGTGATGACTAAAACTAAGACAAAATGTATTGACAATTTCGTCAACAAAATAAAAACTAGACTAAAACATTAGGGAGGGACTAGTGGAGAAGAGTAATTTTATGTTTGGTTGCTCTCAGGTGTTGCATGATGAAAATAGCCGATCTACAAGCTCACAACGCGTCACAACGCGTCGTGAGCTTGTAGATCTGCTATTTTCAGCACGCAACCAAGTGTAAAATCAGTCATTACGATGCCATCAAGGCCTGCCAAAATACATTTTAGTTGACTAAATCAACAGTAGATTTATTTGCCTAAAAACGTAATTAATTTAGTCGACTAAAATTAGACTAAAACTAAAACTTTTCAGGTGACTAAATTATGACTAAAACTAAATGACATTTTATTCAAAAGACTATGACTAAAACTAAATCAAAATTTGCTGTCAAAAACAACAATGACTAAAATGTAATATTATTGTGTGTGTTTGTGTTTGTCAGTTCCTGGCCACCCTGAAGATTATGGACTACAGTCTGCTGGTGGGCATCCATGATGTGGACAGGGCAGAGCAGGAAGAGATGGATGTAGAAGGTGTAGGAGACGAGGAGGAATATGAGAATGACGGGATGGGTGGAGGAGCACTGACCGGCTCCTTTGGCACCCCACCCGACAGCCCCGGAAACCCCCTCAACTTTGGTGGATTCTTTGGCCCAGGAGAGTTTGACCCTTCTGTGGATGTCTACGCAATCAAGAGCAATGACAGTGAGTCTCTTCACATCACTCTGACATCCAACACTCTGTGACTTTGTCAGGTATAGGGAGATTAGTTTGCGTTGCAATTTTACGCATTTGCTTTGTAGGCGACACTCTTATCCTGTGTAATAAAAATGTGTGTATCCCTAAATTATCAGTAAATACTAGGGAAATAAATATGTAGTTGTAGGTTTATATATATTATATACATACATACACTAGAGCTGTACGGATGGGCTTTTTCATCACCCTAATCCGCATGTATACATTCATCATCCATCCGTCATCCAACTAAATATTTATATTATCCCATTTATAGACTTGCGCCGACAGAAGCATCCGCATGTCAAATAATTATTTAAAAAAAAAAACATATTCTCTGACAGTTTTCATAGTTGTGAGATCACAGAAATGCATTGTTTATGGATGATTGGGGCGTCCAGCCGTCTTTTTTCCATGCAGCACTCAAACCTATGGAGGCCTCTAACTGTACTATATGGGATTATTGATACGTATGTACTTGTATCCCAAACACTCACCACTGTTGCTCTTCCAATGTGGTGAATCAAGGACCCTCTACATATCCATGGTAACGGCAAGCCCTCCTCCGTCTTCCATCATTTTCTCACGTCGCAACTTTTGCACAAGTGGTGGAAAAAGTACTCAAATGTTTTTACTTAAGTAAAAGTATCAATACCATAAAAATACTCTGCTACAAGTAAAAGGGTTAGGGTTCAAGTTTACTTGAGTAAAAGTACAAAAGTATTGGCATCAAAATATACTTAAAGTTCCAAAAGTAAAAGTACTAAAATGTTTGAAAATAGCTGATCTACAAGCTAATGCGACGCATTGTGGGCTTGTAGATCTGCTATTTTCAAACGGCCGAAATGTATATAGTGCTTAACTGGTTAGTGTATGTTTTATAATAATAATCAAAAATTTACAAAGTAACTAAAGTTTTCAAATAATTGTACTGAGTAAAAAAGTGCAGTATTTGCCGTTAACAACTTCACTAAATCACTCCGACACATTTTTTTTGTTTTAATCTGTTAAGTTTGTCTCTCACTTAGCTGCCTTTGCGTCCACTGCATAGTAGAGTATAAGTTGTTGTTTGTAAGGACTCCAGGTGTCGTAGGCGGCTAATTCGTGCCTGATGAAATATGACTATCCGTCTGTCTGTCGGTCTGTCTCTGTCCCTTTCATGCCCATACATTATATGGAGATCTCTGTCTGTCTGTCTGACTCTCTTTTATACCCATACCCATATATGGTGTTCCGTTTTCCAGGCCAGTCTGTGATGTCATCTCCAAATTTGGTCACTTGTTTGGGCATTGTTTCAGCATGCGGCTGTTTACTATGAGGACACTATTTAATATCAGTGATGTCAGCATGCATACTGTTTCTCCCGTTTATGCCCATATACTGTATGATGTTCATTCATTCATTCAACCTTTATTTATTTTCTCGAAAAGATCAATTGAGGGAGATCCTCATTTACAATGATGCCGAGATTACAGACAGAATTAATACAGATAGAAAAACAGTGTTGACAACTATTAGTTAAAACAGTTATAGAATTAATACGAAAAGAAAAAAAAACAGTGTTGATACCAATCAGTTAAAACAGTTACATACTTGTAAAGCACGGTTATTAAGTAAACTCTTGAAATGACCTACAGATGTTAGGGTACTCATCTTAAAATCTTGTTGCAAGAGATTCCAGGAATCAGGTGCACTAACGCTAAAGGCAGTTTTTCCCAGTTCCGAATTAACAAAGGGGACCTTAAGGACCAGCCAATCGCTGGAGCGAGTTTGAATATAACTAGGTTTCTCACATAGCATGGAGGAGATGTATGGTGGCAGTTTTCCAACCAGGCCTTTATAAATGAAGAGATGCCAATGATAGTTCAGTGATGTCGGGCATGATAGTTCAGTGATGTCGGGCATTGTTTCAGCATGAGGCTCTTACCATGGCGGCGACACTGTTTAGTATCATTGATTTCAGCATGCGGACAGACATTCGGTAAATTAATAGTTAGATATATACAGTAGTGCTTTCGAGGCCGGACGCTGTCCGGCCAATATATTTCCCACATGCACATACAGGAACGGCACGGAACAGTGCATGCTAGAACCATACATAGTGTTGTAGGCTATGAGTGACGACACGCCATAGCCTAATCAAATGGCTATTTGCATTACAAGTTTACCAGGTAACCAATGAGTGGTGGGCTTGCGCATCCCCCATAGATTCATATGGATAGGCTACTTTAACACCTACTGTAGGTTTCCAGCAGTGACTATGTGCATTGTGCGTGCGTCCTCTTAGGCTACATGGCTCCATTACTGTGGTAGGGTACTGTTTGAGATTCGTTCAAGCAAACTTTCAGTTTCTCTACTGCAGTGCAGTATTTTCGTGACGTCAATAAATGACCGTCCGCCCTGAAAAGAAACACCAAAGCACCACAATATATACAGTATATATATTCATTTATTTGCATTCTGACATTTCCTTGCTGTATTTTACTCATTGCGGTAGGTGCAGTGAAGAAAGAGGTATACTTCATGGCTATCATTGACATCCTCACGCACTATGATGCTAAGAAAAAAGCTGCACATGCTGCCAAAACTGTGAAACACGGGGTAAGTAAACATGAACACAATATCCTGATTTAAAAATGAAATCCCTGATTTCTGAATACAAGTACCCCTTTTACAGACTATAAAACGTTGGTTTGAAAACAGCAAGAGAACAAATAATAACCCACCAAGAATATTACTCATCTCTTACAAATAAGAAATGGAGAATAAGAGGCAACTGTGGCCATGACACATTTTATTTAATAACTTGAACCAGTAAAGTTTTTGATTTACAGATCAGCAGATTTGTCAACATTTTATCAATAATCATACAGTAAATCTCCAGTTTATCTCAATTTACCTCCAACCATTTGAGAAACACTGAGACTAGAAAGCATGCCTTGTATAAGTCATTTGACATAATTAAAAATATTTGTTTAGATAAATGTTGTTTTTTTTCTCTCCTCCATGACTCCTCTCCTCCACAGGCGGGGGCTGAAATCTCAACAGTGAACCCAGAGCAGTACTCCAAAAGATTCTTAGAGTTCATGTCCAATATCTTATCATAGAATCATCTCTCCCAGTCCAGCCAGTCACATCCTGTCATAAACCCATCAAATCCCCCCCACACCATGACCTTGGCATAGCCTAGCCCTAACCCCTACTGATGTATCGTCCCATTGCAAGGCCACCAGACTAACAGGAAGGATGCACAGAGCTGAGGCCCATACATTTTCCCAGAGAGAGGGGGCGCTGGACTCTTATCCTGAAAAAGCAATGCGTCCCTGGTTCTCCTGTAACTAACCCAGCACCAACCTCCCTGGTCCCAGTGTCCTACAAGGAAAACTTGTGATACTTAAAATTTGGAATGATACCCGAGAAGAACCCCTGTCCCATTTTTCTGCCTTCCTTCCCTGCCATCTTGTACTCTTCACGCCAGCACGGGAACTGTCTCACTAATGCCTTGAACCGAGTGTCAGCTTCAGCAGTAAGTCGTTAGTACTGTCTGTTCAGTTTCCATTCATGTTGTTATTATTTTATTAGGCACATGAACACACACAGAAATAAATTGGACAGATCGCATGACAACTCGACAATAGCCAGCAGGCAATCCTCTTCAACTAAGGACAACTACTACAGCTGTTAAACTATTTGGAATGACGACAGGGGATAAACAAATCAATATATAATGGTTCATAAGTAAAAGAATGCAGTATCAAAAATGCATGGCTGAAATGTACATGAATCCACCCGTAAAGTTGAAACATCAACCCACTGAATTTAGCATCTCAGTGTTATTACTTAAAAAAAAAAAGCATAGGTGTTTGAATGTTTTGTTGCCATATTGTTTTGAAATATTTTTGAAACTTTAACCGTGAGCTTGGTGGAGGTTGGTTTAAGAAAAAGAAAAACATAAAAAGGGGAATTCTGCAGCAAATACTTGTTTTATTACCATAAGAATCATTTTTATATCTTGTTTACATTAATGTAGCAATTTTGTGTTTGTATACAGTATTGTTTTGTTACCAACAGACATTAGAAAAAAAAGTTACTTGAAATGATTCATTGCATATTAAAGGGAGTTTTATCTTGTTTTTGCTGTGCAGCAATTTCTTTTAGTACATCATCCTTTACCAGACTTTTGAAATATATATTAACATCCCACTGTTACAGTAGCCCTGGAGACCTCACTGTTGGAAATGGTTTATTCAGGTTACTGTTTGGGTCTTGGAGAGAACCTACCGTATATTTTTCCACTAGCAGATTCTCCAGTAAGTGCCAGAATTCCACTATTTTTAATCAATGACCTTTAATAAATATCACTTTTAAAATGGGCAGTTGCCCAATTTCTGTCATGTTCATGGTCAACCATGCCATTAATTGCATAAACATGTCATCATATTATCACCACCATACAGTTCCGTAGTTTTAAAAAACATGGATAATTATGTATTTAAGACCACTGCTTCAGAATTGTAATTAAACAGAACATACTTACCAAATGCTAGTGGATGAATAAGCTCAATCCAAGACCAAAATGTTAAATTAAAGAGTGAAACCGTTTCTAACAGACATTATTGATGTGCAGCTCAGACAAAAACGCACATGCTCATCTTTGGTGCCGAGCCAAACTGCAAAACGGCAGAATCATGAAACAAGAAGGGAGCTCACACCTCTTTAAATCCTACCACGTTATTCACAGCAATCAAGTTGGAGCATTTTAAAAATTAGTTGTTTCAGCTCTCACTCTTTCAATAAAAAGACAATGTTTGACCATAGTTATTTATTGAACAATAACAAAAAGAAAACATTGTATACAAAATGTGTATTTAGGGGATGAAGAGGGTCTTTAGTCCATTCTGGCCTTGAGGGTACGTGTGGTAATCTTGTCTTTCTCACTGCCAGAGGAATCAAAGTAGTCCAGCATTACAATCTATAAAAATGTCAAAGTTTATTTTAAAATGTATAGTGTTTTGTATCACTACTTACACAACATGTACAACCACTCCCATTCCCGACACAGCATCCCTGTCCACTGCATTCAGCATTGCCTGAGAGATTGTCTCAAAAAGGTCCTCTGGTTCCTGCAGGTGTCAGATACAAATGATCAGTCATCAAGAACAACTTGTTTTTCCCCCCACAGTATCTGCCATATTGCTAACAGTTACTTTAACATACATCTGGCTTCATTGTAAAGATTTTGAACATAGGGACACCTAGACAGCTTTACAACTATGCCTACTGGGGCCACAGAGCATGAACCTCAGACAGGTTTAGTCTTGAATAATCAGCCAGTGTACTAGGATTAGATTTTTAATTGATAGCTTAAGTAAAGCTGAGTCACAGACATGGCACTATAAACTAAACAAAGATGGCAAATGTCATTGGTCACTCCTGCAAGTAAGCTGAACCAATTAGTACCTGTAACTGCAATGGACCATTATGTTCAGGGAATAACTTTAACATTTCTTTTCAATTGTAAAAAAGTGCTTTAAATAATTTTCTTAAACTTGAGTTTGTGTGAGGCTCATTTTCGGTGACTTCATACTGCAGTAAACACCTGTTTAAACAAACTGAATAAAATGTAACTTTTGATGGCATTACAGATAATTCACGTTGCCAAACGTTAACGTTGCTTTCTATTCAGATCACAGCAACCCTATAACAAAGTGGCAAGTGCCCCATATTATTTAGATGACAGACAAGACAGAGCTTACCATGTCTGGTTCCCACAGCGATTCACACATGCCATACATCTGCTCGGAGCAAGTGCCGCTCACAACAAAGTCTTCTGTCACCATGGGACAGCCGATCAAATCCAGTGAGCAGATGAATGGTTCAAAGGTCTTGGGATCCAGTCCGGCAATGACAGGTTCGATGTAGTATGGTCCAAACCTAACAAAAGGACCAGAAATGAAAAAAGGTTGTCCGCCCAGTCAGGCAATGCACGCAGATCTATTCCAAGACTGGAAACGGCACAAAATTAACTCACCTCCTTTCATACAACAGGTTAGACACCATGCTCATGAAGGTCTTGGGCTTGATTTGGCGACCCTCCTTCAGTTCATAGAGATTCAGTCTGAACTTAAGTCTCTGGGAACTAAACAACAGACATCCAGTCAATTATCCCAAAAGCATGCATCTACATTAAGTTAACTTTATACGTTTTTTGAAAAATGCTGGGCCCAGGCTTGGATATACTCACACTGTCTGTACGTCAGTGGCCAGCCCGGCCAGGCCGATGTACAGCTTGTCTCCCATGGGGAAGATCTTCTGGAAATCTGTGGTGACCATTTGAGCCTGAATGCCAAATCTACGATCCGATGCTATGGCCACACAGTTCTTCCCTCGCATGGCCATGACGGCCCCACCATTGTAGGACATGATAGACTGTGGGTCAAGGGACATGATTGTTTAACATCTCATTTAGAGTACAGACTATGACAAAACAAGGTATCATAGTCAGAGGCTAGCCGAAAATTGCAACACTAGATTTTATTTTAATCGGATGAATCTAGGGTTGCAATACCTCCCATAGGCAGCCAATGCATCAAAACAGTTTTTTGCTATCTGATTGTAATAAACAACTTCAAATTCACCTATATTGAGGCTGTATGGAAAGCTCGGAGTATCCTCTTTCTATCTGCAAAGAGTTTCTTTCATACAAATCCACCATAGACATGTTAGGAGCTACTTTCTATGAAGAAATTGGCTTCAGGTGATTATTTTTTCTAAGAGCTGGAGTTTGGAAGCGCTTGTGGGAAGTCACTCAGCGGTCCTGTGTACCAGCTGGTTCTAAATGTTACATAATGCAGGAGGCAGCGGGACCCTGCGTAATAGATGACAAGCGCTTCCGAAGTTCAACACTTAGAAAATAAACCATGTCTGCTTGGATTTCTTGACAGAAAAGAAATCATAACAAATCTACAGTGGATTTTTCAGAAACAAACACTTTGCAGATAGCAAGAGTAAATTCCAAGCTTTCCATACAGCCACAATATTGGTGAGTTTGAAGTCGTTTAATACAATCAGAAAGCAAAAAACTGTTTTGATGCATTGGCTGCCCATGGGAGGTATTGCAACCCTAGATTCATCCGATTAAAATAAAATCTAGTTGCAATTTGCGGCTAGTCAGAGGCAAAGGTGAGACATTATCCTCTGCAGTGGACACCGAAGATCTTTTCATGTCAGCAAATACTTAGTGTTGACTCTTAACCCATTTAGGCCTAACCTATAGAATAGGGCTAAATCAGAAATTAGCCTACAAAACAAATATGTTGCTACATACTGTACATGTACAGTAAGCCCCTCCCAAACAGCAAAATGTGTTCCCGGTTAAAGGGGGTGCAAGTGAAAATAAGTGTTGAATAGCCCAAGCTGTATACTTCCAATTCAATTTAAGTCAAAGTAGCTTTATTGGCATTGGAAAACATACTTCACATTGCCAAAGCAATGATTCACATAGGAAATTAGGAATCACTCACTGCAATAATTGCTATATAGTATTCAATAACACAGGTCTCTACAGCTCATTAGAAAACAGAAAATATATTTCCCTGTTATTTAACAATCTCTAAAAGGATTATTATCAGAATATAGAGCAGTCACTTTTTAATTTACGTTTGGTTTTAAACAAGTTATCACTTACAGTACCCTTAACTTCAGAACATTAAGAAAATAGTTTCACAGAGAGAAAGATAAAACAAACAGTTGCAGTTGCTTGCTTGAGAATTAGCATGATTTATCAAAACGTTGTCTAACAGTAAAAGATCATTACTGATAATATAAATACTAATTTACACACGTGAAATGTCCAGTAGTGAATACCGGTTGGACAGCTAACTATCAGCACCACATTTCTCCAATTGTTTTGTGATTACTGTGCACGGCTTCTTAAAACACAACTCCTCATCCATAATGTAACAATATGACAGATAAACAGGTAAGTCTGGGTTCAATAAATTATCAGTGACTGTAAAATAAGTCAAGTATGATGACAATGCAGGGGTAATAACGTTAGCTTAGCGTGCTACAGCTAAGTTAGCTTAGCCGAACATTACCAAGTAACAGTATGCCCAAAAAGCTATTTGCAATTTAATTATCGCACGGTTTAAAACGTAATATATTCTGCACATTCTTCTTACCATTGTGCAACAGGTCGAGGTATATGCCCAGTTAGGAAAACTTGTTTTATTTGAATGATGTGAATGACTGGTCCCACAGTGACTACACGATTTAGAGAAACATCAGATCAGACTAACTTCCGGTTGAGCCTACAACGTCACCATCTGCTTAACCATGATTGGCTGGTTGAACCCTGTGTCAAGTGTCAGAGCTGGTTCTGGTTTGGTTGAAGCGTGCTAAAAATGAAATTGAAAATGAATCTACAGATGATCTGTTGTAATCTCAAGTGTACACCAGTCATAGATGCTGTTTGTTCACATAAAACCCAATTGTGCCAAGACCAGTCTGCTAGCCTCTAAAAAAAAAGAACTTCTGGGAACTCAGATTAGCTAGCCTCCTATTTAATAAAGAAAATAGGTGCTGTTTTGTATTATAATTCGTACAAAACGGTGTAGCTGAATCCTTCCTGATCCACTTTGGCTCATGTAGAGTGAATGGGAGAGGGCGCCCAGCTTCATCCTCATCATCTCCTGAGTCGGGGCTAGTGATGACAGTATTTTAATCTAAGGCTGGATCGCTGACCGTAGTACAGTTGTCTATATGTTCAACTTTTATACCGTTGCTCTTGGGCAGAAACATTGTTACTTCATATTTCAAGTCAATGTTTTGTTTATTTCCCCCATCAAACATGAGTGTCACACAAAAGTAGTGAAAATAGAAGATGCAAGGCGTTTTAGACAAGGTTTCCATCCGACAGCGACTATATTCAAGCTATAATCAAAAGCACAAAACAAAGAACGGTATTCCACTGTATCATAATGCAAACATTAAAAATTCAAATAAGTAAACCTAGACCTCGGGGGATAAGAGAGTAAAATGTCTATTTGACAATGAGCGTTGTTTGAGTGCAGTTTGAACAACTAGATTCCTGAGAAAATATATTAAAAACTGAAATTCTGAAGAGTTAAGAGATTGTGATGGCCTCTTATCTTTTATTATATCTCAGAATCAAAAGAGTACACTTTATCATACTTGTACAAAAAAAAAAAACATCTGAAATAAAAGAACAAATCTAAAATTATGGAAATAATTTGAACAAGGTTAAGATATGCATCTGCCTCTAGAATGACATGTATCCCTGCTTAAATCAAGAATGATCCCTGCGAAGTCTTTGTTTCTATACAATAAAGTTAAAATGCAAGGAAGAGTGGATTGTGTAATCTCACTCCACCTTTATTTTGAGTTCATACACCACACTGTACAGCAGGGTTCCCCAATAGGCGGCCCGCGGGCCATTTGCGGCCCGCAGGGGGCTACTGTCTGGCCCACACCAACCCCAGTAATAATGGTGGTATAAGAGCAGCAACAACACTAGTATATCGTCGTTGTCGGGTGGAAATCTCGTATCTCCAAATTTGTACGTTCTTTCGCAAATCATACAAGCCGTCGCACAAAAGTAGTGAAAACAGCAGATCTACAAGCACACAACGCCTCGCGGTGCGAGGCGTTGTGTGCTTGTAGATCGGCTGTTTTCACTAGTTTAAATCATTTTTAAAATGATAAATGCAAAACGAATGGTTTTGGACATACAAGATTTTCACCCGACAACGACGATATCTGAACTGACGCAGTCGCTGGAGTAGTGGGAACGCCACCGTGTGGCACTCGGCTTGGTACCCTAGACATAATTTGGCCCTTGGGGAAAACTAATTGGGGAACCCTGATGTACAGTATAACATTTTCTGCCTTCATCTCCTCATGAAGTTCTTCTCCAGAGAAGCTGGGGTCCTCTGTATGGAGTGGATATTCCTCTTCACCCTGTCCTCCAAGGAAGAGCTGGAAGCACTCTCCAACTTCATGTTGCTGCAAGAACCAAAGATAAGCCAACATTGAAACTAAGCACACATCAGGGAAGAAATCAAGACAAAGGCAAGTAAGACAACCTTAAAAATGTAAGTATGTAGTTTGTCCAAAAAATAGATTCTAAAATATCAAACATATCATTTTTTTGTCTGGCCCTGTTACAGATGTTGTCCAAAAATCATGCAGATCGGTACACAGTATCTCTGTAGCCATTAAACGAAACGGGTATTTCTTACATTGATGCTCCTACATATTATCATGTAAGCACCAGTTAAAGTTACTTTCCATCCCTCATATACTGTGTGCACAGTGCACACCCCATAACCCACACTGCACATCATTTCGGAGCTCATATCTTTGAACGGGTAAGGGCTAGTATATATAATTATGTACAATTGAAAACTTACTGGATGAAGCCACTGCCAGCATGACGATCATGTTTCTGTTTGACATCTCGTTCTCGCTCCGTCTCCTGTTCATCTTGTCTCTTGTATCTTCTTACATTAGTTTCCCTCTCCTCCTCTCTATCCTTGGCAAAGCCCATCATCTGCTGCCTCTTGCGCTCCTGTTCCTCAGCAGATAGACGTCTACAATAGACAGAGGTTAAGTAAACATGATGCTATGACTCAGTGTGGCAGCTCCAAATAATCCTAGTGCAAGGGGTTAAACAAATGTGTCACTTGTCAACATCAGCAACTACAGTCAAAAATTAAGTAGTGACTTATGTTCCCAACAAGTTAGGTCTTTATTAGGAGTATTTGATAATAAAATGGGCAGCTCCAGTCACACAATCGGGTTGGTTAAGAATAGTGATATAATAACCATACCTTAAACCTTAACCTTGAATTTTCAATCAAATGGGATGTCCCCTGGTTTTGAGTAGTGTGGTGGTGGCTTATAGATTAAATACATTCATTTTGGTGATACTATTTGCTTTTACACCATAACCATAGGTATGAAGTCTAACGTACAATTCGTATATCACTATGCTCCTAAGAAGAAAAGAAAAAAGAAGAAATAAAGAAAAAAAAAACATTGAGCTACAGAGGATAAAGCAGTGCATGTCTCCAGGAAAAAACCCTGCTAAAAAAGGACAATGTGCCGACTGAAAAATCTCTGCTTTGCTTCAGGCGAAACAAAGCTGTGATACGTAGCTAAGGACCAGCTGTATGTGAGTCATTGCTTTTTCTTTTCTCTTTTTGGAGAACTGTGGGCTCTTACTTAGATGTGTGGTTGTTCTGTCTGTGGTAACGCTCCTTCTGTGGACTTGGCGCTCTCTTTTGGACCCTCCTGTCGGATCTATCCAAGGAGTGGTCTTCTTTGCCATTCCTCTGTGGTGAGCGAGAACGGCTGCGCCCCTCCTGACGCCCCTCCTGACTGGAAGGAGCTGAGGATTGATGAGGTCTGCCAGAATGGAACTGAGGGGAGAAGAAACAGAAACCCAACTTAAAATGATCTGCTTCTTTGGCCAATATTTACATCACCATCACATGACAGTCATGAACATTTGAATTCAATTCAGAAAACAATCCTTTCACCAGGGACACATTTTGCAGAGACTTTTCAATCCAACCAGTGCATTGAACTGCATCAAAATAAATATACTGTAACTTTGACACAAAAAGCTCATATCAAGTTTAATGTGTTGGATTGCCTATCTCAAGCAAATGTCAAGTCACTGCAATTGCTTTTCATACCGTACTTAAATGAATGGAAACCAGTGGCTTCCTGGAAAGTAGACAAAATGCATTTGAAAATCTAACAAAAATGATGGTAAGTGATGGTATACTTTGGAAAATTGTCAGTAATGTAAGGTACACATAAGGTACTCGTGGCCAGTAGTCGTGGGATAAACATGCAATAACATTGGTGTGGTCCTTTAAGACATCGAGATGTGCTGCCTACTGACCTGTAGCCCATAACCAGGATGGTGACGTGAATGAGATTTAGTATCTGCTGAAGAATCCTCTTTTGATTTTGACCTGAAAGTAGATAATAAATCCAAATTAATTATAGCTAATTCAATGCAGCTTCCATGAGAAGTAAACACAACAGTTTGTCATTTAAATCTATATTAGAAAAATCATTAATATCAATTTAATGAATCCGTTCAATCCAATAGAATGAAATACAATAAAATCATCTGTCCCAAATATGTTTGTATAGCGTGAATAGCGGACAAGTACATTTCTAATGTTAATTTAAATGTATAAAATATTGTTCCAGCTAATAGTAATAATGTGATGTCATGCTGCACCTGTGTTTTGTGTCCTCCTCTGCCTCCGAACTTGAACTGGTGCTCCTTTTCTTGTGCTTCTTCTCCTTTCTCCTTTCCCTTTCCTTTTTCTCCTTCTTATCCTTCTTTCTCTTCTTTTTCTTATCTTTCTTTTCAAGGTTGTGGCGTAGCTGGAAAAAGAAAAAAGCACATGGACACATGTGCCAGAAAGTATTAGTGTTGCATATTCATTTAAACTTAGTTATTCTTTTATTAGATCTACAAGGTCACATGTCACACTGCTACACATTGACTTAAGGCTACTGAACGGTCCAAATGGCCTCTGCAAAATACTACAATTTGAAATGGATTCTACAATGTAACTGTAGCCTAATGTAATATAAGAAAACTTTACATTATCCCTTTACATTATCTCACCATTTCTTTGATCTTCTTCATCTTCACTGGGTTGGTGAGGACTTCTCTCTTTTTTTCTTCCTCCCGTTTCCTTTAAACAATGTTACAGGTAATTGCAGGGAAGACAATTTCAATCACTTACAGGTACAGACAAGGGGGGGGGGGATAGTTTGTCAATACCAAAGAAGGTGCTGCTAACCTGATTTCAAACAGAGGGTCTTCCCTAATCTTAGCAGCCAGGTCAAGGTTAGAGGCAGGAGTAGACGGGTTGAAGATGGAGCCAGGCAGGAGGCCCGTTTGGGAAGAAGGACCACTCTCAGCTTCCTCATATTGGTCAGTGATCTGCTTGTCAATGGGACGCCCCAGCAGATACTCATCCCGGGACACCTGGCCACCTGGGCCCTGGTACATCCAGTCCAAGCGGTCATCTTTCTTCCTATACGAGCCAATAAAAGCCACTTATTAGAACCTAACCATCACACTAGCGAAATAAACTTGGATTTGCCTTAATAATGGTCTACAAGCAACAAAAAAAAAGAAAAGAAAAAGACAAATATCACAGTGTCAGCAATAGGGTTGGGATCTTTTAGGATTTGAACGATTACGGTTCCTTGGCGATTCCCGTTAATGATTCCTAGGGGGTTCCAAATGTCCCCTTACAGGTTTGTAACTCTGCGTGTACACAAATGGACCCTTGCAGGTCCATTTGGTTCCATTTGTACACTCTCAGAGTTATGATGGTCCTTGAAATTATAAAGTTTGAGAAACCACCGGTATTGTAAATGTATAGCAGACATTAAGTCCACATAACAAGCTCGTGATAAGACCCGGTTCCAAATGTGATGGAACCAACTCCGGTTCCTCAGTGTTGGATCCGGTTCTTGTGGTTCCGGACCCCAACCCCAGTGAGAAACAACTAACTAGGCCAGTCACAATTACAACATAATCGTCTAATCGCAATTATTTCACATAATCGCAATTACTTTGTCATAATCGTCATAATCGTTACCATGTTGAAAATGTTTAATATATTTTCAAACATGTTGAAAAATTGTGGAAATAGCAGATCTACAAGCTCACAGCACGTTGCATCGCACGTTGGGAGCTTGTAGATCAGCTATTTCCACTATCACTGTTCTTTTTGAAGTATAAAGTTATCAAATATGTCAGTCATTTCTTTGTATATTTAGGTTATGTGTCATATCTGCAATGTGCAACTTCAAAGCCTACAAGCAAATGACAAAAACACAATTAAATAGTTAATCGCAATTATTTGAGTGACAATCGTCATGTAAAATGTCATAATCGTGACAGCCCAACAACTAACTTGAGAGCGCCAGATTCCTGTGCAAATTTGGTTATTTCTTCTCGCGCTCGTTCTTCTTTCAGCTCCTTCTGCAGCTCTTCAATCTTCTTCCGCTCTGCCTCGTGTTTCTGTTCAGCCTTCCATACCCGCTCTATGTTTTTCATAGTCTGGGGGTGCCAGCTCTTCTTCAAGTTCTAGGAGACAATACAATAATGATAATTAATTGACTGCAGTGGTTCTCAACCTGTGGGACCAGGGGGGGGTCCCCAAATTATTAATGATTAACTTAATGTGCAACATTGTTCTCTCACTCAACAGTAAACAAACCAATATAAAGTTTAATTGTCTAGACAGGGTTTATACACATTTCTAAAGTGACAATTTAAGGACTTTTTACTACCTCTAAAATTACAAATTAAACATTGGCCAAATTGTCAAATATTAGAGACAGAAATTGTGAAAATAGCAGATCTACATGCTCACAACCCCTTGCAACGCCAGGCGTTGTGAGCAGGTAGATCTGCTATTTTCACAATAGAACAGTGTTTTATACGAAAATATAATGCCTCAACTCTTAGTACTCGTCAGGGTGGGGGGTCCCCAGTTTTAAAATATGATTATTATTTGGGGGTCACAGCCTGAAAAGGTTGAGAACCACTGATTTACTGTACAGTGTGATATGATTTTCTTTTAGAAAACACTTCATCCTTATAACTGTAGTAAGAAATTAACATTTTAGACTTAATTTCAGAATGTATGCCTGTGTACAGGCATTTATTTGGGTTAATTTAATGTTATATATACATCATCATAATAATATTGTATTCACACGTGGAACTATGACTGATAGAATCACACAAAAACAAAGAATTTGTGACGGCAACGTTAAGATAATCACACAGATTAGCTTGTGTTGCTATAGCTCATACTTACGAGGTCCCCGCCTCCCATTTTGGCAAGATCGTCGAGCCGTCCAACAGAGAATAGATAAAGATAAAACTCCTCTTTAACACGCTCGTTGTTAAAGCCCGTAACAATGTCAGGGGAATAGTGTAAATGTAGTTAGACAATCTAAATTAACGAGCGAAACGAACATACGCCGTCCATGTTGTTTACTTCCTGTAGCATAGATTCACTTCCTGGATCATGCCGGATGGGGAGGATCTTGTTGCTAGGACACATGGTTCTGAAAGTGCGGTCCGGGGACCCCCAAGGGTCCTTGATGGGGTTCCAGCTAACCTCGCCTACCAGGCTTTCTCCCGAGAGAGAGCCTGGTGTTCGTTCACAACAGAGCGTTTGGTTTCCGCCTAAAGCCAAGGAAGATCAAAGAAGGAACGGACACCAACGTCATTTTCGTCATTTCAGGCTCCATGGGACGCCGCCATGACACTTTGGCCACCCAAAATTAACATTAGCGTCTATGAGCACTTCGTCACTTCCGCCACCCAAAAGTGGCCACCCGGCGTGCCAACTTCCGGGTGTTGTCTGTTCCTTGTAGATATTCCTTGCCTAAAGCGCGGAAACCACTAGAAGCGGCGTCGCTTTGATTTGGTTCCCTCCGTTTGTTTCCCCAATCCCTTTTAAAATGCTGGAAATGCTACGTAGTCTTGCCAGTCGCTACGAGTTGGATTAAAAGATGCACATACCAAACGAATTTTTCGAAAGCAAAACTACGCCTCATCAAGGTGTTTATTAGGTCGGCCCTAAAAGTATGTCCTTGGGTGCAGGGGAATATTTTGGGTTAAAACTGAATCCGGTTGATAGTTCCGGCCAAAGCGTAGTCCGTCTAGGACTACAACATGACGTAAAGTGGTTTCCGCTCCCGACCGGATCAAACCCCGTAAAGTGAAGTGATCCCAGACTAGTTCCAGCCAAGCCAGGAGGTCCAGAGCAAAATGTGTACAAATCTTGTATTGGGTATGGGGTTCGGGTCCCTGTCCCTGACACAAAATATTATATGATCCAATAATTTCCTAAGCTATAATATCAAAATTTGGCAACATTAGTTTGAATTCAAAGTTGATGATAAATGTAGCATGATAATGATGATGATGATCATAATAATAATAATATTAAATGATAATAATAATGATGATGAAGATGATGATGATGATGATGATGGTGATGATGGTGATGATGATGATGATGATGATGATGATGATGATAAGAATAGGCTAATAATAATTCACCTGAGGTACACCTGCCTACATCATTATCCTGTTCTGACGATTGTTTCTATTTTAATGGGTATTTGCCCAAATAAACTAAGTAAAATGATCTAATTTGCAGTGAGATTTAGTCACTGAGGTATAACAGCCTCCTTTAGTAATTTTCCCACTCAGTCGTCAAACCTGCAGAAGCCCTGTAGATGGTGGCATAGTCATACTGGAAGATATGACTCAGTAATAAGACAGAAATGTTCACCTTTGGCCTTCCAAGAGCATGGATAGACTTTGACCAGTGGTTCTCAAATGTTTTCAGGTCAAGCACCCCCAAATTAAAATGTATTTGGCTGAGGACCCCTATATTTACTGTACTCTGTACTCTGTCCTTGTTTTTCTTTTTATCTTTTTTATACTTCTCTGTAACTTTGTAAATAACCTTATACTGCTGTGCTGCCTCTGGGCAACTAATTTCCCCCCTTGGGATAATAAAGGTATCTATCTATTTAAAAACATTTGTGCTAGGGACCAAGATTTGTGTTTTTCTTTTTCTTTTTTCTTCCATTTTGCCAAAGACCCCTCGGTCTTTGAAGGGTTTCTTCAAAGGCCCCTGAGGGTCCCTGAACCCCATTTTGATAACCACTAGTTCTGACCTATCATTTACAGTAGGCTACTGGGGAGCCTCCATGGGGTATTCTACATGAGGTGCTATAGCCAGTTGGACCTACAGGACTGTATTGGTACATTTCCTATTCTGAACAAAACATATCTAAACAATTTTTTCTTCTCTACTGGATACTGCCAATCAGTAGTGTAAAGCAATGAAATACATTTAGGCTACTCTTCTTAAGTTCTTTACTTAAGTACAATTTTTAGGTATTTTTAATTTATTGGAGTACTTCCAACTTTCAATCATTACTTTAACTCTACTAAGGCAAATATTGTACTTTTACTTAATTATTTGAAAACTTTGTTGATCTGCTATTTTCAAAGGTTTTTCAAAACTTGTGAAATGGGACTGTCTGCATAATCAGTATTTTTCTTGGTACCTTAAGTATATTTTTGATGCCAATACTTTGGTACTTTTACTTAAGTAGGCCTACATTTTGAATACCGAGTTTGTACTGACAGAGTACTTCTTCCATCACTGCTGCCAATGTTTGTTTTTGACTTGCAAACTGAAAATCTACATAAAGTGTTAATACTTGTATGTTGGTGTTGATGGTCATATAAATAAAGATTTGAAACATAGTCACAGAATGTTGCTGTTTATTTCACAAAGAACATTTAGATTAAATGCAAGCAACTAAATAGTGGTATTTAAATTATGTAATGTTTAAAAAATATTTTATTATAGTCTCTACAACTAAAACATTATACTACAGCAATTGTAGAAAAACTGTTATCAATCTAGTCCAATTGACCAACAAAAGAGACAACCGTTTTATGTCTATTTATAATAATTATGTCAACCAAACTAGACATTATTATAGTCAATAGACAATAATTGACTAATACATAAGAATTCTCTCATTGCTTAAATTCTATACATAAATACAGAAATTACGAACCTACGAAATTGAAATTCCCCAACATATGAGATAGAAATCTCAACCTAACATCTGTGATGATTTATGTACACCCTAATAGTGTTGTATTGTTTACTACAGAACTACTGTACAACAGTAGATACATACCCATTTGCTTATTGGCGAATATAGTTATCTATCCATACAGTAGCAAGCAAACCACATAAATGCAGTTAGGTGGTGTATTGTGAATTGATTGAAATCAAGTTATGCTCACATTAATCTTTAACTCATAAGAGTGCGTGGGAATATATACTCTGCTGTACCACAAAGTATAAATCAACTTCACAAAGCTTATGGGTTTAAGACTCCCTAGGTATGCACTTTTGGTACTGCAAGGCACATGGGAAAAATGCATCCACCATTATCTTTGTTTTTGGATAGGCCTATTACCCAAATATTTTCATTTTACTTGTGCCGTTTCTTTTTCCAGGAAGTGAATGTGATATTGTTTATTTATGTTTTTGGTGTCTTATAATCCCGCAAGGGATGGCTCCTATGGCAAGACACGAACATAAAAATGCATTCATTCATTCATTCCACCAAATGGCATATAATATGATGTCATATTTTTTCTTTTATTTATACTGCAAAATTGCATGCACATTTTCTTCTTACATGTTGATTCTCCACAAACAGAGGAAATTGTGCCTCAGCATAGTATTTTGTTGAGGTGAATATAATTTCACGGTGTAGAACATCGAAGAGCACAATTGCCAATTAACAAAACAGCTTTTCATAAAAGTAGCTGAGAGATGAGGCCCTTCAAGTCCTTTGATGAGGATTTTAACTTTCATTTGATCTGACAGACTAACGGATATAAACATATCCAGTGGATGGAATTTATATGTAGAGGTACCTAAATTATCACGCATAAACATCTTCTTGTAGAGCCAGGATAATCTGGGAAGTGAACCCAGTAAAAAAAAAACACTCCTTTTTGTCTTGGTCCACTTTCTCCTGGGTGCTTCCGTGCTTATTCCTATTCTAACAACACTACATGTTTAGGGCAGTGGTAGTGATCTTGGGAGATTATTAGAGCCATGATAATGCAGTCAGAATTAATATATTTTGTTTCAGTCATGATTTCATAAATACAAATTATTTTTCAGTTGAAAAGCTGAGTCTTAGTCCAACATATATTCATATAGGCTACTGTATACGTGTATATATTGACAGCACACTGCAATAGCAAAAAAGGTTCACTTCACCATTTTACTGCCAATTTGTGTGCTATTTCGTGCCAGTGACACTGACTGATTTCTTTGAATTCGAATCTTGCGTTTCCAGTGTCTCATCATGTGTACAGTAGGCTACTCATAAAGACAAGATAATGTTAAAACAGAGAACAAATAGAGAAATTGCCCCTGTCTTATTTCTCCATTCATGCTGTCTTTGAAAAACAAAAACAAAAATCACTGACAAGGAAAATGGCTGTTTGAGATAGAATTCTCTCCAAAATATCAAGTAACAGATTTTGTTACTTGGCTACATTGTAAACATGATAACAAGCCACCTTCAGTTTAAGTCTTTCCAAATGTTTTTGGATAGTCTTCACTAGCAGCAAGCGTTTAGCTCAAGCTTGGTTGCTCCACTTTCCAATCGGACATGAACACTGAAGAAGGCCTTTGTCTTCAGATGTGTGTCTGTGTGTAATTCTGAATATATTTAATAGCATTCTTTCAAGCTGGAGCGGAGGGCACAAGACCGAAGGGGATGGAGGCGTTTCATCGATGGCCTATGTTCCTAAGGGAATTTAAAGGCCTAAGTAAGTAAGTTTCATCTGTGCTACTACATTTTGAGAATTGCAGTCCTTACTTAAGACCTAATCTGTATTCTGTGTAAGCCTATTGTTCTATGTGCCGTCACAGATGCCCAAGGAAATAGAAAGAAGCTGTCTTCAGTCCAGAATTTATTAAGAAATATTCAAACTTTGTTCTATGGCCTATCTTAAAACTATGACACCCCACCACTAATAGAAAAGGCTCATAGTCAACTGCTAGCTGAAAAGTCTTTTCTTAAAGTAAAGTAATTAAGTGGACTGCCCTGATACACTCGAGACTGGGTCTGTCTCGCACTTCAGCTTAAGCGGCGGCTCTGTGGCATCCGTTGGAGATACGTGGGAGGCTGAATGAGGAGGCGTGGGTGTATCAAAGCCCTTCTCCATCCTTCCTTCACCATTCACTCTGTCTTCCCCGTGTCCGGGTGGGGATTCATGTGTGCGCATGTGCTTGGCCAGGTGGTCGTTGCGCATGAATACACGGGGACATAGAGCACAACTGAACTTTTTGGCTCCAGTGTGTGTCTGCAGGTGGCGCTGCAGTTCATCAGAGCGAGTGAATCGCTTCCCACAGAAGAGCCAGTTGCAGACAAACGGCCGATCTCCACTGTGCCAGCGCAGATGAGCCTTCAAGTGGGAGGTCTTGGCATAGGCTTTGCCACATCCAGGAATATGGCAGTTATGCATGTGCTTCCTCCTGCTGTCGTCAGTGCTCTGGCCTAGCTGCTCAGCGTGAACGCAGTTAGGGCAGCGGCACACAGCCTGGCCGGATCCCCTGGAGGAGGAACGCCGTTGAGGTTTTGGTCGAGCGGCGGCAGCACTCTCCTGAGGTTCTTCCAGAGAATATGACTCTTGCTGTAGCATTTCCTGACCCATTGGCTCCATCTTGAAGCCATCTTGTGGGAAAAGGTGAGAAGAGTGTGAACCCGGGCCCAGTTGAGCCGGGGGGAGGTTACATAGCTGGCTCTCAGAGCCATAAGGCTGCAGCCCCATGGAGCTGCCTGAGGGTAACCCAACGCCCTGCCCTGATTGGAGGTCCATCCAGCTCCCTGGCCCAGTGTGGAGGTCCCACCAGGAAGGGATGTTCATGTCTTCTGAACTGCCACCTCCGGGTGCTGTTCGTAACCAGGGCTCATATGGGTGGGCCATGAGCGCAGCTGTTGCAGGTGTGAGATTGGTGATGATGATAGCGAGGACTGCAGATTCACTGTAGTTTACACGGCTGAGTTGAGAAGATTACCACATGGTCTAATAGTTGCGCAGGGAAAGTATCTGAAAAGTAGAAAACAAAGAATAGACAAATTGTTATTTCTTCTACAAGATCCACATTTCAGCTGCCTTTCTGATCTGCTTGCAGTTTAAGAAACACAGCAAAATCTTTCAACCACATGCAACAGTTTTGAAGATTAGAGAGCTTGAGGTCACATCCACCCCACCCCCCACCACCATCAACCTGGCTGAAGAACTGATAATGTAAACCTATACAACACAAGTCTAAAATGTTCAAACATCTGAGCCCAAATATGCTACATTTAAATAACCACCCCGAACACACCGCCCTCATTTCCATGGATACCGCAGTTCTCACGGTGCGTGGCCGTGGAGACAGGGGAGTGTGTGGGGGGGTAGACGTGTCCAGGCAGAAACCTGCCACATGCATCCGCTGCCAGGTACTTCCCATGGAGGACAGTCAAAGAGAAGTGCAAAGAAAACAACATTGTCAGTCTTCTGCAGAAGGTAGAGGCGGAGTGCGATAAATACTAGAGAGTTGGGGGAGGGAGACTAGCGAAGGGGGAGTGTTGACAGACGAACAGTTTGGTAAAGGAAGGGTATCCAGGGAGGTATGGCTGCAGGCCAAAGTCTATTTGTACGTCTCTGAGGTTTGTGGAGATGAAGCCTGGCAGACAGTGGAACCTGTTTTTTTTATGAATCACACATGATTTACAACAACACCCCTCTGGGCAAGCTACAAAAAAAAAGAGCCCCATAAAATGCCCCGCCTCTTACACACTGGCGGCAGAAAGCATCAACAGTTGCAGACTGACGGCATTCAGGAGCCTGAGAACAGAAGTCCAACAATAACAAGAGAACAATTACTATATCTATGTAATTATGGGCACACGCTCCAAAACAGCATCCTTTCCATGATACGCTGTTAACTGCTACACAATGGCCCTGAATGGTGTCTGTCAGGTACACATCCTGCACAAGGGCCTTGCTTGGAATTTCCAATGGTATTCAAGATGTGGAGAGAAATTTATGACACGAAGCCCAACCTACAGGAGGCTTGTGCTTGGCTCAAAATATTTCCTGGCCCTAAACAATCTGTTGACTTTTAAACACCCACCCCCCATCCTATCCCATCCTCTGCAATCTGCAATTATCTTTACTGCAGGAAACGGTAAACTATCCTGAATCTCCAGATGTTTGTATCTTCTTTTCAGATAATATCTGAGGCAACTCTCTATGGTCACCCAGGCCCTAGAGATCAAGCTTTAATGATGGACATACACCTTGCCTCATATCTAGAACCAGCAAATCCAGGATGAGCTCAGCCCCTAACTGCTTCAACGTGAACACATACAGGCAAAGACGTGGTGTCACCAAGTTTGACTTTCAATGATCCCCTCTGCAGATCCCAATTTGTTGAGTCAGTACATAAGGTCAGCAGAATTGTCAGTAATGCATCACACCTCGCCTCACCTTTCACAGGTTTACACAAACCCATTCCATGAGTAGCCTTCCAGTCATAATGAAATCGTAAAGCAATTAGCCTGGAATTCCTTAATGAAAGGTCTGGTGTTAAAGGTCAAGCTGATTTATTTCATGTCGCCCTGGAGTCAGCGCCACAGCTCTGTAATTTTTTGGGAATGTAAGTTAGACGCACAGTGGATCTGTCCCTCTCTTTTGCTCCCCTGCACTCTCTGACACAACCATAAACACACAACGAGAACGACATCCTCCTCCATTCACAAATAGTGCTGGTAGCCAGAGTTCCTTGGGGAAACAGCTGGCGTGTGGGCCCCAGGGGACGGCAGACAGAGCGGAGGAGGATGGTACAGGGCGACGACAGCGCTCTGGTCATAAAACTTGCTCAACCAAGACCCAGCACAGTCCCTGGTTTACAAGTCTGCCATCAGGAAGAGACATGTTGGGAAAGGGGGCGACTGTTCCCCTATAGATGATTGTTTGACTCTATATGAAAATAGAAAACTGAGTAAGTGATGAACAGGAGAGGTACAGTATACAAGCACAGTGTACCTGTCTAAACAAAACTTATCCTGATGTTGGTAACAAGTATAAATAGCTTATATTGAAAGAACATAGGAAAACCTCAGCAGCATAACATACATTTTGATTTTTCTCCAGAATATATATACTGTATGTTGTGAAATTATGTTCAATTTACTAAACAATATACAGTAAAAATACCATTTCTATATTAATAATGTCTATGTTTGGATGTTCCAAACAGTATTTACACATAAATGCAACATGTTACTCATGTTATTTTGTGTTAAAGATCCTGGATTGTGTTCAAATCTCTTTATCGAGGCTTAGGGTACGGGATGGATTTAACATCAGGAGAATTCAGATAGCTTAAAGGGGTAGTTCACCCCCAAAATATATTTTTTTCTATTGATACTCACACCATGAAGACTTGAGTTCAATGATATGTTTTGTTTTTTGACGCATTCCAAAGACAGAAATGTGATCATAGTACATTTACCCCCATTGAATCCGGATGGGGACCCGAATTCACTTGGGTCCCAAATTCATTGATTCCCATCCGGAATTGGGCCTTAGGAATTCGACAAAAAACAAAAAATATTATTGAATTCAAGTCTCCATGGCGCGAGTAATCAATAGAAAAAAGTTATTTTGGGGGTGATCGGCTACTCCTTTAATGTCATTTGTTTGTCACAGTCAGTCAAAGCCCACCTGATACTCAAAACAGGCTACAACAAACACAAAACAGTTTTTAAATGTCTCAGTGTTAGATGGAGATATGGGTTCCATTTTTGTCCTTAGAGTTATTGTACCGGTATATACCCAGTGATGTCATTACGTGCGCATCCCGCATCAAAAACTCATTCAAGTCACCCAGGGACTCATTCATGTCATGGTCCTGGGGTCCCGGGGATGCGCCTCCATTGGAGTCCATGTTAAAATAATTTACTGTGTCGCGGTAAAAGAAAAGAAAAAAAAAATTCCACAGACACCACCATTGTTCATGCGTGAAAGCATCTTACTTTACCCTACGCTAACACAAATAAAATCCACGTAGAAAGTCTTAAACAGGCGATAGAAACGTCAATGTTTTGATTCCACCGACGTCCGACGCCATTTTGCGCGCGTAAACTTTATATTGAGGACTCATAAAACTTTTCTGGGACCCATTTGAATGACCACCTGTGGGTCCCGGGACCCATTACATTGAAAACCTAGTTACATCACTGTATACCCATATATTCCTTACATGGTAGAAGAATGATGCATGATCCATATTGAGTCTCGGAAATAATTAATCTGCTGCATCTTATAATTTGGAAAATGCTGTGGCCAAATGTGACTGCAGTATGTCTTACATAAATAGTTAGCATTATAGAGCTTAAGATGCATTGCTTTTGTGATTAGATACCTTTCATGCAGTGATTGCAGTCATAGTTTGAACATAGCTGATAGTTGGAGCAGATGTCTCACAGTATCACTGTTGCTGTGAAATTGATGTTTATTAGTGCATAACAAATATTCTCTGGTATAACTGAACCAACTGTGAAGCACAGTAAAGTTCCTCTGAGTATAGCTTTTAGATTTATTTTCCCCTCCTTACTATGTCATGTGGAGAGAGACACATAAATCTCACCTTGAAGTATGAGACAGAGATGATTTGAAGAACCACAGCCACTAAACCCCTTACACCTTGTGATTTAGTTTTTGTTTCCGTCATCTTTTTCTGACTGCATATTCAAGGTCCATGCACAAATCCATGCTGACCAGGTTTTTCGCAAAAATGTAATACTCTGACCCCCCCCCCCCCCCCCCAACAGCTACTCCATTTTTACATTCATATTGTATATTGTCTGTATTTAAAATATTATTACTGATAGTACTAAATAAAATGTAATAAAGTGTTTATTTTGTTATTTTTCTTTTCTTTCTTTGAGCTCTTTTGGTGCACCAAGATGCGCCTTTGTCACATGGTAGGCTACAATATAGAACCGTTAGAGGTGCCTAAACTAATCTGAAGCAGTAGAATATAGTATTATTAAGAATCATGCAGGGCCTGGACAGGTTCTTCTATGACAGCAGTGCTATAGCACCTCAACCACTATTATATGTACAATTTGGCAATTTAGTATGATAACATAAATATAACACATAACCCTCCATAAATCTTACTGGAGCACATGCAGCTTAGTATTCAGCCTCCAAGGCTGATGTATGGAAATGCTAAAACAATAGCCTATTTTGATTCACAAAATGACAGTCTAATAATGACAAAAGAATAGGTTAAACAAGGATAATATTAAAATAGCATTATGGTATTAGACTTAGACATTTGACATTAGAGCAGATTTGTTGCCATTATGATGTTAAATATTATAGGCTAGAGCAATTCGTTTCTCCATGTGTCAGCCTAATGGTAATTGTGAATATTGCCGTTGAAAATCAAATAGGCCCAAAATAATATACAGGGAGTAGGCCTATAGACAACTTAACTTCAATTTGACCTTCCTGACCCTCTACACATTGTATGGCAGTAGCCACTAGCCAAACAAC
Organism: Nannobrachium achirus; assembly: GCF_963921795.1. NCBI lineage: Eukaryota > Metazoa > Chordata > Actinopteri > Myctophiformes > Myctophidae > Nannobrachium > Nannobrachium achirus. Next base: position 57,764,697 of record NC_137812.1, read on the forward strand.
CAAATGTGATTACATTATTAAGGACATCATGATGTAGGCCAAATCAAATACACGAAAATATTTAAATTAACTGATTAGTGCTAAATAAAATCAATAAATAAACTTCTTCTCCAAAGTTGTAACTCTGCTTTTCACTTTGGTGCTATAAATCAAGCTATTAACCTGTCCAGTGTCCAGTGACAACCTGCAGTCTCAATGCCTCGTCCATGTTTCCATCGCTCCTGTGGTTTTTAATTCAGCTGACAGTCCATGGAATTCTTTTTCTGTTATATATTAGCAATAGTCTCTGTGTACAACACAACGTAATCAATAGGCCTATCGTAGGACATTATACATTCGGTGTTACTGTTACCTGTTCTCCGGGCTGCTAGTCCAACTGTGCGTGATTATCTTTTAGGAATAAATGTAACGTTAACTCGCTTGAAAAAATCTTGAAGTGGCTCAGTTCAGTTCTACTGCTTATTCCCGTCATTAAAAGATACCTTTAACAAAATCCTACGACTGTCATAAAATAATATCCTCGTTTCATGTCGCTTGCTCCATCTCAAACGGTCCAGGTAAAGCGATAACGTTTTCGCGCACAGCCAGGTAAAGTCAACAGTGACAGAGTTTATGATAGGCTATGTATCCTGACTTCCTCAGGGCTCCACCCTCATGGTGTCAGTCTGCCCTTTGAGGAGGAGGTGAGGAGCTCACACACACACACGCACGCACGCACGCACGCACGCACGCACACACACACACACACACACACACACACACACACACACACACACACACACACACACACATCAATGGGGGGAATGACCCAAACTGCAACATTTCTTTAAACCATTTCCGAAGATGGGCAGACATCAACTGGGTTATGGTATAGACCTAATAATAATATAATAATAATAAATATAATGATCCTTATCAATGATCATCATCAATGATCATCAGCATCATCATTGCATAATAAAATAATAATTATTATAAATAGGCCAGGTGGATCTTGTAGAAGGCCTGTAAACATTAGAATGTGGACTTTGATTGATTGATTGATTGATTGATTGATTGATTGAAGATTTTATTAGAGGTGTGCATAGGAAAAGGTACATGACAGTAGGCTGCAGGTAGCCTACAAGGTCAACTAAAAAGAACACCACAAGAAAGGTCCTTTTTTTTTAAGTTACAGGGATATAAAAGAAAAAAGTACTGTTGTGTACAACGAAAAAACTAAGCAAAAAAAATAAATAATAATAATAATAAAAAATAAGCATCAACAAAACAGTCGTAAAAGTAGGTAAAAAAAACAAGTAATATGAAGTGTATACTGTAAGTGTCTCAACGTTATCACGTCATATAAAACAAATATACTTATAGTATCTACTACTTATCAATGCAGTGACCCTAACCAAAACAGGTGTCTCACCGTTATCTCGTCATAACTTAAGTAATAATAACTACTACTTAATAGTGCAGAGCCAAACAAAAGTGTCCATATATAGGTCAGTGCAAAAAGAAAAAAAGCATGAGATGTGACATGTTGAAAGTTGTACAAATTCCTAAACTTCACTTTGTTCTGTATGTCTGCAAATTGCATGGGAGAGAAGCCTTACAAGTAACACAGGTGAGCCAGTGCTGGTTTTGGTTGCTTGTGGTGCAGGAAAGTGCATGTGTAGCAGTATAGTGGTTCAGAGCCTCTGCCTATCGACCAAAAGCCTAATATCTCCCCCACCCAAGGGAGAATTCCCCTTTCGGCTAGTGGTTAAGATGTTGGCTTTCCACACGGGAGACGTGGGTTCGATTCAACCCTGGCATTACACAGGTCCATTCTACATGTTGATGCTTTAATCTGGGACAGGTAGTGGTCCAAGGTTAGTGAAACTGCAGAACTGTTAAATCCTTAAACATGCTTATAGCCCCGTTACAGCAAGTTTGCCCTGTAGATTTGCTGCTTAGGTTTGGCCTATAGACCAATATGCTTAGGTTTGGCCTATAGACCAATATCACTACAGTATAGAGAAAGTAACTTACATTTGCCTGTTCTTCAAAGTTTTTTTCAACTTCCTCTCCTGTGTGCCTTGTATATTAGTGCTCACAGGCTGTGTGAATGTGGCGCGTCCTCTGAGTTTTGCATTGGTGTTTACAGTCAGTAAAGCAAATTAAAACATAATGATCAAACTCTCTGTTGTGGTGAAAATACGTCTAGGCCGACTGTATCGAGGTATATGTGAGGAAATACATTCATGACTGCCCTACAGGAGAGTAAATCCCTACTCTCCTTTAAAACTGCTCTGAAAGAACACCTACAGGTGGCTGCAACTCAAAACTGGTACCTGTAAAAAGTCAAAGCCAGAGCCTACCCCCCACCACCTTTTTTACTGTTTACTGTACTTTTTTAAAATGATTTCTGACTGCTAGTGTTGCATAGTATTGTTTTATATTTGTCTGTCATTTAATGTCTCAATGAATTGAGTACAAAGGACCCTGCTTTTCCCATGCAAACTACTAATAAAGTATTAAATCAATCAATCAATCAATCAACAAAAAAAACACAACACAACACAATACAAAAATTATGGTTCTTCAGTAGTTCTTTGGGGTGGTTGAGATACGTTAAAAGAACCTCTTAAGCCCCTGTATGGTAACCTTTCAATTAAGGAGAGTACAAATGGAACCCAAATGGGTACATTTGGTTCCATTTGTACACAGAGTTGCAGACCTTTAATTCCATGTGGAACCCCCACAAGGAACCCTGAGGGTCCCTTCCTGTTTCTTGTTTATACTTGAAAAAGAGCAAAGGGTCCGAACATGGTATACTGTTTGTCGCAAATATATATCTTTTTTGAGCATTCAAAAGTGAGTTGCGATCCACCGCTTTGTTCTACTCTGAGGGTCCCTCCCTGGATCCCACTTTGAGAGCCACAGCCACTGACTCCATCTGACAATTTTGCTATATTGCAACCTTAAAGATTGTAGCAAAAGAGGAAGAACCACGATTAGGCTATTTGAAATAGCCTACTATGGCAACCAACGTGTAAAAAAGTATATAAAATCTATAAAATGCGGAACTTCTCCCATCTTCTAAAGTGTTCGCAACTGGTAAAAAAACTAACCTAGCCCAACCCTACCCTCCCCTGCCCCTTCTTTGTACTGTTTGTTTAGACTTACTGTTTTCTTTTTTGTTTTTCTTTACATATCTACTGCATAGTACTGTGTTCTATTTGTCTGTCATTCAATGTTATATGAGATACTTCAATGGTTTCCAGTGGAAATAAGCTTAGTCTTTTCATGGATCTCCTTTTAGTAGACCTTGTACCAGTGAACTGTACCGTCATGAAACTGTACCTTTTCCTATGCAAACTTCTAATAAAGTCTTCAATCAATCAATCAAGTTCATTTCACCTTGAGATTATAATTGAACAACATTGTACACAAAACTGCACACACACTAAAAGTCTACACATACAAACACATATGCACGCAATGTAAATGTACATACACATAGAGATACTGTAAATACATGTTAATATACACACATCCTGTGCAGTGCACACATACGCATGGACAACATTTAGATGTAGGAACCGTGCACACAGCACCTTCAAGCATCTCAAAGTGTGCTATGACCCATGTAAGACCAATGTAGCCTATACATACTCTTTCTTACTGCTGATATTCTGTATTATTTCTTTGTTATAGTTTATCATTGCTACTCCAATGTTTAGGAGCCAAAACCAAAGAACTTTATACTGTATGTACTTTGTAACAATACAAATCTTGTAGGAGTTAACTGGATATTTATGTTCATTGTATTATAAATGATCTTGTATATGCATCACACATTTAATAGTTTATCAGTCTGATCATTTGAGGCTTTTTTTATTTTTCCCCCCCTTTGCTGAGTTAATTCCTTTCCTGTCACAGCACGTTGGTGGAGCAACTTCAAATCAACTGACAAAAACAGACCACAGACAGACCGGCGGGAAGTGGGTTTCTCCCATCTCCTCCTTATTCCCTGTAGAAGCACGGTGAAAATGTTGAGCATGGACTGATGGAGATATATAGAAAATGTCCTTGATCAGCCTGGCGCAATTGTGACTCAGCATGTGCCACTATTATCTTCGAGATGAGAATAAAAGTTCAGATTAGAAATACACTTCATGTAAGCTAGTCCTGTAACCCCACATGGTAGGAGGTAACAGATAGCCTACAATTAATGTCCACAACTTGTAAAATGTCATCTTTAATATATATATTTTTTTTGGCATGACTAAAATTCATCAGGTCCATTTGGGGTTTGATCTGCTGTTCTCTTCCCAGTGTAATGTACATGTACACATGAGGAGATCAAGCAGCTGAATTGAAGACCACACACAAAGCCTAAATGGTGTTTACCAATGCCTTTAAATAGTCATGCATATTTCTCATGGATAAAGTGCTACGCAATCTGAAAGAGACTATTTAATAACGTTTAATTACAGTGCAATTAAATGTGGGGCTTACAAATTCTCCTAATGTTTTTAGCCTGTTTAGATGGTGTGTTTGACAGTTTTTTTCCCCCTGTCCGTGGTTGTGTTCTTCTTATAGCCTATATGTGTTTAAGTTAAGTGTATGTCTGAATTGTTTACTTGTGTGTGTTTGTGGTTCAAATTATCTTTCAAGATGAAACAAAATGATGACAAAATATGACTACAGTTGTAGTGAAACACTGAAATGTGTGAATATGAATATAGTTATGTGGGTTTCTTTGAGGTGAACCGTCTTCTCGTCTCATCCAACCTGCAGAACAGCCTATAGGTCTGACACTCTCAAATCCTTTAAATCTTTGCCAAGGCCTGTCATACAGACCTGTTTAACCTAAATTACTTTCACTGTCAGCTAATATAAATACATTTAAACTCTGGTGATAATGTGACCATGTTTGAGGTGAGGTTCATTCCAGTTACTGTCTGTGTGCATACACTGCCACACATTTTTGCTTTTTTATTGGTATAGCTCATTCATTTGTAATTATAAATATTATACGAAAACAGGAATTAAGGGTCTGCGTTCTGCATTCATAAAATATATTTAACATTATTGGGAAGGATTCCTCTTTTGATATCCAGTAATTATTGGTCAACACACCTTTTCTAAGCAAATGTGATTACCTTGAAAAGTCATGGACAGATACAGATAAATTATTGATTTTTGCAAGTCAAAAAAGTTGCTATGTGCGTCATTTAGAAGTCTACAGCTTATGTCTCACCGTGCATATCATTTTATAATTTAGAATCTTTGTTTTTTGAGTCATGAGTCATACGTTATTTGTCTTGAACAGATACTTTGAGATTTTTGCAAGTGAAAAAAAAACGTGCACTGTGTGTCATTTAGAAGTCTAGCTTATGCCTCACTTATTTAATTCTATATATATTTATTTTTTTATTTTTTTCAAGACAAATCCTTTTTACTGTAAGTACACATACTGTACATGCTAACTCAAGATGGTTCTGGTACTGCCTCTCTAGCCTATTGTTGGTCTGATTTGCTCTTGTCCCACGGGAACCATAGCGGTGTCCCAGACAAATCCTACTGCCAACACGCCTGCCTCCAGAGAGGTGGGCCAGCTAAAGCCTCACTTCCCCTCAGGAGGTTAGGGGGAAAAAAATCTAAACAAAGTAAATAGTAAGCACCCAGTATAGTCGACTTCCTTATCCTTGTTGATTATTCAAAATCCCAGAGGAGGGGCCGGCCCACAGTCGTCTTATGAGTCACTTTTTTTTTCTCATACAGGCACTCACTCACCACAGTGCCCCCCCCACTCCCCCCCCCCCCCTCCTCTCCTTCTGCCTCCCCTTTCAACTTCAAACCCAGTCATTTCTGCAAGCTGCACTTTGATTGTACCAAACACCTGTATTTTCGGGGAGAGACTTCCTTGCGAGCCCCCGCCTCCCATCTTTGATTGTTAAACAGCAGTGGCGCCGTCATTACTGTCTGTGCGACTGATGCAGCCCAACTTCCCCTCCCACCTTCCACCTTCTTCCTTTAAACCAGAACTTTAATCACTCAGAGAAAATCAAGATCTTATTTTCTCTCATTTTAGTTTTTCGTGTACTGTGCTGTTTTGTTTCGTAAGAGTTGGGAGTTTAAAAGCATTTTTTGCAGAATACATTCTGCATGTCTTGTGAAAGCTATAAAAGTCAGTGCTGTAAAACTTTTAAAATTCCCCAATAGTTTTAGCCGTTGAGTCAGACAAGCACTAAAGGCCATGTCACTGGCTCTCTGCAAGTTCGAAACTCTGAGATCAGCCATCATGCAGAAATGTTCCCCAACTAGTTGTTGGCTGAGTGAATATTTAAGTGAGACGGGCCTAAGCCTCATAGCAGACTGACAGACAGCCCCCTTGACACATGTACACAACACACAAACACAGGCATTTTGTCCCCAGATCACCAGTAATACCTCAGGAAGACAAGACAGGCACAGGCACACACACACACACACACACACACACACACACACACACACACACACACACACACACACACACACACGCACACCTCTGCAGCAGTAATACCATGCTTTATTAGGCGGCCTCTCCTGCCATCCTGTCTTTCCCCCAGATTAATATCCTCTGGGCTCTCCACCAGCTGTTTCCGTGCCTTAACACCCCTCATCTTCCTCCAGCCAGCCTACTGCTTCACATGGCTGGGCTCAAAGACTGGGCCTCAGTGCCACAACGTCTGCCTGTCTCTGGGAAGGCTAAAGCAGACTACATCTACAGCTTAACAGTGTGTGTGTGTGTGTGTGTGTGTGTGTGTGTGTGTGTGTGTGTGTGTGTGTGTGTGTGTGTGTGTGTGTGTGTGTGTGTGCGTGTGTGCGTGCGTGCGTGCGTGTGTGCGTGTATGTGTGTTATCCCCATTCACACTTGCTTGAAATGCTGGCAATATTTTATGTGTGAACGTGCACCAATTTTGAATGGCGGCGTTCAATGACTATTTTTGTAGCAGCAATGTCACCCTACATTGTAACAATTCCTGTATTGTTATTACACTGCATTGAGTGTAAATGCAAAGTGTTCTAGCAGCAGGACAGTGCATCATAATGTTGCATAAGATATATTAGTAACTGTTATTCTATCAACAAAATGCTTCATAAAAACAATGTTGGTGTATTAATGATAATGATAATGAATTTATTTGTATAGCGTATTTCTAGACATAGTCACAAAGTGCTTTATAGAGCAGGATAAAAGAGCAACACAATAAGCATTTAGGGAAAACTACAACAAAAGATCAATGTAGGCATATAATGAGCACAGTAGGCATAAATTATACGATAAACACTTACAGTAAAATTCAAATAGAATTAAATTACATTTTAATTTTACGAAAAACATTTAATATAAAGGTGGGTTTTCAGGAGGGATTAAAAAGATGACACTGATTTTGCATGTCTTAGGTCAACAGGAAGGGCGTTCCAAAGCTTTGGGGCCCTGACTGAAAAAGCCCGGCCACCTTTTGTGACAAGCTCTGGTGTGGGAGTCTCCAGGAGGCCTTTGTCTGAAATCCAAGGTACAATCAGCAATATGCATGTTCCACATAACTATGATAACAAGAATATGATGTACACAAGATAGCGGTCCAGGTGCATACCTGCTCTAAAGTCTGATGGCGTGTCACAGGTTTGAGTCCGGAGGACCTTTGCTGTGTGTCACTCCCCCATCTCTCTCTCCCTGTTTCCTGTCACTCTGCACTATATACTATCAATAAAGGCAGAAAAAGCCCAAGGGATATATATATTTTTTTGTATGGAGAAAATCAAATCAAACTTTACAACCATGGTTGACCAAAGTACTGTACAAATACAAACAAAGCATCAACATATACATGAGCACACAACATACAGTATACACACACAATTAAATAAATAAGATGAACTCAAGATTGAAAGCCAGGGAAAAGAAATGTCTTAAGTAAAGATTTAAAAATCTCAATGGACTGGGCAGATCTGATAGATGCCAGTAGTGGCCGAAAGGCCACTCCTGCTTTTCTGCCTTTTCTGGGCACGACCAGCAGCAGTTTGTCAGCAGACCTCAGAGCTCTGACAACGGCACAGGAGTTCTGAAATATGGGGAGCCAACCCATTTAGAGATTTAAAAACAAATAATAGAAGCTTAAAATCAATTCTAAAACTGACAGGGAGTCAATGAAGTGAGGCCAAGACAAGAGTGACTGATGTGGTCAATCTTCTGAAGAAAAATGCGAGCACCTGCATTTTGAACCATTATATTTGATTTGATAAGGACTGATCAGTGCCTGTGCAATGTGCATACCGTACATGGAGAGTTGCAGCAGTCGAGTCTGGATAAAATAAAAGTATGGATAGCCATTAGCCATCTTGAGTTGTTTTGGTGAGACATAGGCCTTAACTTTGGTGATGAGTCTTATTTGGAAAAGGCTAGTTTTAAACATCAAAGGTGCTGATTGATATTTCAGTTTTGCTTTCATAGAGGTTTCGAAATATTAGTAACAGTAAATGAGTCATTAAAACCTTGACTTTGAGAGGTAGGTAGTTTTACATTCATCTGGACAGTATAACCCTATAGTCAGCAGTGTATGACCTTGATACCAGGTCAAATGATTGATAAATTATGTTTATTATGTTTACTTGACTCTAGTGTGTTTTCTTTTAGGTGACTTGATATGAATATATATATTTTTTTAAATGAATCTGTTTCAGTTTCACATGTGCTTGTTCGTCTGTCCGCCAACGTGCAAGGTGTTACTTGGGTGTGACTGCCTTTGGCTCAGGTGGGTGTTTACTCCTCCTGGTGTGTTTAAGTGTTTGTGTCTTTGGGCAGACAGGATGTGCGGCTGTTTTCAGCACGCTCCAGGAGATGAAAGGCCGGAGGGGGTGTGGAGGTATAGCCAAGTGCTGTTCAGGTAACAGACTGTCTACTCAGAAATGTTTTAAAGAATCCAAGCATGCTGTCCTCGGCATTCCAAGTGTGTACTGCAGGGTGCCACAAGGAAACACCACTCACCACCATGCCACTTTGATATCCTCACCTCCAAACAACTCAACACACCCTGCAAAGCTGGGCATATTGCTACCACTTACAGGTCCAGGTGCTGCAGCGGAATCTTGAAACATGGCCAAGAGTCAAAAGCAAGATTTGTGATTGTATAATTGTCCATTGTCCAGCTCTAAGTCTGTGCTGTGTAACGTTGTCATGTTACTGTCAGTTTGTGTTGAATTAGACTGATGGTATAAGTAACATCTGTCTTTGGAACAGGCTCAAATATATTGCAGAAGAATAAAACCCTGCAGCTTAGTCTTTATGGTGACTGACATACCGTACCAAGACGGCAATGCTGTTGGGCAGGTTTACGGTTTTGTTTTTTAGTTTTTTAATTTAACCACATCCTTAACAAAACACAGGCAGAGGTGATGGCTCCAAAGATTTGAAAGTGTTGCTGTTTGGATTTGTGTGTCATTGAGACTGAGCTGTTGGTTTCATTATGAGCTAAAGGGAAAGTTTACACTTTTTTTGAGAGTCTGAGACCATAAAGATCTTTTGTCTGGAGGTACGGTGTAAATATTCATGGGAATTCATGAAAGATAAAAACCTGACTTGTTTGCTACCACCCACAATAGTATGAGAATAATTGTTACGGGTTGCAAAATATACTTACTAAAGTAGAAGTAGGCTACAGATGGCCCATTTCACAATTAAAAAAGGTTTAATAATTTTTCTGAAGATTTCAAATGATATTACATCTGAACTTGTACCAACATATTTTAAACAGGCAGTGGTACAGCCTCTAATTAAAAAAACTAATCTGGACAGCAGTCCTCTCATATTTTAGACCCATTTCAAAACTTCCTTTTATTTCAAAGATTTTAGAGAAAGTTGTAGGCCTACTCCTACAATTACAGGACTTTTTAGATAATAATAGTATTTTTTAGGTATTCCAGTTCGGTTTTAAAGCACGTCACAGCACGGAATCTGCACTTTTAAGAGTTTTTAATGACCTTTTAATAACGACAAATGCTGGTGATTTTGCCATTTTATTACTCTTAGATCTGACTGCTGCATTTGACACTTTAGACTTCACTATTTCAATCTCTCGTCTTGAGCACGGTGTGGGTATTAAGGGCACAGCACTGGAATGGGTTAAGTCTTATGTCACTGGTAGAGGTTTCACAGTCAACATTGGTGGTTCCATGTCATCCCCTGCCCCCCTCCACTCTGGAGTCCCCCAGGGTTCGATCCTTGGGGCCATCCGTTTTGCACTGCAAAACTTACTTCCCCTAGGTCTTTCCATTTTTATGCTGATGATTCCCAAATATACCTCCCCATAAAACGTGACAGCACTACCCCTGTGAACCAGCTGCTAAAATGTTTAGTTGACATTAAAGCCTGGATGGCTTTAAAATGTTTAAATCTGAACGAGAATAAAACGGAAATTATCATTTTTAGACAGGCACCAGAAGGCGTGACCACATTTCCCCTGTGCTGGCTTCACTCCACTGGCTCCCTGTGCGTTTTAGGATTAGGTTTAAGATTTTGTTGTTTGTTTTTAAATCTTTTCATGGACTAGCCCCACCTTATATCTCTGATCTCTTCGAACTTTATGTCCCCAAAAGGATATTGAGATCAGCAGGCAAGCTGCTGCTGGTGGTCCCTGGATCCAATCTAGTACATAGGGGTGATCGAGCCTTCTCTGTGGCTGCCCCTAAGCTCTGGAATGAACTCCCCCTCACTATCAAACTGGCACCCTCACTCTGTTTTTAAAACACATTTTTATTCCCAAGTTTTTAATCCAGAGTGAGTCTTATCTGTTTGTTTTTGAGTTTCTATTTTTATTCCTATCTGTGTTTTTATGTTTATGTTAGGTATTTTGTTGTGGTTTATATCATCTTTTTATCAATTCATATTGATGACCAACTGACCACCTGACCCTAAGGCACAGTGACTGTGTCATATAATGTCATGTACAGTACCCACAAGGTCTCTGTCTGGTAGAAAGGCCTTATCTACTGCCATGGAGCCTGTAACTAAAACAATGAGAATTGTTTTGGTTTATAGGGCTCAGCCAAGGACATCCTTTCAGAAACTTATGAACTCTTTGCCACGTATATGGAACCCACTTGTGGACAAGAAACATCCTATGAACTGTTGAAACGTCATCCATTGACTGACCAAATGAAACTCATGTCAAAACATAATTTGTCAGAGAGAGCACAAACCAACCATTATTTCTGTACTGTACCTGTCTTGAATTCTCTCTCTCCAGTAAACATTCCATTCTCACTCTGAATCACTCTCCTGTCTTATTTCTGTGTGATGGATTAATGTATCTCATAGGGGAATAAGAAGGTTTTGTTGTTTACAAATAATATTTCTATCAGTTTATCTTTGTTTTTATTTCTGATTTTGCTGTGATTGTACCTTATTGTTGTCCCTAGGACACTTTTCCAGAGTGCTTTTCTGTAAAGCACTCTGTTATTTTTAAATGTGCTATAGACATAACGTTGGATTGGATTGGATTGTAGATGTAGATTGTAAATCTTTGAATAGACAAAATATAGCAGGGTTTAATTGGTCAATATATGTTTCTTCTTTTCCCCAGTTTTGTTTATTCAGGATTCCGGGCATACATTAAATAATGACGTATACTAACATTTTATGTTTAAACACCCAAGTCAAATAGTCAATGTATGTTTATAATAATAATTTAAATCTACAAAGTAACTTGTAAATAAAGTTTGGAGATTAAAAAGTAGCCTGCAATATTTGCCTCTGAGATGTTCGTGGAGTTGAAAATATGGTAGGCCTATCTAAAAACGGAAATAATAAATAATCAAGTACAGAAATTTAGTAAATGTACAAATTTATACTCACCTATACCCACGTATACTAGTTTTATAAGCCTATTGTGGGTATAAATTATAACTTATTATACCCATTACAATGAGTATTTATAAACTTGGGTTTGGTAATGGCGTGGTGTAGCAATTCTGTAGGTCCTACTGTCTACAACTCTACATCTTTCACAGGTAGGCCTACATCTGTACAGTAGGCTACACTGGTCTGTTATCTGGGTTAAACCATAACTTTCTATTTATTGTACATCTTTAGGTGTCCAGGGTTAAACCATGTATATTCTATAGTTGTGTTACTGCATCTTTACCAGGTACTGCACTTCTCTGGGACTGGGCTAAACAACCTGTGTTCTGTGTATTTACTGTACATCTCTACACAGGTCGGTTCTCTGAGACTGGGTTGTTAAACCATGTGTTCTATTTCCAGACAGTGATTTGCAATGGGCAGACAGGACGAGACCTTTAAGTACAGACCAGTGGATCAGACAGAGTGGGTCACGTGATACAGTAACGCTTCAACCTGCCTTCTCTCAGCTAGCTGTCCGGTCCGCTGTTGTTGCGATTTAAAAGGTAACATTTTCTCCACCAGGATTAGGTCTATAACCTAGTTCAGCTGTAGTCGTCACAGTAGCGGCTCAAACTTCTATACAGCCAAACGCCCCATGCATTGACAATAACACGCGTGCGAATTCTTTCGTTCTCCAAAAAGGAAATGATCAGACGTGGTTATACAAATCGCTCCCGACTGTAGGCCTGAATTCATAATAAACATAGATTGAAACACGTCGTAGAATGCCAGCAATTATCTCACAATTTGACTACATTCCTTCCGCAATGAACAGAAAACAATATCGTAGCGTTGACAAGACTGATATGACAACGACGTGTCGGGTCGGATTTGTGAAGATTACAGTCAATAAAGTGCTCTGCACAAGACTGCCTCCTAATCCCTGTGTGAAAGGGATGGGCAGTGCACCGGTTCAATCCGACTTTCTCCCAAAACGGGTGAAGATTTGAAGAATGAATGGATGATTCATTCTGATGTGTCTAACCAACAAACCTATAGACCTAATATGCTGCCATGCTGGGTGTTATTAAAGAGTTTTAGATGCAAACTCAAACAAACATTTTACAATATAACAGAAAAATAAATATTGCCATCATGTCAATGTATTATTTTATTTATTTTTGTATACTTGCTTGATTTGGCCGATAAACCAAATAAAGATCACATACAGTAGGCTATCAATGTAATCTGATAGCCTAAACGACCTACAATATTAGTAGAGTAATCTCCTGTGTACCTTTGATTGGTTGGTTGATTGATTGATTGATTGATTGATTGATTGATTGATTGATTGATTGAATAGGCTACTTTATTGGCAGTTTGCAAAAAACAAGCACAGGAAAGTACAGTTATATACAAGGTCTGCTATGTGACATCACAGTGGTGTGAGTGATTCAGACAGGGATCTCCATGTATGGGCATATATGTTGTGATGTCATGGGAACCACTCTATGCCCATACTGTATATGGAGATCCCTGATGTCATCAATATTAAAGGAGTAAGTAGTTCACCCCCAAAATGACTTTTTTTCCATGGAGACTCGAGTTCAATAGTATTTATTTGGTGTTTGTCACATTCCTGAGACAATAATTTGATTTCAATAAATTTACCCCATTGATTCCGGATGGGAACCCAAATGCATTTGGGTCCCCATCTGGAATCAATGGGGCTAAATTTACTATATCCACATTTTTGTCTTAGGAATGAGACAAATACAAAAAAATATTATTGAACTCAAGTCTCCATGTCATGAGTAATCAATAGAAAATAAGTCATGTTGGGGGTGAACTACTCCTTTAAGCCCATAAACAGGACTTCATATCCATATATGTCGAACTGGTCCAATATACATCACTGGCCAGACGGCCAAGACATGGCGCGACCTCGCCCCTTTGCTTGTCGCCCTGAGGTGTCTTACTAGTAAATAAAATTTACTTGACCTGACTTATATTGTTTTGAATCAAATTTGGAATATATTCTGTTCCATTCTCTAGGATGGCAGAGCCCCCCCTGTCATGTGACTGTTTTGTGTCCTTGCCCCCTGGCTCTCGTGATGATCATGTGATCTTTGGGAAGAACTCGGACCGTCCCAGGGATGAGGTTCAGGAGGTGGTGTACTTCCCTGCTGCCTCTCACCCCACAGGCTTCATGCTGGAGGTAGGCAGCCTACAGCCTTGTACCCTAAAGCAGTGATTCTCAACCTTTTCAGGCCGCGACCCCCAAAATAATCATATTTTAACTGGGGACCCCCACCCTGTTTAACTGATCCCCAAACTCATCCCCAAATTCCCCAGGCCACAGGTTGAGAACCACTGCCCTAAATATGTCTAGTAGCTGTCAATCATTGCAACAGATGACTGTGAAGTGACAATTTAAGGAATTTTAACAAAATAATGTTTAATACCTACAGTAAAAAAGAAAATAAATAAGACCATTACTTGCCTGGCTCTCTAGACCATAGACCCGCCCACCCTCTGAGTGGACGCTGAGTCTGAAATCAGGCTAGACCATTACTGCATCAAAAGTAATCAACAAACTATAATATAAAAGGGTGGGGGTTCCCCAGTTCAGATATGAGTGCTTTGGGTGGTTGTTGCGGCCTGAAAAGATTTCATTGTTCATGGATTCTATATAAATTGTGAACCTATCTAATATCTAGGTAAAAGTGAAAATTGTAATTCATCTAATTGTCTTCTCTTGCACTTATCCCTTTGGTCCACAATTGAAGGAATACAACTAAGAACAATATTGGCTTATTTTCTGTTCAGTAGTACACTGATGGCACTCTGATTTGATTATGTTTTAATAGACATCTTATTTAGCTCTCTTTTTACACACAATTATAATTATCATAATTCCAGAAGGCTTTCAGAAAAAGTACACTTTTTTATGAATTAAAAACAAATTGAATGGTTTTTGAAGTTATTTCATGAATAAATAAAAGAAAATTTGAAGAAATTCCATACATTAGAAAAACAATGTTATGGTAACCATGCAGGACCTCCGATTGTTGTGTCAATTAACTTCAGCAATCAAATATGAGTAATTGAAAAGTGCTTTGTACAATCAAGTCAACTAATACACATTACAGTCTACTAGGTATGTCCACATTTAGATATTAAATATTGTTTAGCACTTGAAATGATAAAATACATGTACTTTTTGACGCCGTTCCTTTGGCGGCTACAAATCTTTCTCTTTTTCTCTCTAACTCTCCCTCTATAGTGCACATACATCGAGATCCCTCAGGTAGAGCACACCCATGCTGTGGTCCTCAGTAGGCCTTCCTGGTTATGGGGTGCTGAGATGGGTGCCAATGACCATGGGGTCTGCATTGGAAATGAGGCTGTGTGGACTCGTGAGCCTGTCACACCTGGGGAAGCTCTGCTGGGCATGGACCTAGTCCGGTAAGTATTGAACAATTTTTTACATCGGAATCCGTCCTCATAGGTAGAATAAAAGTGTAGTGTGACCGTGCCCTAACACAATGTTTTACTGAAACTCTCGACCCTTCAGCAGAGGGTTCTGTTTAGATAATAATACTAATTCTCAGTCAATGAAATTACTTCATTCAGCAACATTTCCTAGAGATCAGGTGCATATGAAGCACGCAACATTTTATAAAGAACCTCTTGATTAAAGGAACATGGGAAAATGAAGTCACAATCCTTCCTCATATAAAACACTCATATGAAACACCCCAATACAAGGAAAGTGCAGTGCACGGCTCAGGGGTAGAGAAACTGTCGAAGCATGAAGGATTCCCAGTTCGAATCCGGGCTCCCTCTGAGTTAATGTCGAAGAGTCCTTGAGCAAGACTCTGAACCCCTAGTTGCTCCCGGTGAGCAGGTTGGTGCCTTGCATGGTTTCCTCCGCCATCGGTGTATGAATGTGTGTGTGAATGGGTGAATGTAGTGCACAATCTACGTAAAGCACCTTGGATAAAAGCGCTATATAAATGCACCATTTACCAGTGCTAAACATGACAGCGTTTTGGCACCAGCTTTTCCCGTTCCTGTTCAATGTAAACCAGCATGGCTCTTGATTGGCAGCTTGGGACTGGAACGTGGAGACAGTGCATGGGGGGCGGTGACAGTGATCACTGGCCTCCTGGAGCAGCATGGCCAAGGGGGACCTTGTAGAGAGGATCCTGCACCATTCAGCTACCACAACACATATCTCCTGGTGGACCGCAATGAGGCCTGGGTTCTGGAGACGGCTGGCAGGCTCTGGGTGGCACAGAAAGTCACAGGTGAATTTTGTGCTGAAGCTGCAATCCACAACTTTAATGTTCCACTCAGGATGGGTCTTCCGCATGAAAGACCAAAGAAAGTCTACCTCTCTGTTAATGAATAATCGTATTCTAACAGTTATACTAACAGTATAGGCCTATGTTACAGTATTAAAAGTGGTATTAAAGGAGTAGTTCACCCCCAAAATGACTTTTTTTCTATTGATTACTCATGCCATGGAGAGTAGAGTTCAATAATATTTTTTGTTTTTTGTCACATTCCTAAGACAAAAATTTGATTCGAGTAAATTTACACCCATTGATTCCGTATGGGGACCCGTTTCGAAACGGGTCCCCATCCGGAATGAATGGGGGTAAATTTATTGTTATCACATTTTTGTCTTAGGAATGCAACAAAAAAACTAAAAATATTATTGAACTCTAGTCTCCATGGCGTGACTAAACAATAGAAAACTACTACTTTAACAGCTAACAGCAGCTTCAATTAATTGAATTGGACATGTGGCTTTGGATAGATTAGTTCTTCCAAACAGTATATGAACTGTAGATAACGTTTAAGGAACTGAGGCTTAGGCCCCCATATCCATTCCAGTACTTGAAGTATTGAGTCTCGGATAGAATCGTTGATTGTGTGTTCATTGAGACACATATAATAGAATGTAACTACTTGTTTCTCTCAGAGGGTGTGAAAAACATCTCCAACCAACTGACCATCGGCACTGAGATCACAGCAGAGCACCCAGAGCTGCGGTCTGTGGCCCAGGCACAGGGCTGGTGGGACGGAGCGGGAGAGTTCAACTTTTCTCAGGTATTCAGCCCAGAGAACCCCCCCGCAAGAATGGAACTGGCCAAGCAACGGTACAGCGGAGGCACAGAGCTTCTCAAAAAACATGATGGTGAGGGGAAGACACTGGACAGGAACTCAATACAGCAACACCTCACAGGCTGTATGCAACAGGAAATGCTTATGCCCAATAACTGTGAATATATCATTCTGAAAAAAAGTGTACAGTATATACCAGCTGTCTTTCACACACATTCAGCGTGAAAGATTGAAAATCTGTTATTTTCTGCGAATGATACAACAAAGTATAAGTTAGGCCTTACCCTGCCTTATCTATTTTCACTCCTTGGACAGGATCAGTGACAGCTGAAGTAATGATGTCCATTCTAAGGGACAAGCCCAGTGGCATTTGCATGGATTCGGAAGGTTTCTGCACCACTGGCAGCATGGTATCCATCCTGCCCAGGGACCCCAGCCTGCCATGCATCCACTTCCTCACCGCGACCCCAAACCCTTCTAGGTTTGTCACTGGCCAAGACCTAAATAATAATGCAATTCCACTTTCTTAGTCTGCTGTATCTAAGCCTGGCCTAGAAGGACTACACACTCCTCATATAAAGGACTTTTAGAAA
Source organism: Nannobrachium achirus (assembly GCF_963921795.1). NCBI lineage: Eukaryota > Metazoa > Chordata > Actinopteri > Myctophiformes > Myctophidae > Nannobrachium > Nannobrachium achirus. The sequence continues at coordinate 57,782,292 of NC_137812.1, forward strand.
AGATGCTGTAAAAAATATAGTTTTTCATCTTTTCCCCAAATCTTATTCACACGCTCTTGTTAATATATTTCATTTGTTAAATATTTATTAGACCACAGACAGACTAAACCACTTTCATCCTGACATCCATATGTTGGCCAAATTAATTAGCAAATCTTTCTTTGTATCGCTTCACGATGCATTATGCTAATTTTGCTACTCTTCTTGCGTGACACTGTCATACGACAAAGTATAAAATAGGGTATTCATTTAAGAAAAAACAAAAAAGGTGGATTATGGAGATACAAGTTTTTTTTAATGTCTGTGTTCGTGCCTCATGTTATACCTTGCTGTCCCCTTGTGTTTCTGTAGGTCTATATTCAAGCCTTTTGTCTTCACTGGGTGTATGAGCCCAGTTTTGAGGGTTGTCTCCCCACAGTATGGACCCGACGACCCAGTCAGGATTCAGCCTCGCTTCCAGAGAAAGGTGGAGCGCCGACATGACTTGTACAAGGCCCATCAGGTGGCACATAACACTATGAAGACCAACCCAGTGAGTACTGTTGAAAGACTTGCACAGTAAGGCACTGAAGAGTGTACAATTCGAACTTGAAGGACGACTTCACCCATTTCCAACCTGTCTTCATATAATTGGTCCTCATGAATGCTCATGATAAAATGGTTCAATCTACTTGGTCTGTGTCTCATAGGAGGGCTGTAGACATTCAGAAACCTGCCTACCACTGCCCTATTCTATTATATCATGCTAACTTTAAAGGAATATAAAATCTAGCGTTTCTTTTAGCTTGGATTCCCCATCGTCATCGATGATGTCACAGCTAGATGGCTTTCTAAACTATCCACAGCCCTCCTTTGAGACACAGACTGAGTAGACAAAAATTGTGCCATATTATAATTAGCGTTAGTGTGCACCAGTTATGTGAAGATAGGTTGAAAATGCCGGGTGAAGTTGTCTTTTAAGGGTCCATTTGGTTGCATAATTTTACGCTCTTCTGAGTTAAATTGACACTATTTTAATGTGTGGCATGATCTTCGTTTCTCTGCTTTTTCTCTCTCTCATTCACTTTCGGTCTCTCTTTCTTTCAGGAAGAGGGTTTAGCGGTCTATGAAATCCTAAGAGAGCTGGAGGTTCAGTGTCTGAGTGAGATTTCAGCCATGCTGAACGGAGAGATATCAGGTGATGAACTGGGCGACTTGTTCTTCGACTGTGTGGACACAGAGATAAAGTTTTACCAGTGAGAAGGTAAAGTCTACAGCCATTATCTTTGTGTTGTATGTTGATGCCTCCTTGTTCATTAATTTGTTCAGTGGTTAATATTATGCCAGACCATTGGTCATTTCTCAACATCTGCTGTATTTAAATTGTCTTCTGTTACAGTGCCCCCAAGTGGAGATTCCTAGTGCTCTCAGACTGCAGGAGGTGGCCCTGGGACTGTTAATGCTCCTTGTTCCCTGTTCAGCTTCTGTCTCCCTCATAGTCACACAAAACACAACCCTGACATCATTCCATCATTAACACAGACTAAATGTCTACTCTAAACCATTGTTTTTCACATTTTTCCCTCATAACTGTCAAAGCCCTGAGGGTCCCGCGACCGCACTTTGAGAACCACTGGTCTAAACGCTCCATGTGATTGGAGCATTTTATCATCAGGGAGCAATGACTGCACCTCATTAGTGAATGTAATAATGTAGATTACACAGGCGTCTATAGAGCTGATTATGACAATGTAGAGCTGAACATGACATTGCACAAATATTGTAGGTACAGTATGGTATTTGTTTAACATGCTATTTATGTTGCCAGTGTATGGGGTCATTTGATGGACACCCCTAGGGGAGAGATTGAATAAAGATTGTACTCAGTTGTGAATTGTGGTTTTTTCGCCCCCAACATTATGTAAAGATTTTAGTTAAATTGCACAACGATGAAAGCATTTAATACTCCAGTTCAAATGGTGGTTATTTTAGAACGGAGGTGGTGTATGCCACTATACCCCCCCCCCCCCCCAACTCGATTAGAAAATACAGTCAAACAGTTTGTGTCAAGTGTATTACAATCTCTCAAGACAAGAGTCAATGATGGGACTAAAAAAGAAAAGGGATAAGTGGGTGGTGACGATGGCTAGCCAGAATGAGTGTATTATGATTATGTAATGTATGTGTAACTCAAACTTAAAGTAATGTTATGTCATGTATGTAGGTTACTGGCAAAATGCATACAATATTGACAGCATATAATATTGACAATTTGAAAGCTTTATAATATTTTGCTGCTTAAACCCCTGCATCAATTTTGTGGGAAAACCTTCACAGAAAATAGTGTGTATGTACTAGTAGGCCTTTTGTTACTTGTTACATGATTTTTAAAGGATCTCAGAGAGTGTCTTAAAAAGACAGAAAAGTAGCCGCACACACCGTAGCCAAAGTGCCAAAGTTTTATTGTTTGGACACAGAGATTAATTATATTATGATTTTTAAAAACAACAATTGAATAGTAAAAGCACAGTCAGTGACTGTTTTTATTAATCCGAACTAAGAGATTGCAATAGTGAGAGAATAGTGGCTACTGCTCAATGTATTCATTATTAAATAATATTTGTAAAGTAACTAAGTACATTTTTGAGGTATTTTGTACTTTACTTCAGTATTTACATTTTCAATAGCCTATACTTCGACTCCACTACATCTCGGATCCAAATATTGTACTTTTACTCAACTACATTTATTTGAAAACTTTAGTTACGTTGTAGATTTTGATTGTTATTACAAAACATACAACCAGATAGCCTACCACCACTTCATTTCATTGCATAATATGAGTACTTTTCCCACCACTGTTAAAAGTAATCCTCCGTCCACTGGGTGGAGGTAGTGCAACTCATGTCAGACACTCTGAACAGGCAGCAGGATCTTTACATTGGTAGATTTTTTGTCAGGCTAAAGCAGCAAACTAGGCTAACTAGATACGGGATGGTGTTTTTTACTGGTGTTTCAGTCCGAGTGTGGGGAAAGGGTGCGTTCGGAAATGCGCACCGGACTGCGCGGGCGTTTATCGTGGGCTTGCCCAGGCCTTACGGCCTGGGCATAAATATAACGATTGCATTCACCACGGCTTCGTAACTCGCGCGGCGCTCCGCCGGCCGCGCGGCCCTGGCCCGCTCTTCGCGGCCACTCGCGCCTGCGGCGCTCGGGGGCGAAGAGCAGGACCAAGGTCCGCTGGCCTTCGCGCCGCTTGCAATGTCGTGGACAATAAAACGAGCGCACCCTTTCATACACTCTGACTGAATCACCAGTAAAAAAACACTATCTCAACTGGATACATCCCTGTCCCGCGCTAGCGCCACACACCATTTTAAAGGCCGTTTTGTATCTTTAATAGGAGTCATTTCACAAAACAAGAGTTGTTTCCTTGTTGTAAACACGCATGTAGTAAATTGCTATGAAGGTCGGAAGCAGCAGAGCAGGTATACTGTTCATTCTACAACATCTTGTGCACGTTGATGATGTGTTGTTCTATGCTAGGCTAGCTCTGGTCGGTCCATAGCTTTACCAGGGAGAAGTAATGGACCAGAGCTATTGCTATGCTGGGTATGTTAACGTTGCATAGCCTGTATCTGCACAAACCCAAATAAAACATGTCTAAGTCATAGTTTGACTTTGAACATGTAGAAGACATCTAGTGGTAAGCTTGCATACGGCCAATACGTATGTTTGCGTTAGCTAAGCAATAGTAGCCTAAATGAGTTTGCTGGCTGAGGTTAATTTAGGCCGTATTAGAGTAGAATACTGTGTTCGTTCGGCCAGTGGAAAAATTACTGACATTTTTAAATTTTACTCAAGTAAAAGCATCAATACTGCATTGTGGAAATACTCTGTAAGGGACTGGTGCCCTCACACCAAAATACCTAGAGTGGAATCCGACAATGCATTTCAATAAGAATGGAGCGTTTTTTTTCTTCTCATTTATGCATTGGCGGATTCCACTCTAGGTATTTTGGTGTAAGGGCACCCTTACAAGTAAAAGTGCGTTAATCAAAATGTGCTTGAGTAAAAGTATTGGTATCAAAATATAGGCTACTTAAGTACCAAAAGTAAAATACTCATTGTGCAGAATGTCCCCATTTCACAGGTTCAAAATGTATAAAATAACTTTTGAAAATAGCAGATCTGATGTGACGCATTAATTTGTGAGCTTGTAGATCGGCTATTTTGAAATGGCTGAAATGTATAGGGTTGAAGTTGTTAATCCATGTTTTGTAATAATAATCAAAAGTAACTAATAACTAAAGTTTTAATCTAACAGAGTAAAAGTTCAATATTTTGATCCGAAGATGTGGAGTAGAAGTAAAAGTATTGGAAATACTCAAGTAAAGTACAAATAACTCAATATTGTACTTAATTAAATGTACTTAACCAGTGAGTGAGATATTATTTTTCCTCACCAAGACAACATGTTAAAGGTGCAGTGAGTGAGGGATATTTGTGTCTGACAGTGCGTGTGTTAGAATAAATTATACATATATCTGATAGTAAGCCTTGCTTTAGTATTCAAATAACAGGGCTCTCCCTGTCTCCAGCTCTTTAGTAAAACGAAAATGCATTTTCAGGTCAGGATATCAAATTGGATACAATCAGGAGAGAGGATTCATACAGTATAAAGAAATGAGCATACATAACAGGAACTAGATCATGATATTGAAGCTGATAGATATGGTCACTCTTTCGATTGAATATATGTTTTTCACAATGGAACAGATAGTCAGACTACTGTAAATGTAATGCCAACTCCTACAGTTCCAACTCCTACAATTCCAAATGCTTGTCAGGGTGGGGGGTCCCCAGTTGAAATATGATTATTTTGGGCGTCACAGACTGAAAAGGTTGAGAACCACTGCTACATGTAACTGAACAAACACTAGTAATTATTGCAATGAGAATAGAACTTTAACTTTTTAACCAAAATTATTACACTACCTTAATCGTTATCGTTGTATACCGTACTTGCTCTATTATGGGCCTGATAGCTTTGATTATGTATGTTAGTACAGAGTGCTGCCCCAAACAGACTATATTTTGAAGTTTGAAGATATCATTGTTCAAATATTGTCTTCAAATAAAATGAAATATGCTTTTGCCCTCTGCATTATTTAAACTAAAAATGTCCAAATGCTAAAATGGCAGTTAGCTTTAACTTGTGTTTGTGTGAAAATGTTTGACATACTGTAGGAACTAATTTTTGCATTTTGCAAATGTGGCATGAATTGGACAAACAAAGCAGAGGGGGTACAATGCATGAGGAGTAATTGGATCTTGTCTGTCTGTGATTCAACTGGAATGTTTTTACCGTTTTTAGCAAGATTGGTCAAATGAACTACTATTTTCCATTTGTGTTGCAGTACACCTTTGAAGACCACCCAGCCACCCGAGGCATCTTGAGAGAATGAACTCGAGGGAATCAACGTATTGCAGAAATCCCCAGTATAAAGACCGAAACACAAGAGAGGAGGATTATGACGACAGATGGGAAGAAAGACAGGAACCTAACCATGATAAACCAAGGGATGATTTCCGGCGGTATGGTGGAGCGGTCCAGAGCAGCATGGAGAGGTCTGGGGGAGATGGGGAGTACAGTGACAACCCTGGAGGAGATGGGGAGTACAGTGACAACCCAAGAAGGGTGTTCATTGAAAAGAAATTGAACAGCGACCAGAGTAGAAGAAGCCCATTGAAGAGGCCCAGTGACAGTCTTAGTGGCGTTTCCCCTGAAAAACACACGGACAGGCAATATCCAAGATTTGACGACGAGGAAATTGTGCGAAAACAGAGACAACTTCAAATGATTGAGGAAGAGATTGCCCGCAAGAAATCAGCCATCAAATTGTTGTCTTCTGAGACAGAGCGATACATTTCTGAAAAGAAACGGCGGAGGTTTACAGAGGATGTTGATGATGTCAAATATGGGCAATCACCAGATGATTCAGAATACGGGCAATCATCTGATCATATGTACAGGGAAAAGGATTTCCCATGTAGACAACCACCCAAGGATAATTTATCCTACAAGAAAACATCTAGAGATTCCAAACACAGGAACCAACCTGAAGATTTCTCATACAAACAACGGTCTGATGATTCCTCATACAGAAAATCACCTGCACACTACAAAGAGAGACATTTTCAAGACTGCAGCAACGATGAAGACACACAATCTGACAAGTTCTATTCAAGGGTATTGTGACATTTGATTTTCTAAGTGGTTTATGTCTTATTACAAATGATCACCTTTTTGTTACTGGCAATTTAATTCCAAATCCATTTGTAATGTGCTTAGGTAGGATGGACTCAGTTTAAATGTTTTCATTTCCTAGTTTGTCTATTTATGCAACATTATTTTTTATTTTTTGATGAGGTCGATGCCATACCCCGGGAGAGAGATTACAGTCCTCCCTCAGAATATGAGAATCACCGTCAAAATAGTTACGAAAGGAGATACAAAAGGAAGACATCTTATGAACAGGTAGGCTTATTTGACAAGATGCTCATTGATGCTTAAATGCTTTATGTATCTATCCACATCTTTGCAGTGGGACAATTTGACCAATTCTTTTCAAGGATATTGTGACATTTTGATTTGTTTTACAGGGCAAGCAGCAGACTATAATACTTGATCAGCTTTATTTTTCTTTTGTAACCCCAAAAGTCCATTGAGTTCAATGGAGGAGCAGTGCCCTGTTCTATTTGGTTCCTCAAGCTGTATAGAAATGTAGAATGTCCTTTTTCTGATTGGACACTATAAAGGATTTGAGGATTGGTCAAGCATCATGTGAAATAGGGATGTTGATCGAAGTATTATTTGCGAATAATAATTGCTCTTCCTTGCTTAGCATGGAGTCTGTTCTCTAGAGACTAGAAGCGGAGTGACAAAGTCCATGGAACGTAGTGGGAGCGCTCAGGCTGGCACCCCAGGCTAGTGTATCAAATGTGGAGCTTTGGTCTGCCTCGCTCTCTCTCCACGACCGCGTCCACGGGTGTGTCGCATTAACGACGAGTAGTGTATTTTGTGATCATCGCACACGACGGCGACGCTGCCATTAACAAGTGAGCTTTCGTGTCAAGCATGCATGCAGAGGCAGGAGGTAAACGAAACGCATCCAGTCCATAGAGTTGATACAGTCAGGCAAGTCAGCGCGCACTGCTATGACGCGCGCATCAGACCGGTCCAGCAGTGTTTCTCAACCAGGTAGTCCGCGGACCTGACTAGCGCCGCATGCATGCGAATGCACAACACAGACATGATGCACTCGTCTCCGATCCGGTCCTCTCACATTTGGAAAACATTAACGCTTATAACGTTTTTGAACAAGCGATTAAAACATTTTTGGGGGAAAAAACTTTGGAAAAATAAAAAAAATATATATATATTTTTCGACTTTGAGTCGCGGTGAGCATGAGTCGATTTTCGAGTCGATTTTTTTTCACATCCCTAATGTGAAATCACAATATTAATGGGCAACTACACTTTATTTCCAACTGCATTTATATTATAGTTAGATTGGATGATCTCAGTGTGATTTTGAAGTTAAAACATTTCATTTCCTTTTTTGAAATATTCATCTATTTTTTTATCAGGTTGATGCCAAACCCAGAGAGAGAGAGATTAGTCCTTCTTCAGACTATGAGGATCATCGTCGAAATAGTTCGAGATATGAAAGGAATACATCTTATGAACGGGTAGGCTTGTTTTATGAGATCCTTAAATTATTAAATGCATTATTTGTATTTGTAAGTATCTACTCAGCAGACGCGGATCTAGCCCTGAGCAGCAGGGGGAGCTACAGGGAGCTTTCGCGCCCGCGGCCGTGCAGCGCGTGCACGAAATGTGCGCGTGCGCGTCCGCAGTTTTATTAATTTATTTTTTAAGTTTTGCAGTCATTTTGCCCTATTCACTATCAGTCTCCCAGTCCCCACCCACCCCTTAGGTTAAGCAAAACAACTGATGATTTAAGTAACATTTGTCTCAGCGGACAACTTTTGACATCAAGAAAAGAGTTGGGCATAGGCAAGCTGCAGCAGCAGTCAAGTGTACTCACCATCCAGAATAATTAGATTTAATAGAGATTTTTTTTATTAGATTTTTACTCACTGTAGGGTCGAGTGGTCACGATAGTGCGTCCATGCATCTCTGTTATGCAACTTTGGGAAAGTTGTAAAGGCTTTGGTGGTGATCTTGTACAGTTTCCATAACATCTCCTCATAAAGAACTTCAATCGAGTGTATAATGTTTGTTTTATATGGGTTGTTAGTTGTCCTGCGTGCCTTCCATAATTCCCATGGGCCATGGGTTAACAGTGCGCATTGCAAGATGACGCTAAAATGGACTGCTGTCTTCTCTCTCCCCCCAGTGCCCCGTTCGCAAATTACTGTGATTAATGTGTAGGCTAAACTGTTCTGATAATACAACTTGTTTTGGCTGTCCATTCATCATGTATAACTTAAACTGCGCGCTCGTATTCCAAACCAATGCAGCTTAACAACATAACAAACCGACAACTAGGGCCAACCCAGCAACAACTATCGTTTCCTGTCTTACTTTCACAATAAAGTGTCTCCCGCTTACCTCCCAATGCAGCTTATTTCACGCAGGTTATTATTAACAGGAAAAAGTGTAGCTTAACCCGTGTGTTTTTGTGCAACCAAACGTGCATGGGAGAGAGAGTGATGAGGGTGAGAGAGAGAGACATTGAGAAACAGAGAGAGAGAGAGAACTGCCGTTGTTTAGGAGTAGTACTGCACTTGGGTATCACACTTTTCTCCGTCTGACCGTCTCTCTCCCGATTTTGCTAGCCCCGAAAACTACCGGTGCTAGTCCGGAAACTAGTGGTGCTTTAGCACCAAAAGCTACCGCGTAACTCCGCCACTGCTACTCAGCATCTTTGCATATAATGGTTGCTTAATTCATTGTGTTCTCTTGGCTTAAAAACAAGTTCCTTTTTTACAGTTTAGTTTTTTGGGGGAACTTTAGGATATTGTGACATTTGATCTTCAAACTGGTTTGTTTCATTGCAAATGATAACTTTAGCAGACTATAATACTTGATCAGCTTTATTTTTCTTTTGTAACCCCAAAAGTCCATTGAGTTCAATGGAGGAGTGGTGCCCTGTTCTATTCGGTTCCTCAAGCTGTATAGAAATGTAGAATGTCCCTTTTCTGATTGGACACGAAGGATTTGAGGATTGGTCAAGCGTCATGTGAAATCACAATATTAATTAATGGGCAACCACACTTTATTTCCAACTGCATTTATATTGTAGTTAGATTGGATGATCTCAGTGTGATTTTGAAGTTAAAACATTTCATTTCCTTTTTTGAAACATTCATCTATTTTTTATCAGGTTAATGCCAAACCCAGAGAGAGAGATTACAGTCCTTCTTCAGACTATGAGGATCATCGTCGAAATAGTTCGAGATATGAAAGGAATACATCTTATGAACGGGTAGGCTTGTTTTATGAGATCCTTAAATTATTAAATGCATTTATTTGTATTTGTAAGTATCTACTCAGCATCTTTGCATATAATGGTTGCTTAATTCATTGTGTTCTCTTGGCTTCAAAACAAGTTCCTTTTTTACAGTTTAGTTTTTTGGGGGAACTTTAGGATATTGTGACATTTGATCTTCAAACTGGTTTGTTTCATTGCAAATGATAACTTTAGCAGACTATAATACTTGATCAGCTTTATTTTTCTTTTGTAACCCCAAAAGTCCATTGAGTTCAGTGGAGGAGTGGTGCCCTGTTCTATTCGGTTCCTCAAGCTGTATAGAAATGTAGAATGTCCATTTTCTGATTGGACACGAATGATTTGAGGATTGGTCAAGCGTCATGTGAAATCACAATATTAATGGGCAACCACACTTTATTTCCAACTGCATTTATATTGTAGTTAGATTGGATGATCTCAGTGTGATTTTGAAGTTAAAACATTTCATTTCCTTTTTTGAAACATTCATCTATTTTTTATCAGGTTGATGCCAAACCCAGAGAAAGAGATTACAGTCCTTCTTCAGACTATGAGGATCATCGTCGAAATAGTTCGAGATATGAAAGGAATATGTCTTATGAACGGGTAGGCTTGATCCTTAAATTATTAAATGCATTTATTTGTATTTGTAAGCATCTACTCAGCATCTTTGCATATAATGGTTGCTTAATTCAGTGTGTTCTCTTGGCTTCAAAACAAGTTCCTTTTTTACAGTTTTGTTTTTTTGTGGAACTTGAAGTTGGTTTAATTGGCACAGTTAACAGAAAGCTCCTTATATAAGCTATGCTATTCTTTGATCAAGTAAACACTATGTAACGAAAAATGTAAGGACTATAACAGTGTTATTATTCTCATTGTCTATTATCAACATCAACAGTTTACATAAACCTTAACCACTCTTCCCAAAATGGGTTTATTTTTTAGATGCCATGTTGGTTTACGTTTTGGCCATTCAATAAGTTACAGAATGTCAATGTTGGCTGTAACTCAACTGTATCATTAAATGCCCTCTTTGAGGTAACATTTGTGTTTTAAATGCAGCACCTTTTCGAGGCATATTAAACATTGGTTAATTTGAGATAAAAACTAAATTGAATCAAGTTGATTTCAAGATCCAAATGGGAACGGCGTGGCTTCATGTTGATCTGGGACTTCCTTGGTGGTAACACTACTACTAATAATGTGTTATAATCTACTTACCAGTAAGACTCCCTAATCGGGAGATAAGCGACCGTCAGGTCCCATACATAAACTTTAGAAGGCAATCGTAGCCAATCAGGAGGGAATATGGGAAATGGGACAGATCCATGTTGATGACATGACTTTAGAGATACTGTGTACCGCTTTTTGTGATTTTCCAGCAGTGTCCAAAAACGTTTTTCTTTTCTTTTTTTGCAAAAATCGGCCTGATGGTGGCGATAGAAGAGGGCCATGTGAGAAATGAGGGGTGGAGGTTGTGGTTTGGTAGCCAAGGAGTGTGTGTGCAAAGTTTGGCATGAATAGGGGCAACGGTGCCGGAGATGAGCGTAGGGCAAAAGTGTGACGTGACAGACGGACTGACTGACTGACAGGTAGCAGGTGGAGGTTTTGATAGTAACTGCGACCTGACGGTCGCAATAACTGTATAATTATGGTTATAAGTGCTCATAAATACTCCTAAAGCTTTGTAACAATAACCATAAGACATTATAAATACTTTATATAATAGACAGTATATATTTTGATGATTGTTTTGAAATATGACTTGTTTGACATATGTGCTTTTATCGAATCTTATTTCTGTTTATTTTTCATTTCAGGGTTTTGAGGATGAGCTCGATGTCACCGGCCAAGATCCTGGTGCAATATCGCACAATGCCGCTGCCAAGGGTTTTGAACGTTTCCTTGGTTTGCTTAACAAAGGGGTGAATGTCGACAAGCTCCTCAAGATTGTTGGTCAGTCTCCTGCGTTAGCTGATGACCCGCCTTGCCCTCAAAGTCCTCGCCTGAATGCTGAGAAGCCTTTGTGGTCTGACAGGACTGCTAGTCAACAGGAGCGACGGCCGAGTGAGTGTCAGGGATCCCCGAGTGAAGTTCCCCAAAAGGGGAGTGAGAGTCAACTGCCCCGTCAAAAGACCTACAGTTTTCAAGAATGCTCTCAGCCTGATGAGTCTCTGAACAAGAGACTAGAGAAAGCAGAAGGCAGTCTTGTTAGCGCTAGAGCTAAGTCTCCCCGATTGGTGGAAAAGATGCTTGTTAGACCTGTCGAAGAGCAGAAGAGCAGGCAGATGCAGGATCTATTGCAGGTCATTGGTATGGATCTAGGGTTTGAAGAGCTGGGCCAAATGTCAAGTCGGATTCAGGAGCGGTTGTATGGAAAGAAGGACGACTTTGAGAAAAGGGATATTGACTTGAGGTGGGAAAAGGACAGAAGAGTGTCTTCTCGTCATCATAGCAGATCCTTGTCTTCAAGTAGATCTAGTTTTGGTCCTCTTACACAAAATGTCTCTCAGAAAAATGAGTCAATGGAGATTGCGAAAGACATCAGAGAGGCAAAGCAACAAACATGTAGTAATGAGAGCAGAAAAATTCCTATCCAGGACAATGACAAGAATGGGAACAAGTCCCTGAACTGCAGTCCTCCTGACTACTCTAAACCACCACCCATGCCACCTGACTACTCCAAACCACCACCCATGCCACCTTACAGCTCTATGTCTAAACCACCACCTACACCTGTGATGCCACCTTTTCACTCGATGTCTACACCACCTCCTACACCTGTGACACCAGCTTACCCTCCACCTCCGTTCTTGCCATATACATATTCAACAGCCACCCCTGCCATGCCTCCGGCTCCTACCTGGGGAATCGGATCCCCTTTCCCATTCGTTCCTGGATACCCCCCCTATCTAAGTGTCCCGACTTCAAACACCTACCAAGCACCATCTAGCCAAGTAAACTATCCAACCAGTCAAACTACTATTCATCGTCAGCTCATTGATTTGAGTTCAAACAAATCAAACTCAACTCAAAATCAAACCTCAGTTCAGTTTGTTAACACAATCCAAAAATCGAAAACATCGTCAAGGCCTCGCTGTTTGCAGGTTATTGAAATGGGCAAAAAAAAGTAAAGACAAAAACGGACTAGAGGCTACTGCTACAGAAAAAGCATCGCATAGAAATATATAATTAAGTACTGTTAAACATTTAAAATATTCCCACCAGGCAGCAACTAAAAATTAAGCAACATTGTCAGAAGAGAATAATAGCAGACCTTTGAGTCAAGGTTGCTACGTGAAAAGGAACAAAGGGACTCACTTCCATGAAGTTTGGAAGGGCCTTTTGAGGCAGGACCAAATATGGATTCATATGGCCTCATTTTTGTCAAAAAGTGTGAAGGCTGTGAGAGGAACCTGTGCAGGAGCAGCTTAAGGTAAATGAAGAAAATAGAACCTGGCTAGACTATACACACTTAGGCCAATAACCTAGTGCACTGGTTTGACTCAATTCCACACCGGCAGTAACGAAATATTCCTTCGGCACTGAGATGACCAAGTATTGTGGACTTAACTCTCCCAGCGAATGTGGCGTTCTGATGTGTGTATGTCTACTTCTTTACACCCCATGTGACCAAAGTGGTTTTGATCAATGTTTTTATTTTGTTTTTTCATTTTCTCCACAAACTTTAGTCATTGCTAATTACAGAACCCCATGTAATTGTAACCACTAGTACTGATTGAAGTTGTATGCAACCAAGTTTCCTCCACTTCTTTTCACCCGACAGTGACACTTCACCGGGCATAATGCACACAGGAACACTAGCCAGTGCTGAATTCCCACCCACAAACATGGTCAAATGTGCGTGTTGAAGCACCTGGCTGGAGGCACTGTGGAGGAAACTCTAGTCTCCACAATGGTGTATAGGTACTTTTCCACTTGTGCCACCGAGTGCTGTCACAATATATTGCAGACAAAATATTATGTAAATATTTTATTAACAATACTTTTTTTGGCTTTGTACATATTTCTGTTTGCCGTTTAGGCTTTTAAACAAATAATTTGGCAAATACATTAAATATATGAAGAAATGAGTGACTAACTGGTACCCTAATCAATCAAGATAGCGGAGATCTATACATCTTGACACATTGTGAAATTAATTTTCAAATTGATTTCTACATGATAGTAATGGAGACATTTATGACGATTATGCAAAAATAATTGCAATTAACTGGGTTAATTATGGCAAGCCTAGCGCCACCCAGGTGTCCTGACCAAAGTAGATTAACTGACTGTCCGACCTAAAAGTCTTGTGTTCTCACTGCGGCTAAAAAGAACTGCTGAGCCTCAACACAATTACTGGGCAGCAGCGTGTCCTGTGCACATTAAACTGTTGCCCACAACCACAATAGTATGTGGCAACACAGTGTTGACTTTTTAATATTTCTTGAGTTGAGGTTTAGTCCTGATTCCATTGACAGACCTTGGTCACGTGGTTGGTAAGTAGTACAAGTGCTGGACTCCTAGACAAATGTGTTGCGTGTACAAGCCACTGGGGCCGTACATCCCACCGCAACCATATTAAGAGGGGCAGCTTGCCATAACTCTACTGCAAGAAATGTGCCTGAGACCAGTTTTCCGTGTTATAATCAATGTTGTAATCATCACTGTTATAATCTACATAAGTAAGATAGTCAATTTTGGTTCAGAAACCCCCATTTTAGTGTAACCGTACCGTATCATCTGACTTTTGTGACAAACCAAATGCGAATTCAGCATGTTATGATTTGAATTGTGGAGCGACCTCTTGCTTGAATGGACATAGGCATACAACCATAGGAGGCATGGCTTGACCCTATTAATATGGTGGCCCTGTTGTTTAAATGGGAGTATCGTTTAAAATCTCTTTTTGAACCATGTGCCTTTGTCTTTTCATTTTAAGATTCTTTTTTTGCATTTTATGCTTTATTTCAGAGTGGTCAGTGTAGAGAGACAGGAAACCAAGGGCAGAAAGAGGTGAGACATGCAAGATGTGGGTCAGATTCGAACATGGGTCCTCGTGCTCACTAGGTGTATATAGAAATAGATCTGAGCCAACAGGCTATTCTTGTCCAATCAGTGGAAAGGAGATTGGGCTCTCATCACTGGGCCCATTAAACTGATACCAGACTCAATACCAGTGGTTGATTATTTCATAGGTTGTAAATGGTGGTTTTGTAATAAAAGCATACATGATTTTACATGTCTTGAGTTCCTTTACTCTGTCAGGGAATTTTAAATGTTTAGTAGTAAATTATCGCTGCTGTCAGGCAGAAACCAAGTATCCATATTTCCAAGGTCTTTCCAAAATGAATATCCTTGTAGTGAAAATAGATCTACAAGCGAATTTCAGGGAGGCCATGAAGGCTATGGCCGTCGTTGCCCTTCAGTTTGGCCTTGTGCCCCTCCAAAAAATTGCATACCCTGAGGCCACAGTGGCCTTAATGCCCCAGCCTACTGTACTACTTTCTCCTTTGTCTTGTCAATATGTAGACAGCAGTGTCTCTTTCTTGTCATGTAGACACCAATGCCTTTTGTTGAGTCCCTCAACATTTGGCCTTTGTGCCCTCAAAAAAGAAAAAAGAAAATATATCACCTGACAGCAATATGCATTTGTGTGTGAGAGATGGAGAATGTTATAGGTTCAAATGGTAACTTAAATCTGACCAGTGGCCACCGCTGCAAATTTAACCGGTAAGAACAGCATTTGGATTTTTACTAACTGCCTGTTGGGAACGATGCCCACCTCGGTTATCCAATACCCAGAGGGTAATATTCAATATTAGTAATTATTGAATATACAAGTCATTATCAATGCAAGTGATATGATTTGACTACACATGTATACATTTGGGTTGTGTTTACTCAATACATGTGCATTGTGCAGTGGTGGAAAGTAGAGTACGATTCCATATAATTATGTTATGGCACTGATAAAACAAGATCAAGTCAAGGGACCCTTGGCAAGGCTCTCTCCGGGTCCGAACAAATGCTTACAAATAGGCCCTTGAAACAGAAGTCAGAATAACAACAGCTGTGTGGAACAGTCCTTGTAGGCAATGGGCTGTAAATGCAAAACAAAGATATACTGCGACCAGATGGTGGCGACTTATTTCCACTTTTATATTCTCTCCTTAACACGCCACAGAATAAGATGGGAATGGGATGGAACTTTATTTTTTGCTGCTAACGCTATTCCTGCTCAGTGCTCACTTCACATAGGCGAACTTTTTTGGATAGCGCGGTAGCGCCGGATGTGTTTGGCTTTTTGGCTAATAATATTATTGCTGGATCCCGTTTAGCTCTCTTCCTCGCGTCAATCTTTTATGTTTATGCCTGGTTAGCCTCGGCCCTCGGAAACCTGCAGGCTTCTTTTGCCTGGTCAACATGGTGATTGAGTAATAACTCCGTTTTTACAAGCACTGTGGATTTATAAATTGCCTGTTTAGGCTACTCTTTTACACCGGTGAAGTGAAACGGACACATTTGGTGGAGATGGAAGAGGGGCTCCAGACAGTCCATGTGTCGCTAATAGTGAGTACAACATTTGGATTTTTATTTACTACCATAGCTCGATGCTTGTTGGGATACCCAGCCGGAGGGTATCTATTCAATATTAGACATTATTGAATACAAGTCAATAATATAAGCTATATGACTTGACTATACATACATTTGGGTTGTGTCCGAGTAGTACAGTAACACCCCCTTCCCTAGCTCTGCTCCATAACGTTAGTGGAGTTGCTACTTGCTACCCCTTCCCCTGACTACAGCATTTTGATTAGATTGACATCAAAAGTCCAGTTCCCATGTCAATATTATGTTCAACAGCATAGGCCTAATGGAAAATAAACGTTGCTTTCTATTCAATAACAGTTGTGCCAGTCAGTTTATTGATGTAATTTGGTTACAGATGATCAGGTTCACATAAAGCCTGTGAATGTTTTATCATTGACATTACTAAAATACATGTAATAACATACCACCTGCAGTACCGTCGCGTACCCCTAGGGGTACACGTACCCCATTTGAGAAACAGCTTTAACGGCTTTAACACACCACAGAAGGATGGAACTTTGCGGATGTGTTTGGCTCAACTCTATGGGTTGGCTGCTCCTTTGCTTATTGCTTTGATCAAAAATTGAGTAAGCGTATTTGCCTGTAAGAGCTAAATGTTAACCCTTTTACACCGGTGAAGTGAAATGTTTTGATGGAGAGTCTGCTCTGGAACATATTTATAGACTGTAAAAAATTAAAGGTCTGGAGACTGAAGAAGGGCTCCAATCAATAGGTAAACAATGTCTGTAGATGTTATTACCTTTGAAAGTGTACTGATGTCGGATAGGTGTGGGTCAGTGACGTGACGCCCCAAAAAATGTGTTTTTAAAAAAACTTTAAATTGCAGGCATAAAAGTTATTTACTTTTGTTCTACTCACTCTCAACCTTATGGAAATACATTTTGTTTTTAGATATTTTATTGGAATCAGACTTTATTCAGCAGTTTGTTGTACTTGTGCCTAAAATCGTCATATGGTGTGACATGAAAATAATTGTTCATAAAATGAAAATGGAGTACATCTTTCTTAAGTTACTCACTTTATCAAAGTCCTTTATCATAACTAACCAGTGATCCACTATAGTTTTTTGAAAATTAATTATATCTGTATATTTTTTTCATAATCGACACTCTGTGTGAGGCCCATGTTTATGATCTTACAACATATTTTAAATGTATTCTGTCAAAACTTTCTCTAAAATTACACAAATATTTGTGACTCTTCCTGATAATATTCTCTATGTAATCCATAAACATTTTTTTGGTTTAATCATTAATAAAGGTATGATTTCTCACTATTTGGAATGTCACACCAAATGATTTAGTGTCACACCGTATGATCATATCTTCATGTGTCAAAGCAAACTGTGTTTTAACCTACCTATTAGTGAGTACTGAACTTTACTGATTGATTAAACAATTACCCAGGATAACATGGCCTTAATATTTCTGAACAGGATATTATTGTAGGGCTTTAACATGGGATAAGAAAGAATTGTAGTAGTAGATGGATGATGAGGATGTGCACAGGAATGCTACGCACACCTAAGTCTACACTTGGAGCCAAGGCATTGAAGGCAACATTTTTAACACCAATTAGTGGAAACAGAACTCAGCATTCAGGTAAATTGCTTTTTTCCGAAGTCTCCTGAACTTGAACACAGCATTTTGTGTTGAACAAATGTAATTAGGAATCATGACATTACACCACATCTCCACTAGCTAAAGAGTGCTGGGTTGCGCAACTCCGAAAATAGCTGATCTACAAGCTCTCGCAGCACAACGTGTTGAGAGCTTGTAGATCAGCTATTTTCGCTAGTTTTGTCTCGGGTCCTACCTTAACACTGTCCACTGTCCAGTCCAGTGAGTGAAAGTACAAAAGTATTAGATCAGATTAGATTATACATTTAGACTGTATTGTATATCAGCCAGTCGTATTTGGTGAGGGTAGCAAACCGGCTGCCTTGTTGCGGTTCTGCTATGCCACAGACAACCTCCTGCTCTTCGTAGAAAATGCAGTCTCGCCCCTTTGGCTCCTCTCTCCTTGCTGGGTCATTGTTTAGTTTCTCCCTGTACTTTCTCGTTCTCTCAGCACTTGTCATTTTCCAGCTGACAAAAGAAAATGGAATGTATAGTTTAAGACAAAGAGAAAATATTGTTTAGATTGAAACAATATGTTAAGGTTTCTGTGAAGGGGTTTCTGCTCTGTCTGATGAATTTGAAGTATCACTGAATGAAGCTAAATTACATTTTATGAAAAAATGTTTAAAACAAATGTTTAAATGTACAAAAGAAACATGGAACTTTGTTATTTGTTGTTATATCTGTAGTTAAATACAGTATAAATCATATGGTGTGACAGTCAAGTCATATGGTGTGACAAGCAGACATGTCACACCATATGATTAAGTGTCACACCATATTACTGTTTTCTCCATTTAGGTTTACCTTGAGGCTACTATGTACACATTAGCATGCTAACAGCATGCTAGCTATAACAAAGCAGCCTAGATCTACATGGAAATATGACCAAAACTTCAAATAACTTAAGCTTTTTTTAAAGAAAAGGTGTCACACCAAAAGACATCCAGAATGGTGAGTTTGTCAACGTTTCAACAAGATGGCATTTCATGAAAATGTTAAAATCATAACTCACCTCAGACACCTGTCTTGCAGTTGTGCTGGGAGTGCTGAATAGCCTTACAGAAGAAGGACCTCTCTAGCCAATAGGTGTCCAAATAATTGCCTGTTTAATTTTTCCAAACTAGTGTCACACCAAATGATTTTGGGTTGGGGGACAAAATGTTTTTGATCAGAAATGACTGAAAACATTATGCTTTGACTTTGAAAAGATATAGGCTCAAAATAGACATTTTTTTTTAGCCTAAATTCATTTTCAAATGATTTTTAGCAATTCTTTTTCTTAGTTTTATTCAAGTTCCCACTTTGAGAAACAAGGTCAGGACAGTCACACCATATGAGTTTTGCCATGTTTGGTTGAAGATTCTGAAGAAATGAGGAATGAAATGTTTTAATCTTGAGTAAGTTCACATAAAGCTTAATGTCCTGCACAATATTCAGAAGGTTTTTGACAAATATATTTTTTATTTATACATGTTTGACACCGAGGACAGCGAAAACGTTACGTCACGTCACCCACCCGTGTCAGTTTAGTCTTATTTCTCTCAGAGTTACTAAAAGATTTAGCTTATTTGAACACTGTCGTTACCAAAATCTGTTGTTAAAGGAGTAGTTTTCTATTGATTAGTCATGCCATGGAGACTTGAGTTCAATTAAAAAAAAATGTATTTGGGTCCACATCCAAGCCCATGCATTTGGGTTCCCATTCAGAATCAATGGGGGTAAATCTACTATAGGTAATAAATGTTTTGTCTTAGGAATGCGACAAAATAAAAATAATAGGCCTATAATTGAACTCAAGTCTCCATGGCATGACTAATCAATAGAAAAAAGTCATTTTGAGGGTGAACTATTCCTTTAAATTATGGATCTATAGTCCTGATACATGATCTTATGGTGTGTTGTGATCCAAGGACTTTTTAATTAATTGATTGAATACTTTATTAGCAGTTTGCCTAGGAAAAGCACTATGGCGTGTTTATATTGGGGTCCTTGATAGAGTGAGAGGGTCCTTGTTGTGCTTGTTCATATTAGGTAGCCTGTATGTCAAGCCACAGTATCAAGTTAACCCTGGAGTTTACAGTTTTGGTGTCACACCAACCCTAGTTGCCTAGGAGGAAACGGAGCATATTAATATGTCGACTGATGGCTTGACGTAAAGACGTCAGACGTAACCCCCAATGTGTATAACACCTTTGTATCACCGTGTTCACAGAGGAAGAATTGATCTGGAACCATGTCTTTCTGATGCTTGTAAGATCCTTTTCCTGGAATAAACCCAAATACTATTATAACTTATAAGATGTTTCCTCCGCTTATTGATGTCAATAATTATTTCACTGTCCGATAGATATGGGGTACGAAAAACTAAGCTATTAGTCCTTTCTGTACACAATTCATAGACATTTGTTTACATTTGTAGACTTGAAAAGCACCCTTAGGCACGTGCTGTTAGTTCCGTTGGAAATGTTTTGATTAAACCTAATGTTTTCCCCCTTGTTTTACTCTGCAGTAAATCCCACCAACATAAGGAACTGGAACAATGAATCCTACAGACTGGCACTACACTCACCAGAGACAGTGGGGAAGCCTTGATCCAAATGACAACAAAAGACAACATACCATGATGGGTACTAATGAAGAAATGGAGCATCGTAGCCCTTCATCCCATAGGCATAGGTCATACAGGCTGAATTCCAATCAACTTAACTCAGAATTGGTCACATCAGACTCGGACAGCGAACCAGAGGAACTGAAGATAGACGAAGAGCTGGCAAGGAAGAGGGGAGAGCTTCAACAGATTGAGAAGCAGTTACGCCTCCAGAAAACCACTGATGCTATGAAAACAACACCATGTCAGATGTTTAAAGTAGATGGGGAAGAGGATCTCTCATATAGCAAAGTGGAAAATACTAAGCCCGTTATGAGTACACTAGAAAAGGATGTAGGGTTTTCAAGTAGTAAATGGTCTTCAACCTACAACAATAGACCACTGAAAGAGACTGTGAATGCTATTATGCAGCGAATGTGGCCTGATGGGTTTTTGTCAAAGGTATGTGGAGCGTTGATTTGCCGGCTTACTGTATGGAAGCAGAATTCTTAATAATAGATATTTACATCTTGACATTTGCCTTCTCAAAGAACACTGTTACATTCAATCTGTAAATGCAATGATGTACACACACACACACACACACAGACAGACAGACAGACAGACAGACAGACAGACAGACAGACAGACAGACAGACAGACAGACAGACAGACAGACAGAGACACACACACACACACACACACACACACACACACACACACACACACACACACACACACACACACACATTAGAACACCTAATGCATTATTGCAATGGAAAATGCCCATAGATAATCAAAGAAATTATGGCCACACATTCTTCAGTCCTCATAGTGACATTTAATCACGCACTGTTTCAGCTACGAATGATCACACTGATGCTTTGGGACTATGTAAACAACACTCGGTAGACGCTGATGTAGAAGAAATGATTCTCTGACAACAATTTATTTGTTACAGAGTGGTGCAGACAGATTGGCTAGTTATTAGCTAGTTAGTTACCTTATTAACACTAGCCCTTACCCGTTCAAAGATATGAGCTCCAAAATGATGTGCAGTGTGTGGGTTATGGGATGTGCACTGTGCATACAGTATATGAGGGATGGAAAGTAACTTTAACTGGTGCTTGCATGATAATATGTAGGAGCATCAATGTAAGAAATACCCGTTTCGTTTAATGGCTACCCCCCCCCCCCCCCCCCCAGCCCACCCGCCCGCGCACACACCCGCCTGCCTGCACACACACACACACACACACACACACACACACACACACACACACACACACACACACACACACACACACACACAGAGAGAGAGCTGGTTAAACATGTTGCCTCATGCTAGATGCAGAATAGATGCGCCTCATGCTAGATGCAGAATAGATAGTAGATACACCATAAAAATGCTAATATACAGCATACGATTTGTGAAAGTGACAAACGGCCTTCACAGTTATGTCAGGTGTGTTCATATGCTGATGGTGATGCGATTTCAGATCAATTGCTCCAGCCACTGAGGAGAAACGCTGTTTCAGACAGACAGACAGACAGACAGACACTCACTCACTCACTCAGACAGACATTCGCAAAATTATAGTATAGATATTACGTCATGAGTTCCTTTCATACAATCATTGGTTACAATCATTTCTTAGTATGCTATTATTGGTCTGGTTCTCTGTGCATGTGGTGTGTGCGCTCTTACACACACTAACCTGACCCCTAGCCAAGGGGCGCTGGCTGGAGAACATCTGGACATACAACTGAATTTCAACTGCGCCACAAGGCCTTCAACTCACAAGCCCAGAGATGAGTTCTCTGTTATATATGGAGTGAGAGCTTGTTATATATGGAGTGAGAGCTAATTATATAACGTTGTAGAATAAGGCTTAAATATTATTGGTTTCTGCTTATCGCTTCTACAGATCCTCCCTCTGGGGGAGGCAATTCCTGTATTGCTCCAAAGTTTCTAGAACCTACTGGCTGACCTAGCCACACTAAGGTTCCTTGCTGTTACCTCTCTGCCTGTTATGCTGCGCTAATTCACACTTAGCCCCATATAGAACCTCACCCGTCGCTGCATACTGTTGTGCTCCGAGACGAGGTCCTATAAGGGTTTCCCCGTGGGGGGGGGGCGAACGCAGCCGGAATGGTAGCATTAGCGGCCCCTCTGGTCGAACGTAGCCCCAACCGTCGCTGCATTCGAACAGACATTCGACCAGAGGGGCCGCTAATGCTACCATTCCGGCTGCAACTTCCAGGCTTGTAAACATTACCGGCTGACAAAACTAGCGATTTTAAGGGGTTGTTTCGTGCCCTGGTTCATGTTTTATTGACCCTGGCTAGGTTTTCACAGTCTGGGAGCTCGGAACTACCGTTACTTTGTGGATACAATTTCGGGAAGAGTGTTTTCTACCGCACCGTTGGGGCGTTCGCCCCCCCCACGGGGAAACCCTTATAGGACCTCGTCTCGGAGCACAACAGTATGCAGCGACGGGTGAGGTTCTATATGGGGCTAATTCACACTATAAGCTTGCTTGACTGGCACCTGCTCA
The DNA here is from genome assembly GCF_963921795.1 of Nannobrachium achirus. Classification (NCBI taxonomy): domain Eukaryota; kingdom Metazoa; phylum Chordata; class Actinopteri; order Myctophiformes; family Myctophidae; genus Nannobrachium; species Nannobrachium achirus. The sequence goes on from NC_137812.1 coordinate 57,805,201, forward strand.
CTTGCCTATACAGCTTCATAGCCAGAACATTTGTGTGTGTATCTCGAACTATGAGGATTGACGAATCTGTGGCTATTATTTTGATTAATACTTGACCTAGACAACAATATGTTATTTAGAGGTGTATGTCCGTATGTGTGTCTCTGATGGTGGATTTTTTTATTTTCCTTCTTTAACTGTTCAGGCCTTATCCACTCCATCTGACCATCTTCCATCACCTAATCCTGTGGAGAAGACACATACGTCGACCTTGAACAAAGATGACCATCCTCTAAAACTCAGGGTGAAAGCTTTGATGAACAGGCGCCGTAATGCTGGTTCATTGGATTCACACAGGGAGGTTTGTAGCTTTGTTGAACACTCCTTCAGCCTTATCAAACTATCACTTAACTGTTGTACAATTCCTGACCTCCATTTATATATTTGCAAAGAATATACACACTCACCGGCCACTTATTTAGGAACACCTGTCCAACATAAGATGAACGTATATACATTTATACTCAGCCATGGCGTGCAACTATAATGTCTTAACAATGTCTTGAAAATGTAAAATAAATGAATAAGCTTGTAAAGCACTGAAGTTCAAAGTTTTAATGAACTGATACAAACTCTAATCTTAAGGGAACAGATAGTTATGTTTTCTTACATGTGCCCTTTGACAGGTCCCTGTTGTTAAACCACAACCTCCCATCCAGAGCCATACTACCACTATTGTGGAAAATGCGTTTGTTTTAAATGGATTCCAGCGTTTCCTCAGTGTACTTAATAATGGAGTGGACATTGAGATGCTGAATAAAATAGTCAATGATGATCATGAGCGTCCCCCTACTGGTCAGGAGCTTCTGCATAGTAAAACTCCTGTTGTGAAGGAAAAGTCATATGTTTTCAAGAGTGAGAGCGAACGATTACAACGTGGAGCTGGGCAGAGGGACCGTCGGTCTTGCGGTAAAGAGAGGAACACTGAACTACTGAATCAAGATCTTTCCAGTGGGGGACGTAAAAGAAACATCCAGCGTGAGGAAAAATCGGCCCAGGGTGATGATGGAGGCAGCCGCCATTCTGGCTCTAGTCGTAGATCCAGGTCTCCCCCAGTGGTGGAGGAGAAGAAACCCAAACTGGAGCAGCACCAGGAAGATCTCCAAAACATTCTGAAGACTATTGGTTTTAGCCTGGATGCGGATGACATGTGCAAACTGGAAGAACGTACACAGGAGAGGCTCTATGGGATAAAGCATGACACCAAACAGAGGTTGGACAGCACAGGGGTGAGCAAGAGAATTCAGCAGCATGTACAAAGTGATCAAAGTCATTCCTTGTCATCCACCTCAATTTCTGTTAGCCCAATTTCTAGTCCCTCTCGTAATCAGCATTCCCACAGCAAAACCATCATGGATAGCAGAGAACAAACACAAAGTTCTGAATACCTACACTTCACACAGAGAAGCAGAGAGAGAGGGAGAGAGCAAGGGAGAGAACAAGATGTTGATGGAGACAAGAATAGAATTGCTTCCAGAGATGGCTCTTCTGATTGCCATCAGTATCCAGAGAACCAAGAATATCTTGTTACCTATCCTGATGCTGCATCTGCAATTCCATCCTACACTTCAGTCCAGCAGCACTCAGAGTACACTGCCTACCACAGTGACACTAGTAACAGTGCTTCCTTGAATTATGGGTCTAATGACATCCAAGTTTCCTCCTCCTACCCCCCTGGTTTTTGTAATTCAGTCAATCCTGTATGGACCTCTGCTGACAATGGAGCCCTACTAGACCATGTTTACCCTCATCCACAACCACTTGCTGGTTGCAACGATGCACTTGGACATTCCTACTTAAACTCGGACCTGTCACAGAGCGAGGGCCAAACTGGACAGAGATCAGGCTCTCATTACCTCCACATCATTAATAGTAAGAAGACTACTGGTATTGTAAATAAAATGAGCAAGAAGAAAAATAAGCAGCTGGAGTTTGTTTCAATCAATTCAATCAATCCTGTATGGACCTCTGCTGACACTGAAGCCTTTCTTGCCAAGAATTGCGCTCAGAGAGACCCCTCTTTGATAATTGATCATAGAAAGTGGCTTATAAATCGTCAGAGGGCTGTTAGAAAGTCTATAAATCGTGTAAAATCTAACCTTGTGATCATGATCAATCCAGAGGAAGCACAGAAGATTTTAGAAAAGCTAGCAGAAAGGGAGCAGGACATTCAAAACATACTAGAGAAGATTCCAAGTAACTGTGCTTCCTTGAGTTATGGGTCCAATGACATCCCACCTTCCTCCTCCTCTACCCCTGGTTTTTGTAATTATTCATTGCCCTCTGCTGACACTGGAGCCTTGTTTCGTCAGGTTTACCATCATCCGAAACCACCTGCTGGTTACAACGATGCAATTGGACATTTCAAGAAAATGGCAAAACAGAAGGAAGGACTAAAAGAAAGTCAGAGAAGCACACAAAGACAGCTGTTGGAAGTACAATTGTTAACAGAAGAGGAAATAAATGCAAACCTGACGAAAAAGGAGCAGAACCCAGACCTGTCACTGAGTGAAGGCCAAACTGGACATCAAGCAGCCGTCAATACTGTCACCAAACCGAAATTCCAAAGAGAAGAAAAGAAAATGGCAGAACAGAAGGAAGGACAAAAAGAAAGTAAGATAAGCATACAAGGACAGCAGTTGGAAGTAGAATTGCCAACAGAAGAGATAATAAATGCAAACCCGACGAAAAAGGAGCAGAACTCACACCTGTCACTGAGTGAAGGCCAAACTGGACAGAGATCAGGCTCTCAACACCTCAACAAGATTTCTAGAAGAAGGAAGAAGGAAATTAAGTGGCAAAAGCGAAAGAATTTTCATTTGATTAATGCAAGGCGCGAACGGAACAGGCTAAGAGATCAGCTGGGGATTAGAATTTCTAAACATCAAGTAAATTGTGACCATCTGATCAATTCAGAGGAGAAACTGAAGTTATTAGAAAAGCTAGCACGAGTGGATCAGAACATTAAGAGACTAGAAGAGGAAATAAATGCAGACCGGACGAAAAAGGAGCAGAACCCCGATCTGTCACTGAGTGAAGGCCAAATGGTCAAAGATTTAAGGGCAATAAACCAAGTACAAGAAGAATTATCCAAGTTAATGCAAACAGCAAAGTATAAAAAAATGTATATACGTCGTGCAGAGTTAAACCGTGAAAACTACTCTGAAGCGCAACAGCAAAATAGTTTAAAGCACCTAAAAAAGAAGCAACAAAGAATTGACTTTCTGATAGAAGAGAAGTCTAGATGTTTGAAGGCGCTAATGACGCAGCGGGAATCGAAACCAGGACCTTCCAGCTGCGAGGCGACAGCGCTACCAACTGCGCCAAGGAGTGCAGGCAAACCTGAAGAAAAATGTGAGCAGATCTTTTCATATGGTCTCCTTTAATATAGCATTTACCATTTTTCCTCATTTGTTGGTCATTCATTTTCACTATATGAATGCTGTCTCTGTATTTTGGCATTGCAGCTTTTAGATAGCAGCTTTTCCATATCCATATTATATGCCAGAAGACAACCCGTTCTCATCTCGGCCTCTTGGTCAGCTGCCCTTTCCCGTATCATGTTGTTGCTGAGGGACCGACCATATCTGTATGCAACTTGAATGGTGCTGAGTCGGCAGACTCTGGCTTTTACCACATGGTATTGGCTCTCTCTCAGCTAGGGCCTCTTTTGGGCTTATGTCAGGGGACTCAAGAGTCAAGACTGTCTGACAGCCCGCCTGCCTTGGCATCTTCTATCTATACATGACACTATAGAGTACTGAAGTGTTGACTCCACTCATTCATCCCCTGGGTCACAGACGTTTTTCTCTATGGAGAATAACATTGGGTCATCTTAAAATTGTCTCATATATAAGCATTGTACTCCAAAAACAAACTGTCTAGGTGATATTTTCAGGGAGGTGGCGCTGTATCGTTTACGATAGTTAGTCACTCATATTATAAGTGTTTTCTCGCTGTCAGTTGATTCTTCAAATCTACATGAATCAAACTGCCAGGATTATTTGTTTAATTTTTGAACACAGTTCTTATTGGACACAATATGAAAAAAGTCTTTGGGAATTAAGAATGAGGGGAACAAACGCGACCCAGGTAGGATTGAAAATGACGTCAGTCTTCGGTGCTCTATAGTTAAGGGTTATTAAACCTTTTGTAATTAATTGAAAAGACCCCCATTTTGGATGTATCAGCCCACAGACCCCCAAAACCGAGTGTACTAATGGAACCAAAAGGACCCGTAAGCGTAAGGTTCCATTTGTACACTCTGAGTAAAGCCCTTTGCACACAGGCGCGTTTAACCGCACGGATAAAACGGACAATATCATTTTTTGAAAAGAAAACAATGATTCTCTATGACCTCATGCACACCGGCTCCGAATTAGCCGTGCGACGAGTGGCTGCCGCCGTGCGTTTTTTTCTCTATCGAACCCAGTTCGATTCGTGCGTCTTGTCGCATGCGGTGAAAAATTCATCACTCCTTTTATGACTCCTTTTGGGATCCGCAAGCGCCGATTCCGCACAGCCTTGCACACCAAATCCAATGCGTTTTACTCACACAGCAAACGGAAGAAACGCAACTGTCCTGTGTGCAAAGGGCTTTACAAACCGGTTAGAGACCATTTGGAGCTGGGGACCCCCTGGAACCCTCTCAAGAACCCACTTTTAGAACCACTTCGTTAGAGGGCATTCACAAGTCTGAAAGTGATGTCTGGGGAACTTGCCCAAGCAGCAAAATATGATGCCTTGGGCTGAGAATGTGTTATGACCAAGTATATTTTCAGGACACTAATTCCTTTTTTTTTTTTTTTTTCTCATCACAATGTTTAGCTTGATCAGAAGACGAAGCAGCAGGTCCCAAAACCAACAGTAAGTTAAACCTCTACTACACATTCAGTTAATTATTCCAATGTTTTTGTGTGTGTTTTTAAACATATATCCAGTGAGTGATGTATCCTACCGTGTACAGTACAGTACAGTACAGTACGGGAGAGTGTTTTCTACTGGTGTTTCAGTCCGAGTGTATCAAAGGGTGCGTTCGGAAATGCGCACCGGGTGTGTGCTCAGTGTAGTGAATGCCTAAACCCAAACCTAATCCTAACCCTAACCTCAGTAAAACTATGCCTAAACCCAACCCTAACCCTAACCTCAGTAAAACTATGCCTAAAACTAACCCTAACCAGACCCGTGCGGTGGGCATTTCCGAACGCACCCTTTGATACACTCGGACTGAAACACCAGCAGAAAACACTCTCCCGTTTCAGTACAGTACAGTACAGTACAGTAGCTACCAGTCAAACATTTGGACTCAGGGTGGACTTAATATAATCGACAGGCTTATGCCTATACCTTTTTCATGAAGTTTGATCAAAAAATTATTCTTTTAATGTCTCACTGAAAAAAGAGTATACCATTTGTTCACTAAGGTGTATGCTTGCTTACTTACCATCTGCTTGGAACCTCCTTGCTTACAGGTTGCTGCTGCTGGCTATCTCTTCAGGTGAGCAGGGAAGCGGCCCTGCCAGAACACAGCCTGCCCATCAACGCAACGGCTATCAGGCCTCTAGGGAAATGGTTCTCAACACTTTCATCTCAGGAGACCCAAATAGATTGCCGGGAACCCCCATAAGAGAATATTTGTCAACATTTCTTGAAAATAGCCTGTCTAGTTTCGAATAGCCAAAAATAAAATAAAAAATAAAAGATAGGACTTAAGTTTGCATGAATCTTCCTCTATGACCCCTAGGGGTCCATGGACATGGAACCAGTGCTCTAGGGCACAATCAAGAAATGCAGAACAGTTCATTTTGCATATATATATATATATATATATTTTATAGTTACACTCAGTATTTGTATTATTCAATGTCTACATTTCACTGAAAATGAACGGCTCCTTACCTTGCAGAATAAAGATTAATGTACTTTTCAATTCTTGTACTATATGTTTCTCTGAAATAGTGGGCGATAAGAGATAAAAAGGTAAAACGAACATCTTATCAGAGTATGATAGTCACTGATATCTTAAATCATGGTGAACAACTGACCATTATTATTGAAAAATCAACATCACACAATCTGTGACTATCTTTGACAGAACAAAAAAACATGAACAGTGAACAGCACTCCAAATTTCATCTGAAGAAAAAACGTATTTAATATAATGTATTTATTATATTTGTCCACAAATAGCATAGTTAATATTAAATAACATAATGGAGTATTTCCGATTTTTTATACTTTATACTCCACTACACCAAGGTACATATTGTATTTCCTTTTCAGGGTTAAATTATAAATAAAAAGAAAATGATATAATGTAAGTTAAGCTATCCAGTAGCACATGAACTATTGAAATCTGACCTATATTTACAGCTAGGGTAAGTGATATGTTTTGTTTGTTTAAGTGTTAAATATCTATATATTATATAATGTTAAAACGTGAATAATATTGTCACAAAATCATCTACACAATATTCTGGTATTAAGGATTCAAACCAGAGTCTCCCGCAACCTGCATGAAAGTCTAATATCTTAACTAATAAATAGCTCAGTTGCTTAACACTGGTTTTTGACATCACCGAAACGAAGCGGATAAAAGCGCAGAACTTTTTTTTAGGCTTCTTTAGGACCTAACAATGGATTTTATAAGGGTAAACATCATGGCTTTTTGATGTTTACCCATATAATATCCATATCAAGTTGGGCTCCCATAGACTTTCTATACAGGAGGAAAAACCTGTGAAAACTAACCCTAACCAGACCCGTGCGGTGGGCATTTTTCCGAACGCACCCTTTGATACACTCGGACTGAAACACCAGCAGAAAACACTCTCCCGTTTCAGTACAGTACAGTACAGTACAGTAGCTACCAGTCAAACATTTGGACTCAGGGTGGACTTAATATAATCGACAGGCTTATGCCTATACCTTTTTCATGAAGTTTGATCAAAAAATTATTCTTTTAATGTCTCACTGAAAAAAGAGTATACCATTTGTTCACTAAGGTGTATGCTTGCTTACTTACCATCTGCTTGGAACCTCCTTGCTTACAGGTTGCTGCTGCTGGCTATCTCTTCAGGTGAGCAGGGAAGCGGCCCTGCCAGAACACAGCCTGCCCATCAACGCAACGGCTATCAGGCCTCTAGGGAAATGGTTCTCAACACTTTCATCTCAGGAGACCCAAATAGATTGCCGGGAACCCCCATAAGAGAATATTTGTCAACATTTCTCGAAAATAGCCTGTCTAGTTTCGAATAGCCAAAAATTAAATAAAAAATAAAAGATAGGACTTAAGTTTGCATGAATCTTCCTCTATGACCCCTAGGGGTCCATGGACATGGAACCAGTGCTCTGTCTAGGGCACAATCAAGAAATGCAGAACAGTTCATTTTGTATATATATATATATATATTTTTTTTATAGTTACACTCAGTATTTGTATTATTCAATGTCTACATTTCACTGAAAATGAACGGCTCCTTACCTTGCAGAATAAAGATTAATGTACTTTTCAATTCTTGTAATATATGTTTCTCTGAAATAGTGGGCGATAAGAGATAAAAAGGTAAAACGAACATCTTATCAGAGTATGATAGTCACTGATATCTTAAATCATGGTGAACAACTGACCATTATTATCGAAAAATCAACATCACACAATCTGTGACTATCTTTGACAGAACAAAAAAACATGAACAGTGAACAGCACTCCAAATTTCATCTGAAGAAAAAACGTATTTAATATAATGTATTTATTATATTTGTCCACAAATAGCATAGTTAATATTAAATAACATAATGGAGTATTTCCGATTTTTTTATACTTTATACTCCACTACATCAAGGTACATATTGTATTTCCTTTTCAGGGTTAAATTATAAATAAAAAGAAAATGATATAATGTAAGTTAAGCTATCCAGTAGCACATGAACTATTGAAATCTGACCTATATTTACAGCTAGGGTAAGTGATATGTTTTGTTTGTTTAAGTGTTAAATATTATAAGGATTCAAACCAGAGCCTCCCGCAACCTGCATGAAAGTCTAATATCTTAACTAATAAATAGCTCAGTTGCTTAACACTGGTTTTTGACATCACCGAAACGAAGCGGATAAAAGCGCAGAACTTTTTTTTAGGCTTCTTTAGGACCTAACAATGGATTTTATAAGGGTAAACATCATGGCTTTTTGATGTTTACCCATATAATATCCATATCAAGTTGGGCTCCCATAGACTTTCTATACAGGAGGAAAAACCTGTGAAAAATGATGACTCATCACTAAACCATCATTTTGTGGGGCCATTTCTCGCCCAAGGAAAGACTTTTGTGCAAAACAAATGCTTGCAATGGATTCAGAATCATGACAAACCCCTAGTTAGACCCCTCACATCCTACTTAAAGCAGATTTTCTTTCTGGGTATTTTCCTCCTGTATAGAAAGTCTATGGGAGCCCAACTTGATATGGATATTATATGGGTAAACATCAAAAATCCATGATGTTTACCCTTATAAAATCCATCGTTAGGTCCTAAAGAAGCCTAAAAAAAAGTTCTGCGCTTTTATCCGCTCCGTAACGGTAATTTCACTAAGCCATTGCACTATAACAGACCAAAGGACATCGATCACTTTGGACCAGGGGAGATACTAGACTTTTGAGTCTAAAAAATGTAAGCTAGATAAATGGGTAACCACCCATATAATATCCATATCAAGTTGGGCTCCCATAGACTTTCTATACAGGAGGAAAAACCTGTGAAAAATGATGACTCATCACTAAACCATCATTTTGTGGGGCCATTTCTCGCCCAAGGAAAGACTTTTGTGCAAAACAAATGCTTGCAATGGATTCAGAATCATGACAAACCCCTAGTTAGACCCCTCACATCCTACTTAAAGCAGATTTTCTTTCTGGGTATTTTCCTCCTGTATAGAAAGTCTATGGGAGCCCAACTTGATATGGATATTATATGGGTAAACATCAAAAATCCATGATGTTTACCCTTATAAAATCCATCGTTAGGTCCTAAAGAAGCCTAAAAAAAAGTTCTGCGCTTTTATCCGCTCCGTAACGGTAATTTCACTAAGCCATTGCACTATAACAGACCAAAGGACATCGATCACTTTGGACCAGGGGAGATACTAGACTTTTGAGTCTAAAAAATGTAAGCTAGATAAATGGGTAACCAACTCCTGGGTTGGATATTTCTAACCCACCTGAAAATGTATATCCTGTTTACTAAAGGGGACTTAAAAAAAAGCTGCTGTAGAGTCACATTGACAAAAGTTAAAGTTGTTCAAAATATCACTTTAAAATGGAATACAAATTACAATTCAAAATATCACTTTAAAATGGAATACAAATTACAATCAAGATTTTGAAATGGTCTATTTAACTTACTTAGTAGGCTACTTAGTAGTTTTACATGTATTGTGTTACTACTTTACTTGATAATGATTTAGCATCACTAATCAACATCTTGAAATTCCTAGACTAGACTAGTTTAGTGTGTGTGTGTGTGTGTGTGTGTGTGTGTGTGTGTGTGTGTGTGTGTGTGTGTGTGTGTGTGTGTGTGTGTGTGTGTGTGTGTGTGTGTGCGTGCGCGAACAGAGACGCACTCCGTCCATAAGGGGGCGTCGTATTTTTTCAACACCACAGAAAGTGTTGGATGATGGTGGATGTGTTTTGTTGTGGTTAACTCATAGGGACAACAACTTCAGCTTTATTCCTTTTACGTTAATCTTATAACATGTTAATTATCTTCGCGGGACTGGGTTAATAATTCCGTTTTTATTGTGCAAACAAGTCAAGCACTAACAGTTTTCACCTGGCCTAGTCTGTGTGATTCAAAGAATGGACGCGTTTCGTTGGAAATGCAACTGAAGAGGCTCTAATCGTCTGGACAGTTTAATAGGTGAATAATATCGGTCGTCACAGTTCATTTAATTTGAACATGTAATATTGTGAGATTATTGAGTGGTTATATGCAACTAGATAACCAGTAGCCGCGAGTACAGGACAGGAGGGTGGGCACTAGTAGGGAAATCTAGGCACCAATTTTGTGGAAGACTTAGCACTTTGGGGGCAGAAGAGGTGCCCAGTCATTATCATCTTTTGCAGTTTTGCTTGTCAGTCAGACATTGTGGAGACCTGATAGACATGACAAGAACAGTCTGTAATACATCTCTATCTCTAGCTAAATTGTCGGTTTGGGAAATCATTTGCAATATGTTATATCATTTGTGCAAAATGTCAAAGTGGAGAGTCTCCACTAGATGGCGCCTTGGTCACTAGAGCATTTTGTACCAGACTTGTAAGTTGTAACTCATTTGAATGAATGATTGTTAAAAAAAAGAAAATGTAATCCATCATTAGGTCTACCCTTGTGATATAATGCCCACCTCAACACAACTCTGTTCTTTATTTGCCTGTTGCCTTTATTTTAATTTCTCTTCTTTCCCTTTTCTTTTTCATGTTGTATGTGACTTTCTTTCACATCTGTATGTCTATTGATAATAATAAAAAATAAGTTGAATAATAAGAATAAGAATAGAACAGGTATTATAGGGAGGTGCTGTATGTACGTGCTGTAACTGCTGTTACACATGTTGGGCATTGGTTCATTTCATTTTTTTGATTAAACCTCATGTTTTCCCCTTGTTTTACTATGCAGTAATCCAACCAACATATGAACTGGAAGTGAGTAAACAATGGATCCTACAGACTGGCAATACACTCACATGAGACAATGGGAAAGCCTTGATCCAAGACACAGGACAGATTCCAGGGAAAAGACAGCGAATGACCCATATTGTCGTTATTCAGTGAACGACAAAAGGTTACATACCATGAAGGGTACTAATGCAGAATTGGAGCAGCACAATCCGTCATCCCATATGTCCTACATTCTGAATTCCAATAACTTGATCCCAGAAAAGGCCACAGACCCAGATGGTGAACCAGTTGAACTGAGTAATATGCCTGTAGATGGAGAGTTGGCAAGGAAGTGGAGAGAACTTCAGCAGATTGAGAAGCAGATTAGTCTGAAGAAAGCTACTATTGCCATGAAAAAAACAGAGTCATTTTTAAAAGTAAAGACACCACGTCAGATGTTTGAAGAAAAAAAGGAGGAGGATCTCTCACTTGGCAAAGTGGACAATTCTGCGAAAAAATCTCAGCCCACCCCCTTTATGAGTACCAGAGGAAAGGATGTAGGTTTCTCCTATAGTAAATGGTCTTCAAACTACAACAATAGACCACTGAAAGAGAGGGTGAATCTTATTTTGCAGCGAAGGTGCCCTGGACGTTTTCTTGCAAAGGTATGTAATGTGGTAGGTTGATGTATCTGATGATGTACAGATACTTGTGTAGAAGTTCATTTTCTTCTGGAATATAATAGATTAAACTTTCATATATTTTAGATTCATTGGGCATGCAGTGAAATATTCAAAAGCTTTTTTTGTTTTAATTTTGATTTTTATGGCATATAGCTCATGAAAATCAAAAATCCATATCTCAAAATATAATATTCCACACGATCACTCCAAAGAAGCATTTATAATACAGAAATGTCAAACTTCTGAAACGTTATGTTAATTTATGCACTCAGTACTTGGTATGGAATACTTTTGAACAAATGTCTTCGTTGATGGGGCGTGGCATGAAGGTGGTCAGCCTGTAGTACTGCTGAGGTGTTATGGAAGCCCAGGTTTGCTTTGATATAGGCCATGAGCTCATCTGTGTGGTTGAGTCTGGTGTCTTTTATCTTCCTCTTGACAACACAATACAGATTCTCTGTGGGGTTCAGGTCAGGGCAGTTTGCTGGTCAGTTAAGCGCAGTAATACCATGGTCAGTACTACACAAGTTACTAGTAGTTTTGGCTCTGTGGGCAGGTGCCAAGTGCTTCTGGCTAAAATAAATCATCTCAATAAAGCATCAACCTACGGAAACATTAAGTGCTCTAAAATCCCTGGGTAGATGACTGTCTTGACTCTGAACTTGATAAAACACAGTGTGGGCAAAACCAGCATTGCATTGTATTGCTGTTGTTGGTCCACTGTGTTTTATCAGTGGACCAACCAGTGAAAATAGCAGATCTACAAGCTCACAACGGCTGTGTTGTGAGCTTGTAGATCGGCTATTTTCATTACTTAAACACTTGTATTCAGATGTATGGCATTTCTTAGGTTAGGTACAATTATTTTGAAAAATATCTGGATTTGTTTTAATTTATGCAAATATATGTTTTGGGGGCATTTTTTTATCTTTTGAAATTATTAAAAACTAAATGTAGGAAATGAAAATATAAATAAAGGGGATATTTACTCAAGCGACCTATAAAAATTTACCCATGACTCACAAATGGGTCCCGACCCACTGTTTGGGAACCACTGGTGTATATGTTGTACACACATAGTGCTTCAAATGTTATAATAAACCATTTCCCTTCAAACTATTTAGTCCTTCTCCACTCCATATGACCACCTTCCATCACTAAATCCTGTGGAGAAGACACATACGTCGACCTTGAACAAAGATGACCATCCTCTAAAACTCAGAGTGAAAGCTTTGATGAACAGGCGCCATACTTCTGGTGTATTGGATTCACATGGGGAGGTTTGTAGCATTGTTGAACAACTTTATCAAACCATCACTTATCTATTGTTCAATTCCTAATAATTAACTGAGCATACTTCACTCTTTAACAAACAGATAGTGATGTTTTCTTTCATGTGCCCTTCGATAGGTCCCTGTCGTCAAACCACACCCTCCCAGCCAGAGCTCTAGTGCCACAGTTGTGGGAAATGACTTGGTTGTCAAAGGATTCCAGCGTTTTCTCAATGTGCTTAACAAAGTTGAGGACATTGAGGTGCTGACTAATATAGTCAATGGTGACAATGAGCTTGCCCCTACTGGTCAGGAGCTTTTGCATAGTCAACCCTCTGTTGTGAAGGAAAAGTCAGATGTTTGCAAGAATGAGAGTCAACGATTACAACGTGGAGCTGGGCAGAGGGACCGTCGGTCTTGCAGTAAAGAAAGGAAGACTGAACGACTGAATCAAGATCTTTCCAGTGGGGGACGTAAAAGAAACATCCAGCGTGAGGAGAAATCTGATCTGAGTGATGATACAGGTGGCTGCCATTCTGGCTCTAGTCGTAGATCCAGCTCTCCCCCAGTGGTGGAGGAGAAGAAACCCAAACTGGATCAGCATCAGGAAGATCTCCAAAACATTCTGAAGACTATTGGTTTTAGCCTGGATGCGGATGACATGTGCAAACTAGCAGAACGTACTCAGGAGAGGCTCTATGGGATAAAGCATGACACCAAACAGAGGTTGGACAGCACAAGGGTGAACAAGAAAAATTGGCAGCATGTACAAAGGGATCACAGTAATTCTGGAGATGGCTCTCCTGATCCCCATCCATCTCCAGAGGACCCAGAACATCATGTACTTTATCCTAGTGCTGCATTTGAAATTCCAACATACACAGTCACTGATGCTGCATCTGCAACGTACAATTCTGAAGCTGCATCTGCAATTGCAACATACACTTCAGTCCAGCCCTCTGCCTACCACAGTTACTGTAGTAATAGTGCTTCCTCCATAGCTTGGAACTATGGGTCCACTGTCATTCCACCTTCTTCCTGGTCCTATCTCCCAGGTTTTTGTAATTCAGTGAATGATTTATGTACCTCTGCTAACATTGGAGCCTTGCCTGGCCAGGTTTACCCTCATGCACATCTGCCTGCTGGTCCCAACAAAGCACTTGGACATTCCGGCTTCAACGTAGATCTGTCACTAAGTGAGGGCCAAACCGGACAGCGTTCAGGCCCTCAGTACCTCCACATCATTAATACAGAGGTAGAGCAGAAGAAGACAGCAACCCCCGACATCAATACTCAGACATCTAGTGGAACTGCCTTCTGTCTGCCAAAACCCAAGAAAAAAAAATCTACAAAGGGCGCTAGAAGAGCAAAACGTAGAGAAAGAGAAAATAAACTTGCTCAGCCTCTCACTGATGTGCAAGAACAAATGCCGACAAGACAATTACGTTCTGGGATCAAATACCCTACAAATACCCTTCATCCACAGCCACCTGTAGAGGCTAGCACAGAAGTACAGCAGAAGACAGCAACCCAACTCACTGAAATAGCAAATATGGAATACGCCAAATACAATTTAGCAGAATTAAAAAATGCAGCACAAGAACTATTTCAAGAAAAGAAGAGACTCAAGAAAACAGCAAAATGCATTCAAAAGTATATAGCACGTGCAAAATTGAACCGTGCTGAGTACTGTGAGTCGAAGCAACAGAGTAATTTAAAGTGCCTACTAAAGAAGCAACAGAAATTTAAAGAACTGAGAGAAGAAAATAAACTAGAAGTAGATATGATTCTCTGTCATTTACGCAGCAAGTCTAGCACAGAAGCACAGCAGTTGGAGGGAGAATTGTCAACAGAAGAGGAGATGAGCCAGAAGAACTCAGACCTGTCACTGAGCCAAACTGGAGAGGAACAGGGTCACGCCAGTGAATGCAGTGATACTCTCACCAATGTGAACGCACAAAGAACAGAAGTGGCAGGACAAAATGATATGGCAGAAATGACTCTAGTTCTATCAGACTGCAGCTCTGAAAACAATGAAAAGGGTCCAGCTCAAATGGGAAAAAGTAATTTATCTTCCGGGATCACTACAAATAACCTTTATCCAGAACTGTCTAGAGAAGATGAATCGAAAGCAGGACAGATGGAAGGAGCATTGCCAACAGAAGAACAAATAAAGGCAGGTGAGCAGACCTTTTTATATGATCTGTTTATCCTAGCATTTACCATTTTCCTCATTTAAATCGGACAAACATCCCAACCTTAACAACAGTGTGATTAAGTCTCCACACAGTCACAGTGTTAATATACGTAACATTTTAACAAATGTGTCAGCTATGCCACAAACATGATTTTATGCAGAGCCCATTGCCCAGTTACAATACTGTATGCTATAAATAAAGACTAACTTGTCTCCAGGAAACAAGGATGTCCAAAAAAGTGTCATTTGTTTAGACACAAAACATGCAACAAGGGAAAAGAAAACACTGCACTCCTCCGGTGAAATTTTTAAAAAGCCTTTATTCATTCAGGCTAAAAAGTTGTTACAGGATGGATACAGCCTTCTTCAGGATATAACATTGTAACTCTTATGTTCCTTTTCGTAAAACAGCCTACTAATCTATATTATTGTAGATTATGATATACTGTATCTACTGTAATCAGCCATCCATCGGATCCATTCATCTTTATTTAACCATTTATACAGTACAAAGTCGGTTTGGGTTGTGGAGGCATTCCCTGGCCACTGTGGAGATAATGAACCCAACACCTGGTCTCGGTCTGCCATGTGGCCTCTCCCCAGCTGGTCGGGTCTGGAAAACCTCCTTGGGGAAACAACCAGGAGCACTTATGACCTCAACTGGCTCCTTACTATGGAAAGGAGCAGCAGCTCTACTCCACCCTAGGGATGGGACGATATGAACATTTCATATCACGATTATTGTGACGAAAGAAATTGCAATTTTTACAATATAGCGATAATCAAAATCCATTATCCTGGGCGGAACTTTTGCCCAAAAATAGCAGATCTACAAGCTGTCAACGTGTTGCAACATGACACGTTGTGAGCTTGTAGATCTGCAATTTTTGGGCAAAGACATTTGTTAGAGTGAAAAAAAAGACGTATATTATAAGTCGATATCACCATAAATTAAATCTCCACGATATGATTATCATGAGTGTGTTTTATCACGATAACTTTAATATCACGTATCGTCCCATCCCATCCCTACTCCACCCTCCGAAAAGCCCTTTCGGCCATTAGTTGCAGAGTCCAAGGCTCATGAAATCCACTGCAGTGTTAATTTGTATAAATATTACCATGTTAACACATGGGAAAATACTCAATACAGTAGAAGTAGTTTTCTGGTAAAATAAAAACAATTCATGGTGTCGTAATGTGATGCATGGGACCCTTGACCAAGTGGGGAAATACAGTATGACACGTTGGGGTTCAGGACACTTCCAACTTTCCAAGTAGGGCTGTCACAATTATTACATAATCGTCTAATCGTGATTATTTGACGTAATCGTGATTATTTTTCATAATCGTCATAATCGTTGCCATGTTGAAAGATTTTCATACATTTTTAAGAAAGACAAAAATAGTGGAAATAGCAGATCTACAAGCTCACAACGCGTCGCATCGCGACGCGTTGTGAGTTTGTAGATCGGCTATTTCCACTATCAAAGTTATTTTTTAAGTAGTAAGTTGTCAAATATGTCAGTAATGTCTTTGTATATTTAGGTTATGTGTCATATCTACCATGTGCAACTTCAAAGCCTAAAAGCCAAACAGAAATGTAATTGTCAACGACAAAAACAATTAAATCGTTAATCGCCAATTATTTGAGTGACAATTAATCGTCATGTAAAATGTCATATCGTGACAGCCCTATTTCCAAGGCATTAATTTTGAATCTTTTTCTCTCATCACAATGTCTAGCTTGCAGCATTTAATCAGACGATGAAGCAGCAGGTCCCAAAACCAACAGAAACGACAGAGGCCTAATGTAAATGACTGGTGAATGTAAGTTAAACCTCTACTACACATTTTATGAATTATTCCAAGTCAAATGGGGTGATGTATGTGTGTGTGTGTGTGTGTGTGTGTGTGTGTGTGTGTGTGTGTGTGTGTGTGTGTGTGTGTGTGTGTGTGTGTGTGTGTGTGTGTGTGTGTGTGTGTGTGTGTGTGTGTGTGTGTGTGTGTGTGTGTGTGTGTGTGTGTGTGTGTGTGTGTGTGTGTAATATAATACAGTACTAGTCAAACATTTGGACGCAAGGTGTATGCCTACTTGCTATCTTCTTGGTCCTTCTAACCCCACAGGTTGCTGCTGCTGGCTAGCCCTTGAAGTGAGCTAGCCTAGTAAACGACCAAGAGGGCGGGTACGAGGCTAGAAGTGAGCAAGGAAGCAGTCCTACTCCTAAGTGAAAGTGTTCTCCTGATAGAACACAGACCCAGGGGCGTCACACCGAATTCTGGGCCCTGGGTACAAGGATTCACTGCGGGCCCCTCATGAATGTTAACTATTGAAAAATAGCAGATATACAAGCTCACAGCGCGGCACCGAGTGCCGCGCTGCGAGCTTGTAGATCTGCTATTTTTGAAAAAATCGTGAAAATGTGTGCAAGAAACCTATGTCAAGGACCCCCAAGATGATATGTATTTGGCCACGGACCCCGATCTCAAAGTATTACGTTCCAGGGACCCCCAGAAGCAAAATTTGAGTTAGAAATGTTCGCTTAAAAAATACATATATTCAAAGGTTTTCACACATTTTCACAACTTTTCAAAAATAGCAGATCTACAAGCTCGCAGCGCGGCACTCGGTGCCGCGCTGTGAGCTTGTATATCTGCTATTTTTCACTAGTTTTGAATAACCCAAAAAATAAATAAATACGTGCAAGTGTTTAAACTGTTCCTCATTGTGTTGGACACCCTATTATGGATCGATTGATTGAATACTTAATTTTCAGGTTTGTTAACAGTACAGGCAGTTCTGTTAAATGTTATGCTAAAACGATAACACACAAAGCCCCAGGAGGCTTGTTTACATTGTGGTCCACTGTACTCAATTCATCATTAATCTAACTCAAGGACCTCTGGGGGTCCATGGACCCCACCAGTGCTTAATTTGTCAAGGAATAGGTGCTGGATCCTGGGCTACACGCGCGCGTGCATGGGCTGGGCGCATAAACTGTCGCACGCACAACATTTTACCTTTTAAAAATAATAATCTTTTTGACCTATATTAACGCACCCAGTATAACATTTGCAGCAACATTTGGCACATGTGGCACATCAGAACACTGGTGATCAATCTATGAATTCCGAATGACCAATCTGAATAGCTGGCATATTAACAAAATTCTATGACACCATGTATGTATGTATATAGCTTGTCTATTGTGTGTCACTGTCACCTACAGTATGAAGCAACACATCAGAAAAAATGCAAGAAAAACATGAAAATATAAAGTAAAGAAAATGCTGAAACCAAAAAGATCTCTATTTAGAAGGATGAAAACATATATAACCAAACAGCGCTATTTTGATTGACAGGGAAGGTCCCGGATCCAATCAAATAGGTGCCGGATCTAATCAGAGATTCCCCCACAAATTAAGCACTGGACCCCACTTTGAGAACCAGTGCTCAGTCTAGGGCACTGGTTCTCAAACTTTGCAGGCTGCGACACCCTGACACGCACTTGGAATTGTAGGAGTTGAGGTATTACATGAAAATCTACAAGCTCACTATGCCTCGCAAGCATGTGCTAGACCAGCTATATTCACAATATTTACCTCTTTCTTACATAATATTTGGACAATGTTTTATTGTATTAGTATCAGGTTTTTCTTGGGTATTAAAGGTTAGGGTTAGGGCTAGGGTTAGTCCTTGGGTTAGTACTTCAATTGTCACTTGAGATTAGAAATGTGCAGATACCCTTTAACACTTTTGTATGTTGGCTTGTATACTGTTGAGTGAGAAAACAATGTTGCTCCCACACTCAAGAAATATAGAACAACACTTGGTATTTGTATTATTCAATGTCTACATTGCACTGAAATTGAACGGCTCCTCACCTTGCATAAAAAAAGTACTTTTCAATACCTGAATATTTGTTTCTCTATATTTATATTGGGCGGTATTACGTTTTCTTTTTTTCTTTTTTCCATACTTTGAATGGATAAAATAAACATCTCAACAAGAGTAATCAACAGTATCTTAAACCATTGATATTAGCTAAATCGACGTCACACTATCTGTGACTGTCTTTGACAGATAAATGGCAAAACCCCTGAACAGTGAACACCACTGACTCCAAATGTGTCCTGTTAAGTGGAATTCTTCCACTTTAGATTTTATTTGTTTTTCCTCAGGTTGAGTATTAATATTGAATACCAGTCATAAACATACATTAACTGATGCATAATATTTTAGGGTTGTATACAGTTATACTAAGCAGCACATGAATTAATTCAAATCAACCCCATCTTTACCAGCTGCAACATTAAAGTGATAAACACATGAATTACAAATGATAAACCAAAGGATTTTTAAATGGGGTGTTCTGCTTCTGCACAATGAGTACAGTCTATACTCGTACATTATTTTGTATTAAAACATGCTGAATGGACTATATTGGAGAAGATGGCACAGACAGGCAGCAAAGCAAGACGTACTCCGTCCAGATGGTGGCATCATATTTGCAGTATCATTTGAACACCACAGAATAAACATGTGTTGTTGGATACAGCTGCGTGAACTGCACAAATATAGAACTTCTGGTGTTAGAGATATAAGACTTCCGGTTTGATTCATTCGCCTTCAAAATAAAATGCTCGTAATTAATGCCATTGAAAAACGTTGAATTTGCAAATTATGCTCTTTAAATATATAAATTAGGCATTTGAACAAAGCCATATAACAAAAATATGTTTATGTGTGTAAGTTTTAATAACAAAAAATATATCTATAGATAGGGCCTACATGCTGTTCACTGGAGTGCATAGCCTGTACAAATTGGACACTGGAAAACAGACGGCTCTTCGTGTCAGCACTTTTGACACACGCACGCGTTCACAGAGACCTCCTCTACCACACCACACACTCTCCGGCGGAGAGTCTCCGCTAAGCGGGAGGCGGCATTGCAAAATTTGCTGGCCGTCCAGTGCGGCCAGCCGCTCAAAAAAGGCCTCAAAAGGCACCATTTTCCGACTCCAGTGGACGCTGGAGAACAGGCGGCTCTTCGTGTCGGCACTTTTGACACACGCACGCGCTCACAGAGACCTCCTCTACCACACCACAATCTACGCTAAGCGGATCTACGCTAAGCGGGAGAGGCGGCATTGCAAAATTTGCTGGCAGGTCTCTGTGAACGCGTACGTGTGTCAAAAGTGCCAACAACGAAGAGCCGCCTGTTTTCCAGTGTCCAATTTGTAAAGGCTATGCACTCCATTGAAGAGCATTATCTATTTTGATGTAGGTCTATGTTTTTTTGTAATTAAAACTTTATTTTTTACACAGAAACATAATTTTCGTTGTATAGCTTCAATTAAATGCGTAATATTTATGTTTTATGTGTAGGTCTATATCATATACAAATTAATCGTTTTTCAATGGCGTTAGGTGTACTCTTATTCTGAAGAGATCGACACACCGGATGTCTTATATTTGCTGGCACTACTCACAGAACACAGACAGAACATAGCCAGCCAGCTTCCCCCTTTTAGCCTTTAGCTCTCTTCCTCGCGTCAATCTTTTATGTTTATGCCTGGTCAACATGGTCATTGAGTAATAACTCCGTTTTTACACGCACTGTGGATGCGTATTTGCCTGTGTGAGAGCTAAATGATACTCTTTTACACCGGTGAAGTGAAACGGACACATTTATGTTTTGGTGGAGATGGAAGAGGGGCTCCAGAGTCCAACCCATAGGTAAACACTGAGCTGTATTTCTTATTAACTATGAAAGTGTACAAATTGGTGTCCGTTTGGTTTTATTTCTCTCAAAAGTTACAAAAAGATGAGGTCCACTTAAGGACCTGGGTAGAGTGGTGTGAAAAAGTGGTACTAAACGTGGTACTAAAAAGTATCCAATCTAGAGTAGGTCTGATCTAGGCCAAACAGGGCCAAACACTTCATAATGACTGATCACTCACTGACTTTTCATTTAGACCACCAGGATATAGTTGTAATACATGATAATAGATTATATTGTGTTATAACCACTATTATAATCTATTATAGAGTATTATAATTATCATAGTAATACATTAATACTTTATAGTGTGTTATAATCACAGTTATAATCCATTATAGTGTATTATAATTTAGTTGTAATACAAATTTATATTGTATTATAATCACAGTTAAAGGGTCAATTTGTTTCTTACCGATAGGGATACTTTTGTGTAAAATGTAAATATTTTAATGTGGTACGGTGTGGTGTGGTGTGGTGTGGTGTAGTGTGGTGTGGTGGTGTGTGGGGCTAAAGCTGCAGTCGAAAAGGGGCTTTAGTTCCCCTCTCTGTTCCCCACCTCACAGCATTAGTTTTAGTGAGGTTAGGGGTAGGGGTAGGTTAGGTGGTAAGACAGTGGGGAACATAGCACCTGGGGAACATAGAACTTGGGGAACATAGGTACGGTCCCTACAGGACAGTAGGCTACTGTTCACTGATACAAGGTCAACTAAACTCGGCCGTGATGACACGACCATATCACGGCCGTCATGTTTCAGGGCTGCTAAAAGGATACCACAAGAAAGCCGTTAGGCATTGTATTAGTTATAAAAGGGACTCCAATTTAAACAAGCCAAAAGCTTTCTTGTGTTTTTTTTTATCCTTTGACCATGTACCATTGAACTGTACCCTTTCCTATGCAAACCTAATAAAATCATCAATCAATCAAGCATAGGCTTGCTTTGGGATCGCTTTGTATTCAGTTCATACAACCTAGTCCTGTTAGTGATACATGATGTGATGATGACCTCCTCGTGATCCAAGGCCTATTTGATTGAATACCTTATTAGCCGGAAAAGCACAAGACAGTACAGTTCAGATACAAGGTCTACTACTAATATGATTTAGACATTTGTTTGAATTTGTAGACTCGAAAAGCACTTGTTCCGTTGGACATTTTTTGATTAAACCTAATGTTTCCCCCTTTGTTTGCAGTATTTGTATGCAGTAATCCCACCAACATAGGAACTGGAACAACCAAGTAAACAATGAATCCTACTACAGACACTCGCCAGAGACAGAGGAAAAGTCTTAATCCAAATGACAATAAAAAAACACATACCATGATGGATACTAATGAAGAAATGAAGCGTCCTTCATCCCATAGGCATAGGTCATACAGGCTGAATTCAAGTCACGTCAAGTTAAGTCACCTTGACCCAGAATTGGTCACATCAGACTCAGACAGCGAATCAGATGAACTGAAGATAGAGGAAGAGTTGGCAAGGAAGAGGACAAAACTTCAACAGATTGATAAGCAGATACGCCTCCAGAAAACTACTGATGCTATGAAAACAACACGGCCATTCTTAAAAGCTAAGAAACCAAGTCAGATGTTAAAAGAAGAACGGAAAGAGGATCTTTCACATAGCAAAGTGGAAAGTTCTGTGAAAAATACTCAGCCCTTTATGACTACACTAGAAAAGGATGTAGGGGTTTCCAGTGGTGAATGGTCTTCAACCTACAATAACAGACCACTGAAAGAGACGGTGAATGGTATTTTGCAGCAACGGTGGCCTGATGGTGTTCTTGCAACTGCAAAGGTGTGTAGAGCGTCACAATTATCACATAATCGTCTAATCACCATTATTTGACATAATCGTGATTATTTTGTCATAATCGTTTACATGTTGAAAAATGTTTCATATTTTCAAAAATAGCAGATCCACTATAGATTGGCTATTTCCACTATCAATGTTATTTTTAAGTATAAAGTTGGCAAATATGTCAGTAATGTCTTTGTATGTTTAGGTTATGTGTCATATCTACCATGTGCAACTTCAAAGCCTAAAAGCCAAACAGAAATGTAATTGTCAACACAAAACAATGAAATCGTTAATCGCAATTATTTGAGTGACAATTAATCGTCATGTAAAATGTCATAATCATGACAGCCCTAGTGGAGCGTTGATTTATCTGACATACTGTATCTATGTATGGAAACGGAATTCAAATTGGTAGAGATTTACATCTTCCTTTATACTTTGTTTATTTAGACGGGACAATGCATATTAATTAAATGAAATAAAACAACTTGAGTTGTCAGTGGCGGTTTGGAACATTGGCTATAACTCGTCATAAAGCAGCCAACGAGTCAATGGACATAACATTAAATGCAATGTAAATATAGTACCAAATTTAGCAAAGATGCTATTTACATCCGCAGTCCCCACATGAAAGAAAAACAGGCAAACAATGGCGTACATTACATTAGGAAACAAAGCATGAAAAACACACACAAGTACAAAGGTGTAAAGTGCGTCTATGTAGTTTAGCATTGACATTTGCCCTTACAAAGAACACTTTGTTCTGTAAATACAATGATGTTCATGCCCGACACAGACAAATAGCAGAAAGGATGCACACTTAATGCTTTGCTCCAATGGAAAATGCATAGCTAATCAAAGAAATGGCCTCACATTCTTCAGTCCTCATAGTGACATTTAATAACGCACTGTTTTGGCTATGAATCTGATGAAGACTTCATAGCCAAAACATGTGTGTGATTAAATGTCTCCCAACTGTGAGGACTGAGGAATCTGTGGCTATTCTTTTTGTTGACTATGAAAACCATCACATCTTGGTCAGTAACGCCAACCTCAATGTCTAGCTGACCTATGACATCACATTGTTATGACATCACATTCACACATTGTGACATCATCACATTCCGTCCTTGTCCCTTGTATGCCCATATGGAGATCCCTGAAGTCATAAATATTAGGCTCATAGCTTGGGATGCCCATATATGGACACATTGTGAGAGTCTCATGTGGTCTATAACATAATACCTATGATGTCAGACATCAGTCATATCAGTATTTGGGAAAATATTTTGTCCAACCTAAACAACCAACCGCAACTCGAATCACACTTGCAAATGAATTCCGTCCTGTATGAATCCCGTCAAGAGCGAGGTAAGAATTTCGCCCTTAGGCGTCTTACTGGTGATTGATACTCGACAACATTGTTATCTAGTGGTGTAGATGTCTGTATGTGCCTCTGATGGTGTGTGTAATTAACTATTTTCCTTCAAACTGCTCAGGCCTTATCCACTCCATCTGACCACCCACCATCACCTAATCCTGTGGAGAAGACACATACGTCGACCTTGAGCGAAGATGACCATCCTCTGAAACTCAGAGTGAAAGCTTTGATGAACAGACACTGCTATTCTGGTTCATTGGATTCACATGGGGAGGTTTGTAGCTTTGTTGAACCATATCCAATTATCACTTAACTGTTGTACAATTCCTTACCTCCATCAGGTTCAGGTTCAGGTTCAGGTTCAGGTTTATTAGTCAAATGCATATCCATACAGGTATAGACATACAATGAAATGCTTGTGCCAGGAGCACTCTCAGCCTTATTACACACAAAAAAACAAGACAACAACAGGTCACCCAGGACAACATGCATATATTCTTAATGAATATACACTCACCGGCCACTTTATTAGAAAGGCCTTTCCATCATAACAAATTAAAATGATTTTATGTACTCAGCCATGGCATTTGACTATTATATCTAATGGTCTTGAAAATATAAAAGAAATGAGTAAGCTTGTGAAGCACTGAAGCTCACTCAAAGTTTTAATTATTTGATGCAAGTCCACTCTTCAGCAAACAAATAGTGATGTTTTGTGACATGTGCCCTTCTACAGGTCCCTGTTGTTAAAGCACCCCCTTCCTGCGAGAGCCCTAGTACCACAGTGACAGAGAATAACTTGGTTGTCAAAGGATTCCAGCGTTTCCTCAGTGTACTTAACAATGGAGTGGACATTGAGATGCTGACTAAAATGGTCAATGATAACCATGAGCGTCCCCTTACTGGTCAGGAGCTTCTGCATAGTCAAACTCGTGTTGTGAAGGAAAAGTCAGATGTGTGCAAGATTGAGAGCCAACAATTACAACGTGGAGCTGGGCAGAGGGACCGTCGGTCTTGCAGTAAAGAGAGGAAGACTAAACTACTGAATCAAGATCTTTCAAATGGGGGACGTAAAAGAAACATCCAGCCTGAGGAGAAATCATCCCAGGGTGATGATGGAGGCAGCCGCCATTCTGGCTCTAGTCGTAGATCCAGGTCTCCACCAGTGGTGGAGGAGAAGAAACCCAAACTGGTGCAGCATCAGGAAGATCTACAAAACATTCTGAAGACTATTGGTTTTAGCCTGGATGCGGATGACATGTGCAAACTGGAAGAACGTACACAGGAGAGGCTCTATGGGATAAAGCATGACACCAAACAGAGGTTGGACAGCTCAGGGGTGAGCAAGAGAATTCAGCAGCATGTACAAAGTGATAAAAGTCATTCCTTGTCATCCACCTCAATTTCTGTTAGCACAATTTCTAGTCCATCCTGTAATCAGCATTCCCTCAGCAAAACCGACATGGATAGCAGAGAACAAACACAACGTTCTGAATACCTACACTTTAGACAGGGAAGCAGAGAGGGAGGGTCAGAACGAGATGTTGATAAAGACAAGAATAGAATTGCTTCCAGAGACGGCTCTTCTGGTCACCATCAGTATCCAGAGAACCAAGAATATCTTGTTACCTATCCTAATGCTGCATGTGCAATACCAATGTACAATTCTGATGCTCCATCATACACTTCTGTCCAGCACTCTGAGAACACTGCCTACCACAGTGACACTAGTAACTGTGCTTCCTTGAACTATGGGTCTAATGACATCCCACCTTCCTCCTCCTATCCCCCTGGTTTTTGTAATTATTCAATGACTCCTTCATGTCCCTCTGACACTGGAGCCCTGTTTGACCTGAATTACCCCCATTCACAACCACCTGCTCCCTGCAACACTGCACTAGGACATTCCTACTTCAACACAGATCTGTCACTGAGTGAGGGCCAAACTGGACAGAGATCAGGCTCTCATTATCTTCACATCATTAATACTGAGAAGCCTAGAGGTGCCCAAAATAAAGTAAGGCAAAGGGGAAATAATCATAATCTGTCACTGGGTGAAGCCCAAACTGAACAGCAACCAGCCATCAAAGTGAAATTCCAAAGAGAAGAAAAGAAAATGACAAAACAAAAGCAAGGACTAAGAGAAGGTCAGAGAAGCATACAAAGACAGCTGTTGGAAGTAGAATTGTTAACAGAAGAGGAAATAAATGCAAACCCGACGAAAAAGGAGCAGAACCCCAACCTGTCACTGAGTGAAGGCCAAACTGGACATCAATCAGACCTTTGTCACCTTCATTCCATCAATACTATCCAGCACTCAGAGTCCACTGCCTCCCACAGTGACACTAGTAACAGTGCTTCCTTAACAGCTGGGTCCAATGACATCCCACCTTCCACCTCCTGTCCCCCTGGTTTTTGTAATTCAATCAATCCTGTATGGACCTCTGCTGACACTAAAGCCTTTCTTAGCAAGGTTTGCTCTCAGAAGCAACTCCCTTTGATAATTAATCCTATAAAGTGGTTTATGAAAGATCTGTGGTTTGTTAGAAAGTCCATAGCTAGTGTAAAATCTGACCCTGTGATCATGAACAATTCAAAGGAACAACAGAAGATTTTAGAAAAGCTAGCAGAACGGGAGCAGGACATTTTAAAAAGACTTGCACGTATTGGACATAAAAGAAGCAAGATGGAAATTAAGAGGCAAATGGAAATGGCAAAGGACAAAAAGGCTCTACAGAAGCAACTAGATGTTGTTAGAAATTCTATTGATGGAGTAAACTGTGACCCTCTGATCAATTCAGAGGAGAAACAGAAGAAATTAGAAAAGCTTGCAGGAGCGGAGCAGGACATTTTAAAGAAACTAGGGCAGAACCCAGACCTGTCACTGAGTGAAGGCCAAACTGGACAGAGATCAGCCGTCAATACTGTCACCAAAGCGAAATTCCAAAAAGAAGAAAAGAAAATGGCAGAACTGAAGGAAGGACAAAAAGAAAGTAAGATAAGCATACAAGGACAGCAGTTGGAAGTAGAATTGCCAACAGAAGAGATAATAAATGCAAACCTGACGGAAAAGGAGCAGAACTCAGACCTGTCACTGAGTGAAGGCCAAACTGGACATCAATCAGACCTTTGTCACCTTCATTCCATCAATACTATCCAGCACTCAGAGTCCACTGCCTCCCACAGTGACACTAGTAACAGTGCTTCCTTAACAGCTGGGTCCAATGTCATCCCACCTTCCTCCTCCTGTCCCTCTGGTTTTTGTAATTCAATCAATCCTGTATGGACCTCTGCTGACACTGAAGCCTTTCTTGTCAAGACTTGCCCTCAGAAGAAAACCTCTTTGAGAATTCATCCACGAGAGTGGTTTAGTAATGATCTGAGGTTTGTTAGAAGGACTATAGCTCGTGTAAAATCTGACCCTGTGATCATGAACAATTCAGAGGAACATCAGAAGATTTTAGAAAATCTAGCAGAACGGGAGCAGGACATTTTAAAAAGACTAGAGCAGATCCCAAGTAAGAGGCAGGAAAAGGATCTACAGAGGTCACTGAAGTTTGTTAGAAATTCTATTGATGGAGTAAACTGTGACCCTCTGATCAATTCAGAGGAGAAAAAGAAGAAATTAGAAAAGCTAGCAGGAGCGGAGCAGGACATTTTAAAGAAACTAGGGCAGAACCCCGACCTGTCACTGAGTGAAGGCCAAACAGAACAGAGATCAGCCGTCAATACTGTCACCAAAGCGAAATTCCAAAAAGAAGAAAAGAAAATGGCAGAACAGAAGGAAGGACAAAAAGAAAGTAAGATAAGCATACAAGGACAGCAGTTGGAAGTAGAATTGCCAACAGAAGAGATAATAAATGCAAACCTGACGGAAAAGGAGCAGAACTCAGACCTGTCACTGAGTGAAGGCCAAACTGGACATCAATCAGACCTTCGTCACCTTCATTCCATCAATACTATCCAGCACTCAGAGTCCATTTCCTCCCACAGTGACACTAGTAACAGTGCTTCCTTAACAGCTGGGTCCAATGTCATCCCACCTTCCTCCTCCTGTCCCCCTGGTTTTTGTAATTCAATCAATCCTGTATGGACCTCTGCTGACACTGAAGCCTTTCTTGGCAAGGTTCGCTCTCAGAAGAAAGATCTGACGTTTGTTAGAAAGACTATAGCTCATGTAAAATCTGACCCTGTGATCATGAACAATTCAAAGGAACAACAGAAGATTTTAGAAAAGCTAGCAGAACGGGAGCAGGACATTTTAAAAAGACTCGCAAGTACTGGACAGAAAAGAAGCAAAATGGAAATTAAGAGGCAAATGCTAAACGCAAAGGGAAAAAAGGCTCTACTGAAGAGACTAGAGCAGAACCCCGACCTGTCACTGAGTGAACGCCAAACTGGACATCCATCAGACCCTTTTCACCTTCATTCCGGTTACACCCCGCCACTCCGACATGTCTCCTTTACGACATGTCTCCATTACGACACTAACCCTATCTTTAACCCTTACCCTGAACTTAACCCCTATGGAAGTGTCGCCACTCCGACAATAAGAAATCAATTTCGGAGTGGCGACATGTCGGAATGGAGAGCGACACCCTTTCATTCCATCAATACTATCCAGCACGAGCGCCATTACTGTGCTCAAGAGTCCACTGCCTCCCACAGTGACTCTAGAAACAGTGCTTCCTTAACAGCTGGGTCCTATGACATCCAACCTTCCACCTCCTGTCCCCCTGGCTTTTGTAATTCAATGAATCCTGTATGGACCTCTGCTGACACTGAAGCATTTATTGTCAAGTTTTGCTCTCCGAAGAAAACAAATAACAAAAAGTTGTTGATGGATGATCTGAGGTTTGTTAGAAAGACTATATCTCGTGTAAAATCTGACCCTGTGATCATGAGCAATTCAAAAGAACAACAGAAGATTTTTAAAAAGCTAGCAGAACGGGAGAAGGACATTTTAAAAAGACTCGCAAGTATTGGACATGAAAGAAGCAAGATGGAAATTAAGAGGCAAATGGAAATGGCAAAGGACAAAAAGGCTCTACAGAAGCAACTGGATGTTGTTAGAAATTCTATTGCTGGAGTTAACAGTGACCATCTGATGAATTCAGAGGAGAAACAGAAGAAATTAGAAAAGCTAGCAGGAGTGGAGCAGTATTTTTTAAATAGACTATCTAACTATTAATTTAGCGAATGTCTGTCCGCCGCCTGTCTGTCTGCATGCTGACATCATCACTGATACTAAACTGTCGCCACCATGGTATCAATGCCCAACTGACATCAACAAAGCCCAACTGACATCACTGACTGACATCACTGATTGACATCACTACAGTGCCCACATTTGGAGATTACATCACAGACTGGCCTGGACACAGACTCCACATATGGGAATAAAAGCGTGCCAGCCAGACAGACGGATACAACGGGTATTGCACAACTGGACATCGATGGTGACTATTATTCCCAACAGGGCACCGGTCTGGGTTCTCCAACGTTACTTCTGAGACTCATACATTCAATCCCTGATCGCACACCCCTGGGAAAAGGACTAGTTATTCATTTAATTATAATTTAAATTAATTTGCCCAGGGGTTCATTTTTATTTTTTTCTAAAGAGAGCTATTATTCTTATTTGCACTTTAGATTCTTAAAGGGTGATGATCTTGATACATTGTAATGCAGGTTGATTGTGTTATTCAATGCGCAATGCAAAACTTCAAACACCACCCATGCTCATTGTTGAGAGAGGTGTTTGTGGTATATATGTCCTTCCCGATCAACTGTAGGGACCTCCTTACCTACCTAGAGGTTTGTGGTCCGAATAATTAATGATAGCTAGGATGACATTAATATTTTTTTCCCCCCTCACAAATAGCGTAATGAATATTCAATAACAGTGTTATATTATTTTAGACCGGTATGCTTATTAGACTGCACAATTTGTGGTTGTTTGTTCAATTATTGGTCTGTCAAGAGAATTCACTTGAGTAATTATTGAACCAAGTTATGTCTTCAAAGTGCACCCCATCGCGCGTATGTGCAGTGGACATGGGTAATTGATTTCATCCACACATTAAAGGCACTATGTTAATAAAAATAAAAATAATAATAAATTGTAATAGTGTTCAATCTGTATGGTGGAGTATGTTCATACAATATAACGTATGCTGTTATGCAATGGGGTGGTTGTATTTTGTCTCCCTGCTCATCTATACAGGGTTCCCATGGTCATGAAATTCCTGGAAATATTTTGAAATTAGAAAAATATTTTTCCAGTACTGGAAAAGTTTTGGAATTGATCAAGTGTCCTGGAAGGTCCTGGAAAAAAATATCTATGCATTGTCTTTATTGATTTTGTTAATACCTCTGAAATGACAAATTAAACATTGGCCAAATTGTCAAATATATAGAGGCAGAAATTGTGAAAAGATTTTCACAATAGAACCGTGTTATACAAAATTCCTCAACTCTTAGTGCTCGTCAGGGTCCCGGGGTCCCCAGTTAAAACATGATTATTTCGGGGGTCACGGCCTGAAAAGGTTGAGAACCACAGACACTACATGTCTTTGTGCATTGCGCATAGGAGTAAGCGAACTGTTATTGAGCTGAATTATTGTTATATAGTTCTGGAAATTGGGTTAAATATTCTGGAAAAGTTTTGGAAATGAATTGGTAAAAATGTGTGGGGACCCTGTCTATAGATTGTGTCAAAGGTCATGTCTCACGAGACAAATAAACGAGTTACTGGTATTTTTAGTAATGTGGCGAGGTGCCAAGAAAACAAAATCAACCTTACCATAAAGCAGTGCTTCTCAACTTTATTTTGGGGTGTCCCCAGGTGATTTAACTTGGATGTGCAACATTGTTTTCTCACTCAACATTTAACAATCCAACATAAAGTTTTAAGTGTATAGAGCAGGGGTCGGCAACCTTTTTGACATGAAATGCCATGTTTTATTTGTTTTGATAGTCAGTGTGCCATATCAATATTGTTTAATTAATGACACTACATCAAAATTTCCAGAATGGATTCTGGCAGATAGGTGGGTTATTGCTTTGAGTCTAATGATTATCACATCCTGATGTTGTGATTTGAAAGAATATTTCTAAAGAACCTGAAAATAAGTTATCAAAATGTGTTGGAATTTTGATGTGGTGTCATCATGAGTTTGAAAGTAGAATTATTTGCAGGATGCAATTTGTATATATATGAAGGGACTTCATTTCATTGACACACCCCCTTTTTAGAATTTTAAAAGCAAAAACCTCTCACTCAACATGTGCCAGTGATCACCCTCCCCTGTGCCAAGGTTGCCTATCCCTGGTATAGAGGGTATCTGCACATTTTTAAAGTGTCAATTTAAGGACTTTTTAATACTTCTAAAATGACAAATTAAACATTGGCCAAATTGCCAAATATTAGAGGCAGAATTTGTGAAAATAGCCAATCTACAACGCCTCACAAAACATGTAGATCTGCTATTTTCACAATAGAATCGTATTATACAAAATGTAATGCCTCAACTCTTAGTGCTCGTCTGGATTGTTTTGGGGTCGGTCGCAGCCTGAAAAGGTTGAGAACCACTGCCCTAAAGCTTGTCAGCACTGAGAAACATTAAGGACCTGCTCTCATACACACACACACACACACACACACACACACACACACACACACACACACACACACACACACACACACACACACACACACACCCTTCATCCATTAAGACACTTATCAGTCACCAGAACCAAGGATGGGTATTTTAAAGGAGTCTAACATGCAAATGGGGCAAAATATTGAATCAAGCAACACCCAAAAAAATAATCTCTCAGTTGAACACATTTTAAATGTGTGAAACTTTTCCACCCATTTTATATGAGTAAATTTATATATGGGATATATGTAGTCCCAAGTCAAATCTACATTCAATGCAATGCATGTTGTTCAATTAGTCCAACTCATTTTCATTAACTTAAGCCAAGTTAATTATATGAACTTAATTAAT
The DNA here is from genome assembly GCF_963921795.1 of Nannobrachium achirus. Taxonomy (NCBI): domain Eukaryota; kingdom Metazoa; phylum Chordata; class Actinopteri; order Myctophiformes; family Myctophidae; genus Nannobrachium; species Nannobrachium achirus. Next base: position 57,837,028 of record NC_137812.1, read on the forward strand.
TTACGTTTGTCCAACTCAAACAAATGTTAACGTAAATGTGTTGGTTCAACTCATTTTTATGGAATTAAGCTAAGATAAATAAAATACTTTTACATTTACATAAGAAGAGTTCGGTTTCAGGTTTTCTTCTGGATGATTTGTTTCAAGTTTTACAATATCAACATACAGATGCATAATGGATATATGCAATAGCAGTGATTATTGAATAATCAGAACATTTAAGAGAAAACCAACGCAATAACCTCAAAGTTACCATGAGTTCTTCTCTTTTAGCCTAGCATGGGGAGGGAGCTCAAGCTTAAACTAGCAGCCTAGCAGTTAGGGTTAGGGTTTAGGCTCAAATACTGACAAATCAAATTCTGACATATGACAGTCATCTTGCCAAGGCAGACACATTGATATGATACATTTAGCATTTTTAGCTCCCGAAAGCTTAAACATTTCCCTGAAAACCTAGAAAAATGCTGTTCCCAGCATGCTTTGCATAACATGTGACCAACTTATTTGACCAATCAAGGGAAAGGGCTGGAGTCACTTCTCAGATCTGTAAAATGTACTTAATAAAATTGAGTTGGATTCAAACAATATTCTCAGAATGATTTCAGCCTTAAAAACTACTCAATAAAATTGGTGAGAGGCGTGGTTTATGGGACTCTGGGAGTTTTCATTGGAACTCATTTTCAATGTGTTTTTAAATTCCATTACTAAGATTTGAGTTACATGAATGTAATATAAATGCATAATGTTAAATGAATAGATTTTGTATAAGCACTATTAATTACATTTGAGTTGGAACAATTTAATAAAAATGCATATATTGTAAATGTATATATTTAAGGTAAGCACGATTAATATTTGTTCAGTTACATCAATTCAATACATTTGCATATATTATAATTAAATACATTTAAATAAAGCCAACATAATGTAAATGTATCACATCTGGCACTATTAATAATATTTGAGTTATATCAATTAAATGTATATGCTTATGCCTTGAAGTGAAGTAATTAAATAAAGCAAACATAATTTATATGTGTCACATTTATAGGGGGGTTGAATCAGTTTTTTGGGTGAACTTAAATACTGTCTTGTATGCAAAAACATATTTATTTTGATGTTGTATCTCAGTACAACTTTCATGTATATCATACATCTCATATCACGGTCAGGTAGGTTCATAATCACAAAATATTCTGAGTAGGCTAGATAGGATATTAATTACCTTAAAATGACCCCAGACGTGTTTGAAAATGAAATGGGTACCTCTTTAAACATTTCAAATCCTGGCTATTGGAAAAGGTTCCAGTATGATATAGGAGGTAGACCTATATTTTAAAGTTTTATTACTTCATTAAGGGCTGTTTTGTTTCTCGTTTATTTGTCACTCATGTGAATCGTCATATTTTGGACCACAATCGAGTGTGTGTGTGTGTGTGTGTGTGTGTGTGTGTGTGTGTGTGTGTGTGTGTGTGTGTGTGTGCGTGCGTGCGTGCGCAGCGCGCGTTGGGTTCTGTGTTTTCAAACCAAAACCTCCTCCATCCAGACGGTGGCGTGGTATTCTTTGCAGTCGGTCTGTCTATCGCTCTATCCTATGACCACCACAGAGAAGCACGCAGGATGTACTGGCTAACTTTAGCTAAAGCTTTAATTCCTCACATTAATCATATATCTATGGCCAACAGGGTTATTGATTAATAATTCAGTTTTTTTTACAAGCACCGTGGCAGCGTATTTGCCTGTAACAGTTACATTTGACCGTTTTACACATATGATCATGTGAAATAGACACATTGTGACATTGATGTTTCGTTGGAGACTGAAGAGGGGCTCCAGTCAATAGGTAAACAATGTCGATTTACAGTGTTTAACTACGGAAGTACTGTACTGTACAAATAGTACGACGGGTCTATATTATAATCTGTTATTTATTTGCTAAGCTCTCGAAGTTACAAAAGGTCTAACACCGATTTGACTGTAGGCTATATAGCCTCTTTTTTTTCTTTCTTTTTAAAAACACTGTCGTTACTTAAATCAGTGGTTATTATGGACCTATAAATATCTGTTTACAATTTACATTAATTTGTAGAATAGAAGAATAGCTCCTGGCAGGTGTTGTTATATCCGTTGGACATCTCATGTTTCCCCCTTCTTTTACTGTGCACAGTGATCCCACCAACATAAGAACTGCACGGATCAACAATGAATCCTACAGACTGGAAATACACCCACCCGAGGCAATGGGAAAGCCTTGATCCAAGGCAGAGGACTGATTCCAGGGAAAAGAAAGGGAATGTCCCATATTGTGGTTATTCAGGGAACAGCGACAAAATGTCACATACCATGAAGGGAACTAGTGCAGAATTGGAGCATCGTAATCCTGCATCCCATAGGTCGTACAGGCTGAATTCCAACCATTTCAGAGCAGAAAAGGCCACAGACCCAGATGGTGAACCAGTGGAGCTGAGTGAGGAAGACGAGGAGTTGGCAAGGAAGAGGAGAGAACTTCAACGGATTGAGGAGCAGATAAGTCTGAAGAAAGCTACTATTGCTATGAAAAAGGTCGAGCCATTTTTAAAAGCAAAGACACCACAGCAGATGTTTGAAGAAGAACAGGAAGAGGATCTCTCACGAATTAAATTGGACAATTCTCAGCTTTCTCCCTTCATGAGTAGGCCTACTGGAGAAAAGGATGTTGGGTTTCCCAGTGGTAAATGGTCTTCAACCTACAACAATAGACCACTGAAAGAGAGAGTGAATGTTATTTTGCAGCGAAGGTGGCCTGATGCAAAGGTATGTGGCAGGTTGATTCATCTGATATGTCTATGGAGACTTTTTAATATTGTCATATTGTCATTTGCTTTATCAAAGAACCCTGCTTGTTTGATATATCCAATCCACAAATACAATGATATACAAGCCCTAGCCCTACACAGACCAATGTCAGAAAGGATGCATGCCTGATGAATACACAACTAATAATAAAATAAAATAGACACACATTCCTCATAGTTGCATTACATTATACATACATTATAACACGCACCAATGTTTCGTGTTAATCAACCTGATTAATGGTTCATAGCTGAAACATTTGAGCTTGATTAAATGTCACCAACTTTGAGAACAGAGGAATATGTGTCTATTTCTTTAAATGGTGCTCTACACATGTGTTTTAGTAGTGTATTAGGCCTATGCATATCTGTGCCTGAAATGAAACATTTTCCTTCTAACTGCAGGCCTTCTCCACTCCATCTGACCACCTGCCATCCCCTAATCTGTTGGAGAAGACAAACACGTCGACCTTGAACAAAGACGACCATCCTCTAAAACTCAGAGTGAAAGCTTTGATTAACAGGCGCCTTAAACTTAAAGTTGGTGAATTGTATTCACATGGGGAGGTTTGTATAGCCTTGTTGAACACTCCTACAATTATCTATTGTACAATTCAGGACCACCAGGTACAGCATATCTGCAGTGACAGTTTTGGCTTCCAATAGAATGCAATAGAATAGAAATCTTGGTACTGATGGAAATTTTTGTTAGCACCTGCACAGACAATCTGAGAAAACAGTTGTGCTTGATACTTACTGTAGAGAGTAGCCCCATATAGAACCTCACCCGTCGCTGCATACTGTTGTGCTCCGAGATGAGGTCCTATAAAGGTATCCCATGCAGGGCTGGTTCGGAACACCTCCACGTTGAGTTAGAAAACACTTTCCCCGAAATTGTATCCAAAAAGTAAAGGTAGTTCCACGCTCCCAGACTGTGGTTTCCTATCCCAGGGTACATAAAACATGCACCAGTTTTGTAATGTTTTCCCATTCAACCGGAACTATTGCCAGTACTGTAGTCTCGCGTAGCCAGGGAGCATTTGCAAATCGTGTTTGGCAACAGTCTGGCCACGCGAGACTACGCCGGGGGCTTTTCTGAATTTAATGAGACTAAATAAGCGATTTAAACCGTTTTCCCAACGCCCTGGTGCATGTTTTATGTACCGTGGGATGGAAAACCATTGTCTGGGAGCGTGGAACTACCTTTACTTTTTGGATACAACTTCGGGAAAAGTGTTTTCTAACTCAACGTGGAGGCGTTCCGGACCAGCCCTGGGATACCTTTATAGGACCTCATCTCGGAGCACAACAGTATGCAGCGACGGGTGAGGCTCTATATGGGGCTATGTAGAGAGCAGAGTGCCCTAGTTCACCACCCTGAAACTAGGGAGATATGTTTTTTCTTTATTGGGTCATTAGATATTCTTAATGTCTAACAATTCGTGTGACTACTAAAAGTCTAGAAGCACACTTGAAAATGTAAGGAAATTATACAAATTGTGTAGCTCACTATAATTTTGAATGAACTTATCTACGCTTCAACTTTAAGCAAACAGATGGTGATCTTTTCTTACATGTGCTCTTCGGTAGGTCCCTGTTGTCAAACCACACCCTCCCAGCCAGAGCTCTAGTGCCACAGTTGATAAAAATGACATGGTTGTCAAAGGATTCCAGCGTTTTATCAGTTTACTTAACAAAGGGGTGGACATTGAGATGCTGACTAAAATAGTCAATGACGACAAGGAGCTTTCCCCTGCTGGTCAGGAGCTTCTGGATAGTCAACCCCCTGTTTCGGAGCAAAAGGCAGATGTGTGCAAGAGTGAGAGCCAACAATTACAAATTGGAGCTGTGCAGAGTGACCGTCAGTCTTGCAGTGAAGAGAGGAAGACTGAACTACTGAATCAAGAAATATCCCATGGGGGAAGTAAAAGAGATGTCCAGCCTGAGATGAAATTCGCCTGCAGAAATGATAGAGGCGGTCGCCATTTTGTCTCTAGTGGAACATCCAGGTCTCCCTCCGTGGATGAGAAGAAACCAAAATTGGAGCCGCATCGGGGACAGCTACAATTCATTCTGAATTCAATTGGTTTGAGCAAGGAGGCGAATGACCTGTGCAAACCAGCAGAACGTACACAGGAGAGACTCAATGGCCTAAAGGATGATATGAGCACAGGGGTGAGCGAGAGACGTCGGCACCACTTAAAACGTCATCACAGCCCTTCCTCTTCGTCTACCTCAGTGTCTGACAGCCCTAGTTTTAGTCCCTCCCACCACCAGCATTCTTCCAGCAGAACCCCCAGGGATAGCAGAGAACCAACGCAACGTTCTAGAGACCGACACTCTAGAAAGAGAAGCAAAGAAAGAGAGAGGAAGAGAGACAGTGAAAGAGACAAGAATAGGATTGATTCAGTGTCTGACAGCCCTTGTTCTCCCTCCCGCCACCAGCATTCTTCCAGCAAAGCCCCCAGGGATAGCAGAGAGCAAACACTAAGTTCTAGATCCCGATACTCTAGAAAGAGAAGTAAAAAAGGAGAGAGGGAGAGAGACTGTGATGGAGACAAGAATATGATTGATTCTAGGGGTCGCTCTCGTGATCAACGTCCGTCTCCAGAGAACCCAGAATATCACGGTCCCCATCCTGACACTGCATCTGCTCTTTCAACATACAATCCTAATGCACCTGCAGCATACACTTCAGTCCAGCACTCAGAGTACACTGCCTATCACAGTTACTATAGTAACGGTGCTTCCTCCACAGCTGAGAACTATATTGCAGGGACCAATGTCATTCCAACTTCCCTCTATGATCTTGGTTATTTCTCTTTTGTGAATCCTTTATATCCCTCTACTAACACTGGAGCCTTGCTTGGCCAGGCTGACCCAAATCCACATCCGCCTGCTGGTTGCAAAAATGGCCCTTCCTACTATGATTTTAACTCAGACCTGTCACAGAGCGAGGGCCAAACTGGACAGCAGTCAGGCCCTCGTTACCTCCAAGTCATCAATACTGTGAAGTCTAGTAACACTGACCGCTGTCTATTAAAACTCACCAAAGGGGGATATAACCCCATCCCACACCCTAAAGCACGAGCTGACGCAAATCAAAGAAGGCTGGATTATCTAAAAAGGGAGGCGAAACGGCATCTTGCAAGGATGCAAGCTCAAGCAGGCTGTAGCTCTGCAAACAATCAAAGCGATCCAGGTCAAATGCAGACAAGTGATGTATCCTCTGGGATCACTACGAATACTCCTCATCCAGAGCCTACTGTACAGGCCAGCGCAGAAGTACAGGAAAGAGCATTGCCAACAGAAGTTGAAATAAAGGCAAACCTGAAGAAAACGGTGAGCAGACTTATTTTTATATGGTGTCTATTTAAAGGAGTAGTTCACCCCCAAAATGACTTTTTTTCTCTATTGATTAGTCACGCCATGGAGACTAGAGTTCAATAATATTTTTTGTTTTTTGTCACATTCCTGAGACAAAAAATTGATTTGAGTAAATTTACCCCCATTGATTCCGGATGCCATCCGGAACGATTGGGGGTAAATTTATTGTTATCACATTTTTGTCTTAGGAATGCGACAAAAAACTAAAAAAGAAATATTGAACTCTAGTCTCCATGGCGTGACTAATCAATAGAAGAAAAGTCATTTTGGGGGTGAACTATTCCTTTAATACTAGCATTTACAGTTTCCACTAATTTCAAAAGTTTTGCACACTATATGAATTCTGTCTCTGTACACAGAATTGTACCGGTATATATTTGAATATTTGAAGGACATTTTTTGTCATTTCAATTGTTTGCTTTTAGCATAGCCGTATCCATGTATCTGAAGGACAAATTCTGGACATTAATTTAGTTTTTGTCTTCCCAATGTTTAGCTTCAAGCATAGTCCTATCCGTAGGGCATACGAAGGGCAATTTCAGGACATTGTTTTCTTATCTTTCATTTTTGTCATCACGTTTAGCTTGCAGCGTTTAATGAGAAGATGAAGCACCAAGTCCCCAAACCAACAGAAACTCAACCTAATGTAAATGACTGGTGAATGTAAGTTGAACAGTTGACTGGATTATTGTAAGTTAAGCAGTTCAGTTTGTTTTCCCAAATAAATTGTATTTTGTATACATATATCTTATATTCTCTATCCCATGAAGCTGATGTAACTAACCTAACTCCAGATATAGCGCAACTCCTTTTTACTATACAGTACCAGTCAAATGTTGAGAGACACCTATTCAAAAGTTTACAGTATTTTTACTTTTTTATTATTGCGACCGTCAGGTCGCATTTACTACCAAAACCTCCACCGGCTGTCCGTCTGTCTGTGAGTCAGTCACACTTTTGCCCTGCTCATATCTCCACAACCGTTGCCCCCATCCATGCCAAATTTTGCACACACACTCCTTACCTGCCAAACTACAACCTCCAAGGACCCCCGCAGCTCCAGGGACCCCCAGGTCCCTGGGGGACCCCCAGGTGTCACACGTCACATGTCACACTTTTGCCCTGCTCATATCTCCACAACCGTTGCCCCCATCCATGCCACATTTTGCACACACACTCCTTACCTGCCAAACTACAACCTCCAAGGACCCCCGGAGCTCCAGGGACCCCCAAGCGTAAAAAATGACCAAATGTGCAAAAATGACCAAATGACCACCCCAACGGGGCTGCTCACGGGGAATTCCCGGGGACCACCCACTCCTGGTGCTCCAGAATGGATGCAAAAGTGGTGACGCCCCCAGTGGAGGACCCCCTCCACTGCAGCTCACATAAAATGCCGTAACTCGGGCTAGGAGCGTCCGGGAGAGCCGGGGCCGGTACCTATTTGTCCGCCAAGGCAACGCGGACACCCCACCCCTCATTTGTCACATGGCCCTCTTCTAGCGCCACCATGAGGCCCATTCTTGCAAAACACATTTGTGGACACTGCTCCTACAATTTTTGCCCTAAAATCACGCAAAACTATACATTGCCCACACAACTAGGAAGCAATGGCAGTTACAGCCCTCTTTGTGTATACATGTGACCTGACGGTCGCTTATCTCCCGATTAGGGAGTCTTACTGGTTTTCTACACTGTAGAATATTAGCAACTATGAAATAACACATGGAATTATGTCCATCCATCCATCTTCAACCGCTTATCCGGAATCGGGTCGCGGGGGTAACAGTTCCAACTGAGACCTCCAGATTTCCTTATCCTGAGCAACTTCCTCCACTCCCTCAGGGAGTATACCGAGGCGTTCCCAAGCCAGTTTGGAGATATAATCCCTCCATCTGGTCTTTGGTCTGCCACGGGGTCTCCTCCCAGTGGGACGTGCATCGAGGACCTTCCTAGGAAGGCGCTCGGGAGGCATCCGTACTAGATGCCCGAACCACCTAAGCTGACTCCTTTCCAAGTGTAGGAGCAGCGGTTCTACTCCAAGTCTCTCTCGGGTGACTGAACTTCTCACCCTATCTCTAAGGGAGATACCAGCCACCCTTCTGAGAAAAATCATTTCGGCCGCTTGTACCCGAGACCTTATACTTTCAGTCATGACCCACACTTCATGACCATAGGTGAGAGTAGGAACGAAGATTGCTCGGTAGACAGAATGGAATGGAATTATGTGGTATTGGTAAAACATTTAGTGTTAAACAAAAATTATATATTAGTTTTAGATTCTTCAAAGCAGCCACCGTTTGCCGGAGTGGTGCAAAGCTGTCATCAAGGCACATGGAGGTTATTTTTAAGGACTGATAAACTATATTTCGATTTTTCTTTGAACATTTTTGATTGCTATATAATTTCATTGTTATTTCATAATTTTGATTGTTTTACAAATGCAACTTATTAATCACGCTGATTGTTCCAGCTTTGAACACTTTAACCACTGCCTTAGCTTTTTGTAAACTTAAAAACTTTAATAGATGTTTGGAAAATAATAAAATAAAGAAATTATCAAAACTGTCATTTTCTCAATGAAATAAGACTCATTGACTCTTCTATTTTGCTTTAAACCTGCAGAGAGCTCCATGACTTGCAGAAAAACCATGCAGCTCATGAGGACCTCATTGGCTTGCATAGACAAGCCAACTGAAATGCCTGTCCTGCCTACACTCAGGGCTACAATATCACATGGTATTTTGGCAAACAATTTCTTACATTTGTACCTTTTTTTTTATTTATTTTTTTAGTATTTCTGCTTTCATTGGATAGAGGTGAGATATAGCAAAGAGCCTTGGATCAGAATGGATCCTGGGTCAGCTGCCAGGACTGTCGCCTTGATTATGTGATGTCCGCCCATACCAAGCTGAGCCACCGTGGCGGCCATTAGTGAAATGTTGGTCGGTTCTGATTTTGTTACTGGCATATTATTTCGCTCAAACGTAAAACCCATGAATCCTACTATTCCTCCTATTCTGGGTATGTCATAATGGGGCATAGCAGTGAATATTTATTCTATATAAATACCCGTTTGTTTGCTGTTTTTCAAATATGTATTTTTGACACAGAATCAAATGCTTTATTATGGTCATGATTCACCAGGAGCCTGGGAGGCTTGGTTCCAGGCTTAGAATAATTTATATAAATGTATTTCGAAAATCTCTATGGGTAAAGATAATTAGTGTTCTACTATGACGCCACAAAATGGCCACCACTGCTATGCCCTATTCTAGGACAAACGTGGCGAAAATAGCTGATCTTCAAGCTCACGACATGTTGCGATGTGCTGTAAGCCTGTGGATCGGCTATTATTGCTATAGATGTACAATTAAAGTATGTCACAAGTGGTTAAAAGTCTAACAAGTACCATCATCACAAATGAAGTTGAAGTTGCTTGTTATTACCAACTATTTATGAACATCTCTTGACACTTTGTATGCAGTCCTTTTTCTATTGATCCCTTTTGACTTTGTACTATAGATTTATAGTGTATATAGACATAAATATACAATTGACTAAAAAATGTCTGTTGTTGAAATATATTTTATTGTGTTCAAAATCTTTATTCCTTAGATTCAATTGTCAAATAAGAAGAAATTAGTGCAAACTGCCAAGAAACTATCATGGAAACTATCTCCCATAAGTTGTTAACCAGTGCTTGAGAATAGGTGAGCAATGTTTCATCCATCTGAAGTGAGTAATACAGTAGTTTTGATGAACAAAAAACTAAATAACTAAATAACTAAGAAATAAGTTATACAGGTAAAGTCCCAAAGCAGTCTCTTGTAACACCCACATTCACATGGTGCTCTGGTACCCTTTAATAGGTGGGTGATACAGTGGGAAAATCCCAGTTGTTCGGTGTCCCAGTTGTCCGGTGTCCCAGTTGGGCGAACAGACTGTAATTATTGTCCACGACATTGCAAGCGGCGCGAAGGCCAGCGGAACTTGGTCCTGCTCTTCACGCCCGAGCGCCGCAGGCGCGAGTGCCCGCCGGCCGCGCAGGCGCGAGTCTCCGCCGGCTGCGCGAGTTACGAAGCCGTGGTGAATGCAATCGTTATATTTATGCCAAGCGCACGATAAACGCATGAATGGGATGAAGATCGCTTGCTTTACAGTCTGTTCGCCCAACTGGGACACCGGACAACTGGGACTAGCCCTGATACTGTATCTTTGGAGGCCTTTCAAAGCTCATCCCTCTCCTCCCCTTCACAAAGGCAGGATGCCCTCTGGCTGTTCATGTAGGGCCGACAGCCTAAGGTCCATACTGTGTTGAACAAGGTGTCCGCTAATGTTTCACATGCTGAGGAAAAAAGGAGAGATGGAGCAAGATCAGCCATGTACAGTATGAGAGAATGTTGTGATTTTATATTCATATTTCAAATACAGTCAGTTACACGTTAATGAAATATATAAATAATTTAAATGCTTTTATGTCTCTGAAGTTTGACTTAAAGGAGTAGTTCACCCCCAAAATAACTTTCTTTCTATTGATTACTCACGCCATGGAGACTTGAGTTCATTAATATTTTTTTTGTATTTATCACATTCGCATTCCTAAGACAATAATAAGTCTCCATGCTGTGAGTAATCAAAAGGAGGAAACAAATCTTTGGGGGTGAACTACTCCTTTAAACCTGACAAAGAATAAAACTGAATGATATACTGATTGGTTATCATTCAATTCAATAATTCAAATGTTTCCTTAAAACTGTGGTCTGATATCTGGATCTCTTGAGAGACTTTAGGCGTTAAGAGAAAGGCACTGTTCATGACACTTCAACAGTAGAATGCATTTTGTTCAGTTCAAACTGTCTGCAAATCTGAATAGTTTCTCAAATACGATCTTTAGGACTGACTATCCACACCGTTATCTGTGGTAACAATGTAATGACATGGGTGTGATTCGTGCTTAACTTATACTCTGTTGTATGATGGTGATGCTCGTGGAATATAGCCAAATTTACAAGATCGTAGATCACCTATTATCGTCAAGCATTGTAACCAAATATAAATCAGGCTTCAGAGATTCCAGACAAAGGCACATCTTTTTAGAAATCAGATTTGAATCTAATTTCAAACCACCTAGGAATGTGGTTAAAATCTGATTCGCAAAAATCAGTTCACTTGTGTGTTTGTTTTCTATTCAAACTTAAAACAAGCATTCCAATCTGGATAGGCCAGAAAACGTAGCCTAATGGCTCACCCACCTTCAACTTTTGAGACGAAGCCAAGGCTCTTCTTGAGATCAGAACAGATACTGTGGAGGCACCATCGGAACTTGGAATCACAGCGGTACTTGTTGGAGCCACAGGTGTCGTAACACACATCCAGCTGATTACAGCACTTTGTCATGGCAGGTATCTCCATCTGGTTTAGGACAAAGGTGATCAATTGGCTGGGTGTGGAATACTAATAATGTACTAGTTCATCTAGGATAATAAAGTCATTCTTAATCAGATTAACATGGATCAAGTCTGGTGGCGTGTAAAGATCCATCTAGGTGATGGCGTAATTAAGTGTGATTAAAAGGTACGTACGCCCTCTGGTGTGGGTAGGCCCAGAAAATAGGAGTTGCATCCATCGGGCTCTGGCATCTGGAATTCAGGACGTGGAACAGGAGCTTTACCTGAGAGAGATGTGCAAGAGACACACACACACACACACACACACACACACACACATATCAATAGTCAATGACTGCTATCTCCACTAGCCCTGGTTCATAGTCCAATACTCATCATGATGTCATGATTTTGATAATACTACCAGTATCATCGTGTGTGTGTGTGTGTGTGTGTGTGTGTGTGTGTGTGTGTGTGTGTGTGTGTGTGTGTGTGTGTGTGTGTGTGTGTGTGTGTGTGTGTGTGTGTGTGTGTGTGTGTGTGTGTGTGTGTGTGTGTGTGTCTCTGTCACTGGATTGGTTTAAAGATGGGGACCAACAAAAGACACTGGTGTCTACATGACAAGATAGAGACACTGGTGTCGACAAGAAAGAGACAGAGGAGAAAGAGGTACAGTCAGCTGGGGCATTAAGGCGACTGTGGACTCAGGTCATGCCATTGAGGGGCACAAGTCCAAACTGATGGGCAACAAAGGCCATGGCCTCCCTGAAATTCCTGCCCTGGTGTGTACACACATTTTTCTGTAGACTTTTAAAGTTAATCATATAGGTCTACATGCTATAAGTCTTATATTCGTCCTTGCCCTTGCAACCACATTTTTCTATGTCCACTTTTATGGAGGGATGCTATGATTCTTCCCACCCAAAATGTAGTCATTCTATGAATGAATCAAGAGGGTTTATTTGTCACTATTCATACAACCAGCAAAATGCGTAGTATGGTCTGCAATACTATGCAACATAAACTCAACAACAATAAAGCTAAGATAAGAAAAGGCATCATCTTTTCATTATCTCTTTCCACGTGTTCTAATAATACTACTGCAGAATTAAAACGGTATACAAAAGTACACTATTTTAGTAGGCTATTTGTCTGATATAACAAAAGTAGAATATCATTATCCTATCTTATTTTTAGTTTCAAAGGAATATAACAGTGTTGTTCACTATTATAACTTACCAAATCGACAGCGGTACTGGCACACGCCGTCTCGTCCACCCATGAGTTCAAGCATAGAGTCAAAGTAACTATTGACTGCCTCAAAACTTCCCCGGAGAGAGTTCACTCCCCAGCTGCCGTCGTCCTCCTCCTCTGCCTGTGCGGTTTCTGCAGTCTGGCTGGATTCTGGTGCCGGGGCCTCAGGTGCCGGGGCCTCAGCATCATCCTGACTCAGGGCCACATGGAGTGAAAGGCCAAGAAGGAACAGGAGAGAGAGGCCTAGTCGTTGTGTCATGCTGCCGCTAGAGAGCTGTGGACAGCAAGTTACTCTGATGGAACTGATGGAAACAGAGACACAGGGAATACTGAAACCGTACTGCAAACCACCATGACACGGACTTTGATCGAAACAGAGGGATAGCCTCCACTGTGGCGGAGCAAAGTCCCTCCTCTATCAAGATGTTACTTGTTAGGCCTATCTATTTCATACCGTCACAACATGATTAATATGAGGTAGGTTTCCCTACAGACTTATGTCTCCCAAAGAGAACTAACCCTGTTCTCTCCCATTATTCCAGTGTTCTGTGATCTAAACAGAGGGATAGCCTCCACTGTGGCGGAGCAAAGTCCCTCCTCTATCAAGATGTTACTTGTTAGGCCTATCTATTTCATACTGTCACAACATGATTAATATGATGTAGGTTTCCCTACAGACTTATGTCTCCCAAAGAGAACTAACCCTGTTCTCACATCTCTCCCATTATTCCAGTGTTCTGTGAATATGAGATACATAAAGTGGTTCCTGTGTAAATAACCCGAAAAGCTTACTAGGATCTCTTAGCCTCGGAAACCCTTTTAGTTGACCTCACCAGTGATTATACTGTCATGAAACTGTACATTTTCCTATGCAACCTTCTAATAAATTCTTCAATCAATCAATCAAAAACACATATAATGTAGATCAGTTATTACCAAGATATGCTGCTGTATTTACACCTCTGATCCTCGATCTCTGTTAAGTATTATGGATGGTAGGCTATAGATAGGCTAATTATCTGTCTCCAACTGTCCATCGAATGTTTACACAATAAAACAAAGCTTGATAAAAACAGGGTGCATGTGAACACATCCTACATTGATTGATTGATTGAAGACTTTATTAGAAGTTTGCATAGAAAAAGGTACAGTTTCATGACGGTACAGTTCACTGTACACACATTTGTAGGTACCATTTTGGGGTGAATGTTGCAATGATGGCCTACTTGTTATACAACATTGTTGCAACACTGTTAATACTAAAATCATAAAGTCATTTCAGGACAATGACTGACTGTTCTGAAAGGTGCTGAATGGTGATACAATCATTGACCAGTAGTAGGCGCTAGTCGTAATTTCAGGCCATTGTTGGTACGTCTTTTGGGGTCGTTGACTGACGTGACGTACGCGGAAGTAGAGATAAACAAGCCAAGCAGCACGCTTGTAACGTTAATGGAGCGATTTAAACTAATATTTTCTTTCAATTTAGGATGATTTAATTATTGACCAAACGGCAAGCACGAGCGTGTATTTAAGTTTGCGTTCAAGTGCTATTATAGCCTATATATATGTGTATTTAATGCTGTATTGCTGTGACCACTACTATGGCTGCAGACAGTACAGTAAACCTCTTAAAATAACCAGTCAAGAAGAACAATGTCATTCGCAAACCTTTTCAAGGGTCTGACTACGGCTGCTGAAGATAACACAGCAGCTCATGGATCTGGCCACCCACAGAGGTACATTTAAAATGTTTTACTTTAAGTAATCTGGAAATACTCTGTTACAAGTAAAAGTCCTAGCTCTAGGCCTATTCGAAATGTACTTGACTAAAAGTACAAAAGGTATTGGCATTACAATGACTTAAAGTACCAAATGTAAAAGTACTCATTATGCAGAATGTCCCATGTCAAGTTTTCGAATGTATAACAATCTTTTCAAAATTGCAGATCTACAAGCTATAGCCTATACGCATTGTGAGCTTGTAGATCTGCTATTTCCAAATGGCCGAAATGCAGACCTGCCAACCCGTACGCATTTTGCGTACTAAGCACGCATTTTAAGGCTCTGTACGCAGGTACGATATTTCCCCTCATTGCTACGCAATTTCGGGGAATGGGCGCGGCCCGCGGCGTGGTATAACAACACATTCTGCAGCAGCAAACGAGGCAAAGATTTTTGCAACCTGCCGTGTAGTTCCTCCCAGGCACCACTTGAAAGGTGTGTGAATGGGGCGCATGGCGCTGGGGAGCACTAGAACAGAAGATATGCTCGTTTTTTTCGGCAGAAGAAGAATTGAACCGGATGCCATGCGTTTGTTTTGATTTTCAGCGCGGTGCAGCATGTACACTTACGCTACAGTACTCATCATAGAGTTATAATAAGAAGCTACTCATCTCATCTCATAGCTATCGCCGCCCGGTTTGTACAACGGCGATATTAATACGATTAATTTATAAAGAAGATAAACGGAGAATGGCCGTGTTGTGCGATTCATCGGTGTCGCCCCTACAATGCTGCCGTGCAACGAGTAGTCTGACTAACAGGTAATATATTAAGATAACACTCAGCTAAGGTGAATTCACATGTCAGCAGCCACGATGGTGAGAATGAAATGGTTGTTATGGTGTTGTCGCTCCTCTCCGCGACGCGGTTAGGGTTTTAATCAAGTGAATCAATAATATTATACTATTAAACTGCGGTCGCCCCCGCGACAGCTTGTTGTGTATGAAGCCTGTGTTATACTTCGTCATACGACGGTGTTGCACGTGAGCGAAGTCGGGAAATGTCAAAACTTGTGACCAGGTACAATGAACTGTAGCATACATTGACCATGATTAGGCTTTAGAGTAAAGATCCAAACGAATGAAAATAAAATACTGGGCTCCCTGTTCCACTATCTCTAAATGAGTATGAATGGAGGAATTTAATAGGGGGACTATGTGTATTGTCAAAAACATTAAAGGTGAACAAGTTATTTATCACCTGTGAATATATGAAGACATTAATGGTTTGTTAACAATGAGTAGCCTGTATCCTCTATGAATGAATATACAGACTAGACGGTATTTGATCTATACACAATGTAGGCCTATATATCAATTAATGAATGCACTAGAAACCTACATGAGTTGAATACTTTCAACTTCATGCAAATCATGCACAGAAAGGTGGTTTTATTTAGGCTGCTCAATTAACAATGTTTAACAAAGACACAGGTAAATATTTAAAGGTAAATAGCCTACCTGACAATGTAAAGCTATTTTGCTATTTGAATAACATGATTATGTTGATGTATGTTCATTCATTAAGTCACTGGTGAGACTGTTTTGCTAGTCTATTGGGCTAATTGTTAACTAACTCTGAGCAAGTGCAGTTAGTATATTTTATTAAAGATTTGTCAACAATATTGCCAAAGCAACATTACTGTATTGCCTGGTAATACTAGCCTACTTTTTCTCCAGACCAAATGGCATTTTTATTTAAAAGGTTGTTCTAACATCTTGCCTCCTCCTATTAGTGTAAGTCAAGACATGCAATGTGCTACATTTCTGGTGTGAAATTTTGTTAACATAACTGTAAAGGTCCCACCCAAAAAGGTGCATGGAACCCCCCAAAATATACGCTGTTTTGTGCGGGAAAACAACAAAAATTCGGCGCCGCGCGGGCACTTCGTGCCCGCGCATGAGTACTCAAAAAAATTTCCCAGGGTTGGCAGGTCTGGAAATGTATATAGAGCTGAAGAAGTGGGTCATGTATGTTTTGTAATAATAATCAAAATCTACAAAGTAACTATAGTAACTAAAGTTTTCAAATAATTATAGTGGAGTAAAAGTATACTATTTGGATCTGAGAAGTGTACCAGTGAACTGTACTGTCATGAAACTGTGCCTTTCCCTTTGCAACCTTCTAATAAATTATTCAATCAATCAATCAGTAATTACACCACTGGTTATTTGCTCAATTATATTTGTATCTGACTGTCATTCTCATAGGAAAGGAAGCAAGCATGTGCCCTCTAGCCAAGAAAAGGTCCATGACAGCTTTGGCCATGCTGCCAGACAACAACAACATGGCAAGGAGTTGAAATCCTCCAATGAGAAGAGAATACGATACCATGATGAGGTCAGTGGTGGATCAATTACTCACATTATTGACTTAAGCAAAAGGTATCAATACCGCAATGGAGAAATACTTTGTTACAAGTAAAAGTGCTGTATTGGCATTTGCAACATAGGCTTAGCCTATACTTAAAGTTCCAAAAGTAAAAGTACTCATTATGCGGAATATACCATTTCACAAGTTTTCAAATGTATGAAGATCTACAAGATTGGTCAATTGTATTATGAGTTACTGGCTGGCAGTGGGTATAGGCTGGAATGTTTATATTTTTAAAAATCCCTTGAGGGATGGGTCAAGACATTGTCAAATTTGAACATGCTCATTATATCATTATCAGACCTAAATTCACCCTTCAACTTCTTGTTTATGCCAAATGACTGGATATACAGGTTTTGTGGCGATTGTAGCAATTTCACGTTCAAGCATGTTCTAATAATGTAACGCTGTATTTTTTTATTATTTTTTTTCCCCTTCCTTTTTTTTCCTTTTTTTTTTTTACATCTTGGAAATAATTGCCAATTTGACACCAAGGAGCCCCACTGCCCACTCTTTTTGATTGATATAAATTTGTTCAGCTGTTTAGGAAACAGAACAACGCCAAAACGCGTCTGTTGGACAGACTGCTGCTGCGAATCATTATTAAATTGCGGATTGTACATTCCTTTAATACATAATTTTATTCAGACATTGTCATTCACTCATGGTCACTGTGTGCATTCTGCTAAATTCTGTGATGGGTTTGTTGTATGAATGTCATGTATTGATGTAAAAAATGTGTTGTTGATGATGCAGGTTGAAACCCCAGGAAAGGCAGCTGCTGTAACGGTTCAGTAATGGGGATTTAATAAAAAACATCAAATCAAATCAGATTATAATGGCTGTAGCCACACTGGAGTTGTCAAGAACACCCTACCACCGTGGAGACTGCCCATAAGTCCGAAGGTTCATTAGTCCGAATTTAGTTAGGTTTACTGAGGTTAAGGTTAGGGTTAGGGTTAGAGTTAGGCATAGTATTCGACCAATGCCATGGCACCAGCCACCATGATCGTAATAACATTTCAAACAGTTCCAACAACTTTGATCGAGTCATTGAGAAGACATTCTTACCTTGCAGTGAAAACCCTCTGTGGGTATTAGCCCTATTCACGGCCCGCCCACTCAGCAAATTTCTCAGCAACTTCCTGGTGTGACGTCAATTTAGAAGGGGAAATTAATACAGAAATAGCTGGACTTAAAGCCAATAAATCATTATTTCGAACGGTAAAGTACATTATAATGCTTTGTGCCTTTTACTATCTTGTGTTCTTGTTCATGCTAGCCGTATTTTATACTGTACTATTCGGAAATTACATTAAATTTGCGATTTCTGTGTTAACTCTATCGGCTTTTAGCAGGGTTTTACCCTTCAAAACGTGACTTCAGCACCGGGGGGATGCTGAGTGGGTGGGTCGTGAATAGGGCTTATTACGATGCAAACGGTGTGACCTGCGACCGACCCGTGATAATGTGTTGTTGGTGTTGACAGTTACGTCAGGAAGTGGTCTCGATTTTACTGCACAATCTGTACAAACTGGCTTCTTGCTCCCTTGAACTCCTCATGCTTTGATCTCAGCCATGACATTATGTACACATTGTTATGATCTTTTCAAAATAGCAGATGTTCAAGTTACAGTGCGGCAGTAAGTGACGCGTTATGAGCAACTAAAACCTGATGCCGATTCTACAGAATTTCTTCTAAATCCTAACAGATTTGAGTTAAAAAGTGTGTGTGTGTGTGTGTGTGTGTGTGTGTGTGTGTGTGCGTGTGCGTGCGTGCGTGGGAACCACTCAACAGAATCCCTTTTATGCCCATATATGGAGATCCCCGATTTCATCAATATTAAGCCCATATCCAGATTTCTATTCTTTGGTTCCATGTATGGGCATAAAATGGATTGTAACTGAATATATGTTTATTTTATTTATCCTTTTATGTGATTGGTCTCTATTCTCTATCTCTATTTCTGTTCCACAGAGGCAGGGTCACAAAACCAGGAAATCATTTAGTCATAAAGACAGCCATATGGGAAACTATAAGCAACCAAGCCTTGGTTTCAGCCAACAGTTAGACCACTACATCCGCTGCAGAGACGCTGGTCTGAACAAGACCAACAGTAGACCAGAGGTAGATTGCGGAACAAACCAACATCACAAGTATGATAACCCACAACAACAGCAGCAGCAACAACGGAACAGGAAATGGACACATAAAGAGGAGTCCAAGCAGCATCGTCCAAACAATAGAGGCCGTAATTTCGCCAGAAGTGGGCAGCATCAGGCTCATTGTACTAGAAGGGACTTTTCTGCCAGAGGCACCAACAGAGGTGGAAAGAAGGTTGGTAACACCCACATACAGATCTTTCTCGAAAAATTTGAATATTGTGTAAAAGTACATTTTCTTGAAACTGTCATTTCTTGAAACTTTCATATATTCTAGATACATTGGACATTCAGTGAATTATTCCAACCTTTTTTTGTTAAAATTTTGAATTTTTATGGCATACATCTCATGAATTTCAAAAGTCCATATTTCAAAATATTACACTATTACACGAAACCACTCAAAACAAGGATTTATAATAGCGAAATGTCAACCTTCTGAAGTCAGAGTTTTTTTAAAACAGTGGGAAGTTTCCGAAGTCAGTTATGATTTGGGGTGCTAGGGCATCTGCAATGCTTTTTCACACAATATATTAATTTTTCGAGCAGGATCTGTATAATATACCTTAAAGCAGGGGTCTTCAACTGGGGGTCCAGGACCCCTCTTGGGTCCTCAGAATTACTACAGATGGGCCGCCAAATCTTTGTGTGATAGGAGGATCATTCTTTTAAAAGTAACAACTTGAACCCTCACATCCCAATTCTGAGAACTTTAGCCAAAAATGGCAGATCTACAAGCTTGCGAGGCGTTGAGAGCTTGTAGATCGCCTATTTTGGCAAACAGGTTTGGTGTAGAGGTAAAAAAAAAAAGCAGACCAAGTACAGAGTGAAAGGTCAAGTTTAGTAAGTAACAACGATTTAAGTGGTTAAAAGTCTGAAAGAAAAACACATCAACACGAATCTTAACAGACTGATGACAGTGCTGTCAAACAGGTTTATGAATCTATCTATGAAATCGAAGATCTGTATCACACATTTATACAATATGTAGAGGGGGTCCCTGCTTCATGTCTCTCTCAGCTAAGGGGCCCTTGGCCTGAAAATGTTGAGCGTGCCTTAAAGCGTGTGCGTGCGTGCAGTGCACACACATACTGTACACTTCATGCACATTTCACTGTGACCTCCTAGGATCCTCCAGTGGAACGGAAGAGGTACATGACCCAGGAGTTCAAGGACCAGAATGGAATGGAGGTGGACGGACAGTTGGTCTGTCGCCATTTTATGTGTGGAAGATGCGTGAAGGCAGGTTATGTTTGTTTGTTTGGAAATGTAAATGGTCTTTAGATTTGTCTTTTCAAATGTGCTGGTGTGTAGATCAGGGGTTCCCAAACCTTTTTGTCTCAGGGCATCCCATAAATATTTATTTTAATCTGAGGCACCCCTACATTATAATCTTCACTCCCAGCACCTTATATTTATAGCATATCGTCGTTGTCGGGTGGAAACCTTGTATGTCCAAAACCGTTTATTTTGTATTTATCATCTATAAAATGTACTAAACTAGTGAAAACAGCAGATCTACAAGCACACAACGCCTCGCATCGCGAGGTGTTGTGTGCTTGTAGATCGGCTATTTTCACTAGTTTTGTGCGACAGAGGTTTCTGCCTGACAGTAATGATATTTTAGTGATTATGTTGCGAGGAAAACGTTGAGATAATAGCTATTTTGGTTAGAAATGACTGAAAATAACTTTGTACTTCAAGTTTAAAATGATACTAAATATTTTTTCAAGTGTCCAAATAAATTCCAAATATTATCAAATGATCTCGCGTCGCGGCACCCCTGGACTGCCGTCGCGGCACCCACTTTGAAAACCCCTTGTGTAGATGTGTAACCAGTCCGTTGTTTCTTCATTGTTTACAGGGCGATGAATGTCAATTACCACACGTTCGGAATATGACCAACAACATGATTAAAGAAGCATGCAAATTTTACATCCAAGGATGCTGCACAAAAGGAGAGAACTGCCCATACATGCACAATATCCTTTTAAAATATAAAATATGTATACTATAGGTAATCTTGTGGTAAAGTAGGCCTATTTGACTAATCCAAGAATGTTACAATGACATGTTACTAATATAAATACATTTCCTTAACCAATAAGCTACATTCCTTTCCCTGCAAGCATTTCCATGCACGTGGGAAGTGTTCTCAAGGAGCAGAATGCAGGTTTTCCCACGAGCCTCTTACTGACCTCACAAAAAAACTGCTTGATGGGGTAAGTATTAAAGAGTGTGTGTGTGTGTGTTTGTGTGTGTGTGTGTGTGTGTGTGTGTGTGTGTGTGTGTATGTGCGTGTGTGTGTGTGCGTGGTGTGTGTGCGCGTGCGTGCGTGCGTGTGACACAACTGCGCTGTGTGCGTGCGTGTGTGTGACACAACTGCGCTGAAAGTAATTAAGTTGGGTATGTCTATTCTCTGCAGGCATTAAAAAGGGACTTGGATTACGCTGAAATGCAGATGAAAGCCCAACTACATGAACCTGGTCAGTCAGATAACACAGAGGAGCCACTTGCTGCAGAGAACGTGGCTGTTGATAAACCAAAGCTTGAGATACGTCTGGATTCAATCAGGTACTGGCATTATTCTGATTGTCTCTGCCAGGTCGAAGGGGCGTAGATTATGTTTTCGCTCCTGTCCAATTATGTTTTCGCTCCTGTCCACGAATGGACCGGAGTGAAGGGACAGGTCTGTCTGTCTGTGAGCAGATAATCTCCGGCACCGCTGGACTGCTCGGCATGAGCACCAGGGAGCAAACCCTACAGACATTTTTGAGTCTACATATTTTGGCACTCAAATTGGTCTCTTGGTGGCACTCTAACAGGCCGCTTCACGTCTTGCACTGTAGGTTGTACAGGCAAAAATGGTTTAAAATGTATATGGTATGTATCACATCCCCAGCCTTTATTTGTGCTTAGGAAGAGGAGTGACAAGCTTGTACTGAATGCTCAGCTGTCGCCAGGCCTAGAATTTCGTCATATTAGGGGCAAGGCCACTTGGCCTTTAATGTTGTCAAATTTTTGAGGGCACAAAGGCCAAGTGCCAGGGCAAGAAGGCCATCAATTAAAACAAGGATTTTAAGTCCACGCCAGTCATAATTAATTTAGCTTAAACATTAAGGAAGATTACATTTTTAATTAGGCTAATGTAATACCTTTCAATTAAATAAATATCAAAAAAGCTGTTTATTTCTGTTTTTCCATGTGCAGCAGTGTAAAGTAACTAAGTACATTTACTGTACTTAATTTGTTATTGTAATTTTGAATATTTCCAATACTTTACTTCTACTCCACTACATCTCGGATCCAAATATTGTACTTTTACTCCACTACTATTATTTGAAAAAGAAAAAAGAAACCTTTAAGTTACCAGTTACTTTGCATATGAATTATAATATTATTATATACATGAACCACTTTAGCCCTATTTAGGCTGTTTGGAAATAGCCAAGCTTGTAGAAAAAATAGCAGATCTACAAGCTCAAAATGCATCGCAGACGCGTTGTGAGCTTGTAGATCTGCTATTTTCAAACATTTTACTTTTGGTACTTTAGGTTTTGATACAAATACTTTTGTACTTTTACTCAAGTATAATTTGAATTTGAGGACTTTTACTTGCTACGGGAGTATTTCTACATTGCAGTATTGATACTTTTTTTTTTACATTTGAGTACTTTTTCCACCACTGAGCACCGAGCTCCTCCCTCCCGTTCGTGGAGTGTCCTTTCTCAACTTGGAATACAATGGAATAATGTACTTTCTGACAGCTCAGCCTCTTGGGGAAAGAATAGCTTTTGGTTCCCTTAGTGCTGCATTTCGGTTGTTGTCCTGAGCTCAGCAGAGCTCCGTTTGAAGGCATTCGTTCGCACATCCGGATTTATTCAACAGGCTGCGTTAGATTTATCTCCCGTTTAGCCCGGTGATGCTTTTGTGTTGTATAAACACTGTAATAACCCCTAGGGCTGATTGCGACCGTCAGGGAGCAGTTTACTATGAAAACCTCCACCGGCCGTCCGTCCGTCCGTCCGTCCGTCCGTCCGTCCGTCCGTCCGTCCGTCCGTCCGTCCGTCACACCTTTGTGACCATCAACAAACGTCACACCTTTGTTGATGTTTAAATCGAAGAGTCTTGGTCAAATACTTCTGTTGGTTTCTGCACTGATCATTTATACAATTCAGCTGTGTTTGCTCGTGTCATCATGATGAGGTCATAAATCAGCCATGCCCAAATATAGATTTTACGGGTTTACATGCTTACTCAGTTATTCGTTATGTGAAAGTCCTATGACGCGTCTATGATATCTGACATCATCATACATACATTCCCTTTTATGCCCATAAATGGAGATCCCCTCTGTAGAACCAGCCACTGACATCACTGTAATGTCAGGGGAACCAAATCCCTTTTATGCCCATATATGGAGATCCCTGTGATGCCAGGGGAACCAAATCCCTTTTATGCCCATATATGGAGATATGGAGATCCCCGTGTTGCCAGGGTAACCAAATCCGTTTTATGCCCATATATGGAGATCCCTGTGATGCCAGGGGAACCAAATCCCTTTTACGCCCATATATGGAGATCCCTTATGTCATCAATATTAAGCCCATATCTGTGAATATCTTTGGGTACCAGATGTCTCCATATATGGTTAAATGGTCCGATATACATCACTGGCCAGAAGACCAAGAAATGGTGCAACCTCGCCCTTTGCTTTTCTCCCTATAGGCATCTTACTGGTAGGTAGTTTAATGAGGAATGCAGTATGGTGGTAGGTAGGTAGTTATGGCCTTTGATGTAAGATTTTCACTTTCTAAGATAACTATATTTGCTATTCCCAGATGATGCCCTTTTAGGGTACCCCTCATGCCCATATATGGAGATCCCCAGGCTTTACTAATTAACATAAGTTTTATGCCCATATATGGAGATCAGTGTCCCAATGTCATCAGATATATGGGCATAAATGGACACAGGCAAACTAGATGGGCTGTATGGATATCCAGATGTGTGATGTAAGTGTTTTATTCCAAATGTGGCACCCCACAGACATATTTCCAGAAACAAAATCCCTTTCATGCCCATATATGGAGATTTCTGATGTCATCAATCCCAGGCCCTGTAAAAAACATGGTTGCTTTGGTATGAGCAACTTATGTCTCCATATATGGAGATTCAACTTCAATGAGTAACCATGGCAAACTGTCAACTGCCCGTATGTCTTGATAATTGGTAAAACAAACTTTTGGCCTATTTGTGGAGATAAGCGACCAACGGTCGCTTATCTCCCGATTAGGGAGTCTTACTGGTATGGCAGATATAGTAGCATGGTACATGTACGTGATGTAATTATGTGCTCTTTTGGGTTCCTCATCTTCAACCACAATAAGTGATACGTTTTCTTTTCACTTTTTGTTTTTCCAGGCCTAATTTTTACAACAGCTCATGCTCATCAGAGGCACATGCTGAGAAGGTCACCTTGTGTCATGCTGGTGTGTCAGCTGATACAGAAAAGGATGGTGTTCCGCTGTGTGACACAGATCCTGACCTATCCAACAGTGTTGCCTCAACGCAGCCTGGTGATGGTGAAATGGTACCATATTCAGTTGAGGCAGTGCTTGGATCCCAAATAAGCAAAATCTTCCCCAGTGTCCCTGGAGCCCCCGCAGGCCAGGAATCCACTTCCCCTTCTTTTCCATCGACATCTATTCATTGTCCTTCAAACTCTGCAAGCCAAAGTGCAGTTCCCTACTCTGTAAATGCTGTTCTTGAGTCCTATAAACCAGAGGAAACGTCTAAGTGTAGCCCTTCTTCTAGCTCAATCAGTAGAGCTTTATATATCCCTCTGTCTTCAAAAACGGTACCTTCACCGAGAGAAATCCCTGACCCTCCAGGATACTCTGCAACCTGCAAGGAAAAAGTATTTTACTCAGACAATTCTGGGAGCGAATCAAACATACCCTTGGAAAGGCGGGTGACGGGCCAGACAGCCTGCCAACTCCCTCTCAAACAGTTTGCGACTACAAAGAGGTGGTCCAACCCTCCCCATACCTCTGTGGGCTCTAAAGAGCTAGTTGGGAATGTTTCAATGTTCCAAAAGCCTCCCATCACCAAAGAGGAGAGCCAAGTTCCTGTTGTTCAGAATACTACATCCAAACATTTCATAAAAACAATTGCACGTCTAAAAATGGATATTACTGATCCACAAGACCCTATAGAATCCCTACAAGCCAATAATCCAGCAGTTTGCTCTGATGGCTTGACAATTAAAGGCGTTCTCCCTCCCGAACCCGTAGTCTCACCCAGTAAGAATAAAACTGCTTTTCACAATCTTTTTTTAAACCTCCCTAGTCAGAGCTCTGCTCCCAAATGTTCTGCACACAGTGTGCAGCTAAAATCTCATCTTCCCTGTACACCAGCTGACCATGGAGAACCAGTGCAGTCCACAGATCCTTCTTTAATTGTTGCACACGGTAAAAGTGCACTTCATGTTTCTGCCACACACATCACATGTCAGAGTATTTCTACAAACCCTGTCATCCAGAAATGTGTTTTGAAACAAAAGGAAAAGATAAAAGGTCAATCTTTAGACACATTGGGCCAGACAGACAACACACAGCCACCTGATCAAGCTCAGGCCAAGTTTACTGATGCAGACTGCAAGATAACGATGACCCAAGATGTCAAATCTACGGTTGATGGTATTACGTTTTTAACTAAACCCTTTCACAGACTTTTTGAGATCATACCTTCCGTACAGACAACACCAGATGCCCTCACGACACTCTCATGTCCTCAAAGTTCTAGTCATTCCTCTTATCCTACTCCAAATTCTACAGACTGCAAAGAGAAAGTTACTCCTATGAGACCTGTGGTTGAATCTGGCGAAGACACTGAAAGGCCCTTCCTCAGCCTTTTTGTCAGCCCTCCCTGTGAGCCTTCTGCTCCATCACCACCCGAGTGGACTAAAGCACTCCAACCAATTAATTGTACATCGGGTTCAAGAGGCTGTAAGCAAAAAGCTTCTGGTTTAGGTGTAAAGAGACTGTTCACAGATCACGCCACCGATAGTGACACCGATACCCCAGCAGCACCACGGTCCCCTCAGTCCCCTCCTAGAACTATACGTAAAAAAGTAAAATGCACAAGTGCAACTGAGTATGATCTGCCAGAGAGCCATGCCTGTAGACCTTCACCAGAGACCCCCAATGAGACGTCCACCGTTCCAGTTTACATCCATACTCAGACCGACCAGCATCCTCCTAAAGCTTTATCCCACAAAGGTAAGAATCTGGATTTACAGTGTTTTTAGATACTAATACTATTATTATTTACACACATCTGCTGCTATGTTGATTTTATATGTATTTATTTATTTATATTTATATATTTTTTATTTGCAGTATCACCAACAGCAGCTACTAAGAATTCAGTTCTGAGTACCCTCTTCCTCCACTTGAGTCCATACCACGAAGATAAGGAACCGCAGAGCATCATTCAGAAGAATCTCTCTTTAGGTATAATTTGTGGCTGTTGAGCATTCTGCGTCCCCCCCCCCCCATCATTGTGTTATTATAATGTTTTGGTTGCCTTTCAGAATGTGAAAATGAGGACGGGTCCACCTTAATAGGACGACAGCAGGAAAGAGAAGTGAAGGAAAAGCAAGTAGATGAGCTGATGGAGAAGATGACACAAGATGAGCCTATGAGGATTCCTGTAGAATCTTCACCATGCCTGTCAATGAGGGAACCTCAGCAGCAATGCCAGGTTGATGTCATATTATTAACCACTTAAATGTCACTTTACTAACCTGTGATTATGGCTCTGTACTTGTTTCTTTCTACACATCTGTGTAGGGTCTTCAACGTTTTCAGGCCAAGGACCCCTTAGCTGAGAGAGAGATGAAGCAGGGACCGACCCCGACTAGAGCCTATATTGTGTTGCAAATTAAAGATGTTCATAGATTTCTTAGACAGTGTAGACTTGTTTGAGAGCACTGTCATCAGTGTATGTTGGATTAATGTGTATTTTCAGACATTGAACCACTTGAACCGTCAATACTTCTACTTCTACTGCTCTTCTTTTCCCTCTATAGCCGATCTACAAGCTCACAACACCTCGCGTTGCGAATAGGGATACTAGGGTTCAAGTGGTTTATGTAAAAAACATGTGATCATAATGACACAAAGATTTGGAATTATTTCCCATGAGGGTAGTGCGTTTGGTCCCTGACCATGCATTTAGTAATGTGGGGAAGTGAAGACTAGTTGAGAAACAGCGCAGTAAATGACCTGGTGACTGACCATGCATTTAGTAATGTGGGGAAGTGAAGACTAGTTGAGAAACAGTTGAGCACTATAAATGACCTGGTGACCTATGATTACGTGTCAATGTTGTCATTTACTGGGAGGTCAGATGTCAAGAAATTCCACTGGAAAACGAGTTCTCAAGAAGGGAAAGTGTACCGGATTGATAAGAAAATGTGCCCATATAATTGCACATGTCTGCTCATAAGTTACCATCAGTTAACATGAGTGTAATATAGAAGTTTAAGAGAACAGACTTAGGGGTAACCCTAACCCTGATCAGAGGTTCTCAACTTTTTTTTAGCTCTGGACCACTAGCATAGTTCAGTTAAATAATGACTGTTAATGGCATGATTTAAATTGATGCGGGTATTGTATTGTGCAACAAAATAAATATTATTTAATTTCAAGCTTTCCCCCCCACACCACGCCCGTATCTCCTCCCAGTTCATAATCAGTTGAAAACCCTCTGTTTATGTTCAGCACTAATGTAATACATTTCATTGAAGCAATATACAATTTAATGGATGGACAGAAATGTACAGTGGCCAGACTGGTCTGTGGCTCTTTACACATAAGCTAAGTAACGGCCACATTTTGAGGACCAGTTGACTTTCATTCCCATTATTTATTTAATGTGTGCAGCCTTGGGTTGAAAATCTGATTGTAGATCTTTTTTTTCTTCTTCTACTTCTTCTTTTTTTGTACTTTCAATTTGATGGATACATGTTCATGCTTTTAAACATGTGATATTGAAGTGTTATTAAAATATGTTTGACAGCTCTATTATGTATAGGAGAATCTAGTTGTCAACAATGCTTTGATAGATTTGTCTCACCTTTCTGCCTGTTGTTGCCACACCACCTCCATTACCCCAAAATGTGAGCATGCCAGGGCTCTAAGAAGTACAAGTACATTTTGTCTGGTTGAACATAAGGAGCATCACGCCTCCAGGGCTTGCTAGCAGGGCTTTTTTAGACTCTTAGGTTATTATGTCTCAAACCAGTCTCTAGTTCATAGGTAATGCTCAGGGTGTTGCTAGGGTGCCCCCATGCCAAAATCGTTGCAGTGCACTGGAGGTTCAGCTCCAGATCATCAACAGTGTACCACTCACTATTAATTGAATCGGTAACCTACGCTAATCAGTACCTAAAATCCTATTCACCGCATAATGATTCACTTCCTACTTAACTTGTGACAACTAGTCTTCCCCCTTAAATCTGTTCATTACCCAGGAGTATTGTGGTCCCCTTAACATTATCCACTTCTCTCTCTCTGTACCAGTCTTTAGCTCCACGGGCCCCATCTACTGAGAAAACGATTCCAACAAAACATCATCCCTCTTTTCACTCCTTTGCCCTCCAGAGGGAAGCGGCTGGGTCTGCTTCCAAGACAGCGGGTGTCACTGAGTGCCAGGTGAGAACCACCGGTACCCACAGCCTACCAATCCAGCCAGTGACACGACCTCACACCCAACTAGCAACGAAGCAGAGCTGTCAACAACGCAAGTCTGTCGATGGGAATGGAGACGGTACAACATTCAGTACCATTAAAAACCTTTTTCAGACATTAGACCCTACTGCCTCTCCCTTTGGACAGTAAACCTGGAATACTTCTCAAGGTTTTAAACATTTGAACAACAATAATATGCCACTGGTTCGATATTTATATTTTAATTTCATAGTATTTTGCTTGTTTCTTAGTATGAGGACATTTTCATGTTTTTTTTTTTTTCTCTTTTTTGGGGAGCTCACAGTCCAAGATAACCATGCCTTTACCCTAGACATTTGTTTGTCAAATTACAATAAATGAAAATCTATGAATGTATTAGCAGAGATGTTGGCTAAATTTTTCGCCATCCTCTCCAAATCTTTCAAGAGGAGACTCTTGATCGTTTTTTTTTTATGCACTCTGTTAATGAGGCCTAATAGTTGTCCGCCAAAATGACTATTAATGGAGTAGAACCACTGCTCCTACGCTTAGAAAGGAGTCAGCTTAGGTGGTTCTGGCATCTAGTACGGATGCCTCCCGAACGTCTTCCTACAGTAGGAAGGTCCTCTATGCATGTCCCACTGTGAGGAGACCCTGTGGCAGACCAAAGACCAGATGGAATTTTTACATCTCCACACTGGCTTGGGAACGCCTTGGGATACCCCCGGAGGAAATATCAGTTGGAACTGTTACCCCCGCAACCTGATTCGGGTAGCGGTTGAAGATGAATGGATGGATGTACAGCTTCAGCGAGTGGAAAGTTTAAGTTAGCTGAGAAAGTACAAAACTGATGGCATTGCTATAATATGAAGCTCATTTGGATGTCAAGGTATAGGGAGAAAGCACTGTTCACAAATACTGATTATATTGCTCTATAGGAACAAATACAACAAAGACAAGCTGACAAAATTGGAACTGTGTGCTCTCTCCTGATTGGATGACATTTTTGACCCACCTAAAAAAAACTATTTATTTAGGCTATTTATTTTATTTTTTGCTAAGATAAATGTTAAAGGAGCTATAGTCAACTTTTTTATTGTAGGGCCGACACTTTGTTTACATCCTAGTCTATCCACCTGTTTCCGTGGGAGTTTACTGGAGATTATTTGGACCTGTTTGGACCACACTTCCGGTTTAACAGCAGACATACAAGCTCACGTCGCGTCGCAGATGCAACCCATTGTGAGCTTGTAAATCACACTCGGCTGCGGCGCCGGAAGCTTGGTACAGCGTCTGCGCAATGCACTATGGGGCGTTGGAAACTCGTGGATAGACTAGAATGTAAACAAAGTGTCGGTCTGACAATGGCCAAAATGATTATTTTATCATTATTTTATGCTTTTTGTGGTCATTTTTGAATAGAAACACATATATGAAGCTTATTTTTTTATAAAATATTTTCGAAACTTAATTTTTATTTTAGCATCCGTTTTTCAAGAAAAAGTTGACTATAGCTCCTTTAACTAGCTCTATATTCCAATTGCAATTATGGCTATAGAGTGTACAGTATGGTCTTTCTAGCTCTTCAGTAAACAAACCACAATAACTAGGATAAACAAGCGAAATTGGACATGAGCAGACACAACTGGAACTCAAACAATTACATTTCAGGCTGAATTATGGTCTTTGTCTCATGATTGGATACGTTTGGTACCCCAACCTGAAAATGTATTTGCTGTTCACAAAAAAACTATGAATGCCTACAGCTGATTACTATTGGTATGTAGAACGTTAACTTTTAACTAAAACATAACACTTACACCCCCTTTAAGGGGTATGATATTCAGCTGATTACTATTGGTATGTAGAACGTTAACTTTTAACTAAAACATATAACACTAAAGCCTGTAACATAGTCGGGTCCGCGGTGGAAGGCTTTACACCGCGGTGTAGTCTTTTCGAGTCTTTTTGAGTCATGAAACTACAACGTTACATAATTCCTCGCGGTGGAGAGCTTTCCACCGTGAGTCCCAACACATATCTCTGTTTTTGAGCGGTGGTCACACCGTCTCCATAGCGTGGCCGTGTGTGTAGGTATGTTTGTATGTGGGTGGGTGGGTGGGTGGGTCTGTATGTAGCCTGAAGCCTGTGGTGTAGTACCTTTTTTGACCACACATGTTAAGGGAGGGGCGCTGTTTTCAGGCCAGGCCAGGCACACACACACACGCACACACACACACACACACACACACACACACACACACACACAGGGGGGAAGGGGGGAGGGGTTGGTGGGTAAGAGGGTGCTGTTGAGACTAGGTGGGTAAACCACCGCTCAGTTCACACGGGTGTGATTTTTACTATCAGACAGGCAGGCTCTACACCCCGTTCACTGATTGGTCGACCTGAACCGGTCTAGACGGGGAAAAGGACTTCACCGTGGGCCGTGAGTCCGTGACTATGATGGCCTGCACTTATTTTCTGACTTGAGGTGGAAAGCTTTCCACCTCAAATTTGCGGTGGATAGCTCTCCACCGTACACTCTGATACGGGCTTTACACCCCCTTTAAGGGGTATGATATTCCCATTTAATTGCACACATTATCCACGGTTAAATATATAGAATGTTTACCCAAATGTATATGCAAAAAGTGAATAAAGGCTTGTTTTTTTTTACAGCTTTTTAAAAACGTATTATTATTTGGGGATTTTACAAACTGATTTGAAAATGCTTTCAGTTAAACATCGTTGTGGTTATTCCCTATGTTGCTGCAGAAGTAATGTATGGATGTATTTCAAAGTAATCCAATGTATTTTATTTTATTTTTAACAGCAACTAAATATTAAAAAGAGAGAACAGATGTATTTGTTAATTTATGAAAAAACTAAGTTAGGATATGGAGACAGGAGGTACAGGTTCCTGCTCGACAGCAACGATATCCGTCTAGACAACGCTTACATTAACATCTGAAAAGGACATAATGGTATGGTGCCAGACACATTGTTCGGTATTAATAATAATAATTAACTATTTGTATGGCACCTTTATGACAAATGAAGCCCAGAGTGCTTTACAGTACATAAAGATCAACAAAAGAAAAATAACACTTTATTAAACAAGATTAAAAACATTAAGATAAAAAACATGATCAAGAACAAATTAAAACAATACTGTACAAGAAAATGGCAAGAACAAAACAAAAATCCAACAGTACAGAGTAGTCTGTACTACTCTGTAGTTACGTACACACTGAGGTAAAGCTATATACATGTGTGTAAAAGCAGTAGGGTATTTTACTCCGTAATAAGTGCCCATCCTCAGACCGCAATAGTAGAGAGAGAGAGAGTGGAGTAATGACACATTCATTAAATGGTCCAGCCAGCCGGGCGGGGATCAGTTGTGTTTTGGGCCCATGTCTATGTGCCCTAACCACTTGGCGATTGCATCTCCCATCATTCACACAATATTTTCTTTGCAAATGTAAAAAGCTAATATCTACAGTAGTAACTGCTGCCCTTCACCCATGAATTGTAACAATAATAACTACTATATTCCTACAGATATTTGTAGCCAGATCAGAGATCTACTGGTGATCATAAATTAAACATATATAGGCCTATCTTGGATAGTTAAAGCATAATGGTCTGTTGCCATTGCTGTAACCAGGGGTGTCACACCAAATTCTGGGCCCTGGTTACAAGGATTCCCTGCAGACTATTTTGCCCTTAACTATTGAAAAATAGCAGATATACAAGCTCACAGCGCGGTACTCGTGCCGCGCTGCGAGATGTAGATCTGATCTGATTTTTGAAAAATCGTGAATATTTGTCCAAGTCTTTGAATATTTCAAAGAAAAACCTGTGTTTCTATGTCAGTGGTGCTCAAACCAGTTACAAATGTTCGCTTAAAAAAATACATATATTCAAAGATTTGCACACATTTTCACGACTAAAAAAAAAATAGATGTACAAGCTCGCAGTGCGGCACTCGGTGCCACGCTGTGAGCTTGTATATCTGCTATTTTTCAATAGCTAAAGTAAAAATAATTAAGGTCCCTCCACCTTGTGCCCTAGTAACTCAGTCCCACTTTCCCACCCCTTGTGACGCACCTGGCTGTAACAATGCTTCATGTTTTACCAGATCACACTGCATTGCTAGTGGGCTTGCTGTCACCTCCCTTCTCACCATCATCTAGCAGTGGGTTTGCTTCTGCAGGTCCAGCAGTGCTCGGTGGCTCATTTGAAGCAATGGTCGCAGAGGGCTGCAGCTCACAGTTGTTGGCATTGTCCAATTCTTGGAAATCCTCAAGTGTTTTACTCTTAAAGCAACCCATCTTAGGAGACGCACAAAGAAAGTAATTACATTTTAAGTGCTTTATTTAAATCTGTAAAAAAACATATTGTTAAAGTTTGCCATTGTCTAGCCCAGGACAGGACATTGTGTGTGTGTGTGTGTGTGTGTGTGTGTGTGTGTGTGTGTGTGTGTGTGTGTGTGTGTGTGTGTGTGTGTGTGTGTGTGTGTGTGTGTGTGTGTGTGTGTGTGTGTGTGTGTGTGTGTGTGTGTGTGTGTGTGTGTGTGTGTGTGGTAAAAACAAAGCCATTATTTATGTACTATTATGTTTTAATGGCGACCCTTGGATGCTGTGTGCATTCACCTTATACATCACCGCCGTGATGATCAATAGCAGCAAGATGCCACCTCCAGCTCCTGTTCCAATGATCAGCTCTTTGTTCGGGGGGACGATGAGCTCAATACGAACATCAGTCTGTTGGGACAACAAATATGTTGCTACATACTGTACTGTACTACACAAACAATGTTCCTGCCCTGTGTGTTAAACCGTACCAAGTAGACTAGTTTAGTTAGTGTGCAGAGAAATGACAAACGGTTTGTCAGGTTTCTCAGGTTTCACTCCTCTCACAGAGAACCAGGGACATGCTGGCCATTGGGAAAAGCGGGACAACTCCCGAACGGCCAGTTCATTCCTGGCCGGTCCAAATTAAAATAAAATGTCGGCCTTCGTTCCATTTTGGGGGGCTGGGCGGCCAACAAAGTAAATCGTCACTGTCAGTCAGAAACCTTGTATCTCCAAGTTTCAAATTTGTAGCCCTGCTTCATCATACAAGGCTGTCGCACAAAAGTAGTGAAAACAGCAGATCTACAAGCACACTGTGTGCATGTAGATCAGCTGTTTTCACTAGTTTAAATCATTTTTAAAATGGTTTTGGACATCCAAGGTTTCCACCCGACAACAACGAAATATAACTCATGTATTGGCCCACTGGCTTGTCACTTGTCATGATCTGAAATGGCAAATCTTTGAGTAGCAGCAGCGCTATAGAGATCTCTCTATAGCACACAATGAGGGCCTCTCCAACTCTTTTTCCCGGGCTGAATCAGGGGCCCAGCACGTCCCTGCAGAGAACTGTGTGTGTATTAGCACCGGAGTGACGTACAGTAATGTGGTTCCAGTAGCAAGGAGTCCAGATGTGGAAAAAAGCACAGAGTGTCACATGTGGTGAATTGTGGAGAACAT
This sequence comes from Nannobrachium achirus, assembly GCF_963921795.1. NCBI lineage: Eukaryota > Metazoa > Chordata > Actinopteri > Myctophiformes > Myctophidae > Nannobrachium > Nannobrachium achirus. The sequence goes on from NC_137812.1 coordinate 57,871,488, forward strand.
TCGAGAACAAAGAATGGGTGAGGAAAGAAGGTTGACCCCTGAAGCTATTGTCCAATTATTGTGTTTCTGATAAATATTAATATCTGTGAGAGCCTATCATTGTGGTTTACACCGCAATGTAGAATGACCTGTCTGGTGCCGTTTTAGGGAGATTAGGCCGATATGTCCACCAGCAATATTGCACTGTCTGCTTTTCTACTCTGTATGTTTCTGTCTAAGTACTATTGTCTGTGTTTCCTATGATCCTATCTATGTATACTGTAAGTAAAAACTATCTGATCGTTCATCTCTCGCCTCCACTTAATGTTCTCGTGATAGTGTCTAGAAAGAGGATTAGCCTCAACCTTACTGAATACATTTCTCCAAAAGTCATGTGAGTGTAGATTGAATGTTATCCATTGCATTTTAGCTTGACTAGTTAAAGGTAGGTATGTGATATTTTTTGGTTAAACAAAAAGTATATTCTGATAGTAATCATTTCTATATAGTGTGTGTTCAGTCACAAGGTCTCCCGGTCTCTCCAGCTCTTTAGTAAACAGAAAATATATTTTCAGGTAGGTGACAGAATTTCAGCCAATCATTAGAGAGTACCCATTTATCAGCTTCGTTTTTGTGTGTTCCAGTTCAAATTTGTGTCTGCTCGTTTATTTGTGTCATCACTTCCAATTTCACTTGTTTAAAGAGGTGGTGCCATAGTTTTGTACGTTTTCTGTTTTGTATGTGTCTGTGGAGTTAACATTACTCTAATAGACCCCCCCAGGTGTGGTTAAAATATGCAAATATGTCTTCCCAGTGTATTTTTGGTTACTTCCTGAAAGCTGAAAGCCTCTTGAGTCAAAAGGCCCAATTGAAATACACTGATTTAATGACATCATAATATCACCTCCTCTCCTTTTTAGCACACTGTAGGTGTGGTTAACTTCAGCTGGGTCACCACCCACCTAACAACCAGGTACAGTATACTTAATGAACAGGTGGGTGTGGCCACATGAAAACATAATTTTAAAGGGATCCCTGGCTAATACAACAAATATGCCTTAATACATTATAATTGTCCTCTATAACTACGATGTAAATTTAAAAACACCTCAATTATTTTATTTCTTCTAGAAATAGCTAATCTTTCACTCAATAGGGGAAATGCCTGTCGCAAGTTGATGATGTCATAAAATGTAATGTGTGATCTATCCCTATGGAATTTATGGCATGCATGTAAAAATAAAAATAAACATAATACTTCCTATGGTTAATATGAGCATCAAATCAATATTTCAAATGTATTTGTGGTTTATTTTGCACATGCATGCCATAAATTAGACGACACATGACATTTATGACATCATCAACTTGCGACAGGCATTTCCCCTATTGACTGAAAGATTAGCTATTTCTAGAAGAAATAAAATATTTGAGGTGTTTTAAATTTTACATTAGTTACAGAGGTCAATTATAATGTATTAAGGCATATTTGTCGTATTAGCCAGGGATCCTTTTAACACTTTCTGTACACTTTTTTTTTTAAGAAATCTTCCTCCAAGTATAATCAGAATACCTGATGATTGTTGTAGGGGGGAAATAACAATGTCTTTAATCTGTATCCTGACTGATTCTCTCCTGACACGAAAATGCATTTTTGAGTTGCTGAACAAACACTCTATTGCAATGAGTACTAACAGAATATTGAGCTATTCAACACTCTTATTTTAACCAAAGAAAATCACTTACCCTATTGCAAAAATAGCTGATCTACAAGCTCACAGCACGTCACGACGATGCAAAGCGCCATGAACCTGATCTGCCATTTTCGCCTTTTTATTCTTCAAAATGTTTACCCATATGACATGCCCAAACTAGGGATGCAAGGTTGAAAGTGGTTGAATGATTTCTTCCAAACAAACTGATGAAGTGAATTACCTGTATTTGGGTGTGTTTACTGGAGGCCTGGACGTAACGTTTGGTATCATAGGTCACCTCTAGAAAGCTTTTAAACTGAACCTCTTCTCCAGTTCCAGTAAAGCGTTTGGGTAAAGGAATACTCTGTGAAGTGAGAGCATATGAATGAAGTTTTGGTTCCACATAGTAAACGATCAATCTGAAGTCTCAAAATTATAACTCAATATTTAACTTGTGATACAGACCTTTGCATATTGCTTGAGGTTTTTAAATTCTACTTCCCCGGACAGTGTGAAGCGAACACTGTATTCGTCCAGAACGAACATTTCACACGTTATGGATCTGCAGGATTTGTTTGAAGAGCAGTACTGCAACAGAGCAAAATGATTTAATTATTTTTATAGAAGTTATTTTGTAAAGGTTTTTCATGCTAAAATGTCTCCATATTAAATAAAACGTGTTTTACTTACACCAGATGTTTTTGTTCTGCTGGTGGTGGGCTGGTGGTCTGTGCACTGAGTTTTATTCTTAAAAAGAAACAAGACTTGTTATAAATTGTAATAAAGCAGTACAAATAAGTAGCCTATAATGGCAAACCTGTTACCTCTTGCACAGAGACATGATAGTTCTTCACTTCAACGTCATGCTCCAGTTTAGTTGGTATATGGATGGTTACATTGACAGGAAAACCCTTGAATCCTGAGTTCCGCACCTATGGGCAAGGTGACACAATGAACCTATCAGTATCCACCTTTACCCAACACAGTGAGATGTAAGATGCAAAATTGGCCTTTATGGATTCTTTCAGGTCACTGTTTTTACTCTTGGAGTTAAATTCACACTGGAGAGTTGATTATTCTTCAGGGGACTCAGAGACTAGTCGTGACTTGAACTGGGTTTCATTTTTATGAAAGCTGCTCACGGTTGTTAAAGGAGTAGTTCACCCAAAAAACGAGGTATTTTCTATCATTTACTGTACACACAATTCCTGAGCCAATAATATGAAGACTGGGTCCTCGGTCAGTAGGAGAGTCTGTGAGACTCCTGTCATCAAATTATTGGCTTTAATAGGAATGCGACAAAAAAGAATCTCCATGAATTCAATCCTTCATGGAGAGTGTAATTGAAAGAAAATATGACATTTTTTAGGTCCTTTACTGGACATTTAAACCTTATAGAGCACTGTATCCTTGAAATGGACGAAATGAGCCTGTGGGTCATTTGAGTTCACACAGTAATATACTACTATACCTCATAGACATTCACTAGTCTCTTAGCACTATGCTCGGGAGTAAAGTTGAGATAGGTATCCGTGTCCCCATGCCTGTGTAAAGAAATATACATTACTGTTATAACTACTGACAACCTTTCAAAGAAATTCAGAAAATGGAAAGGTTAAGGATATGTAAAACCACAATATATCATAAAGATTTATGAGACATTTTCACTCATGTTACTTACACTCCTACAGTCAAGTCAATTTCATATTGTACAGGTATGGTTTTGGTCTTGGTAGTCGAGTTGTCATTATCACTACATCAAAGAGAATGAAAATGGATATCAAAATGATGAATATCAATGAGATTTTGATTCCGTAATGTATTTTATTAATGCAGGGGACATATTGACAAAGTACTGTACAGCATTATGTCTGAATTATTTACACTGTACGAGGCTCCTACCTTTTCGCAGTAATGTTCATAGTCATTGTGTCCTCCCATTCATGTCCACTGATGATGCGGAAACGAGTCTTAAATGTTGTCTTGAAAGAAAAAACGTTAAAGACATTTACATTAGATTCTATTGCACGAAAGTGTCACATCAACTTAGTTACATTCAACATACTCCCTTGAAGCCACAAGTTTCACTCTTAACAGTTCAGTTATCATGTTATGAAGCATTGACTCACCGAAGATCTACTGCGATAAACAGGAAGGCTGACGCCACATGTGGTTCTGTCCATCACACCTTCAAGATCCTTGCAGCTATGCAAAATTGGCCTTGTAGACTGTTGGAATCAGTTGAAACATTTAACCCCAGACACGGAATAGAATCAAACATAGGTAGAATCATAGCTGAGATAGTCTGCAATTGAAATTGCCTGTGCTATAATTAGGCAAGTATTTAGACCACTGTTTCCCAAACAGTACAGGTCAGGAACCTTTTGAGTGTCGCGGAAAAAATGTTATGGTCACTTTTATATTTTGTCTCCTACATTTTGTTTTTAACAATTAACATTTTCATGAATTAAAAACTAAATTCAATGATTCTTTCAGTAATTTCATTAAGAAATCAAATATAAATCTAAGAAATGCCATAAATTACAAAACAAATGAAAGAAAAAACAAAAAACAAAACACACACACACACACACACACACACACACACACACACACACACACACACACACACACACACACACACACACACACACACACACACACACACACACACACACACTGCTTTAGACAACCAGATAACTAGTCATGTTAAAAACTACAGCCTGCCTTATCTAAAATGATTTCATATAGGATTTTCATGCCTAGGAGACGCTGCCAATGAAAATACATGCAGCGCTTCTGCCTTGAATCAAACCCTGCCAGGACATTCTCCTGTGTCTCACCTACCCCTACTCTCTCTCTATTTAGTATTCTCGCTGTCTCATAAAGAAAGAAACATCTGAATGATGCTGAGATATCATATCGTCACTGTCGGGCAGAAACCTTGTATCTCCAAGTTCCAAAAACAGTATGTTCTTTTGTAAATGAATGAAAGCCCTACTTTATCATAATAAGAATGTTGCACAGAAGTAGTGAATAAAGTAGATCTACACAAGCACACAACGCAGATTGGCTATTTTCACTAGTTTAAATCATTTTAAAATGATAAATACAAAACAAACGGTTTTGGACATACAAGGTTTCCACCCGACAACAACAATATGAATATGTACTGTATATCACCTTCACAAGATCCATCATGGAGAATGAGAGTCCTGCGGGATAGTGGAGGGTGAGAGAGGTGTTGTAGGAGTCATCGCCTTGATTGGACAGTTCCACAGTCACGTTAAAGTAGTTCTGTTCCACTACTACCAGTGTTGGGGTGCTTAAAAAACAAACAAAAAACAGACAGTCATTCCCTCTTAAAGGAGTAGTTCACCCCCCAAAATATTTTTTTCTATCGATTAGTCACACCATGGAGACTTGCGTTCAATAAAAAAAATGTATTCGGCGCATTCCTTAGACAAAAAATATATATATTATAGTAAATTTACCCCATTGATTCTGGATGGGGACCCAAATGCATGGGCCTGGACGGGGACCCAAATAAGGCCCCGGCCTGGATGGGGACCCAAATGCATTTGGGTCAGAATCAGTGGGGGCAAATTTAGGATCAAGGGTCAAGTAAATTTACCCCCATTGATTCTCACACAAATGCATTTGGACCCCCATCCAATAATCAATAGAAAAAAGGTCATTTTACTACTCCTTTAACAAGCTAGTAGTCCATAGTCACACTTAGGGATGGGACGATATATATACGATATTATCGCGATAAAATATTCCCAACATCCATTATCCTGGGGCAGAACATTTGCCAAAAAACAGCAGATCTACAAGCTTGAGCTTGTAGATTGGAGATTTGGTGGAGAGTGAAAATGATTTTTTTTTTTACGTTTTTACCAATTATAGAGGGTTTAGGTGGTACCGGATATGCAGCTCAGCAAATAAAAGGTGAATTGATCCCAGTGCATGACGGAGGATGATTTCATGATGAATGAAATCTCCACGATACGATTATCGTGAGTGTTTTTCTATCACCATAACGATAATAGCGATTATCATCCCATCCCTAGTCACACTTTTACCACAAACTCTATAGTTGTCATAGAGTACATACCTGAAATTGAAGTTCACCTTAAGTTCTGCCTTACAAGTGTCATTTTGCCCACAGTTCCTTTGAAAGGGTACCTATAAGACAAACATTTTCTTTTATTATCTGATTATACAAAATGTGTAATATTATTAAATATATCGGATATAAATATGTATTGGAACCACTGTCTTTGCTTTGCTGCTGCACATACCGAGGCCATGACCTGCGTTTGACTGTCCACATTCAGGGCGGCACTCTCTTTATGGCTTTCAGGTTGAGAAAAGTTGAATCTGATCTTGATGGGAGATAGTGTGTCTTCCACACATTTCTGAAAGGAGAAGAAAAAACTGATTTACATTTGCAATTCAAAATTCAGTGAACGTTAATGAGGCAATAATCTTAAGATGACCTTTGATGCTGAGAGCTTTTATTAATTTGCCTTTAGTTTTTATATTGGTTTCTGAAACAGTGGCAAATACTGAGGTCCGCCCCCATAACCACTTAACCACTTAATTAATTGCGAGCTTGTGAGAATTGAGTTGAGCACTCCTATCCTTTAAGGAACCTCATGCTGACATTGCCTTTTCTACCTCAAACATGTACTCAGAAGTTATTTTGATTGGTGTACTAACACTGCATGGATGCTTCTTTCTCCAGTAATGGCCATTGATATTGTGTCACCCCAGTCATATGTCATGTGCACACTGTAGGGTTGAGACCGTCTGCTTAGATCCAAGAGATTCTATGGTCTGACGCAGTAGAATGTAAGGTTGTTAAGGTTGATAACATGACTTTTCCTACCCAATCAGGGGCGGACTGGGCATCTGGCATACCGGGCATATGCCCGGTGGGCCGCTAGGCCAGAGGGCTGGGGGGCCAAAAAAAGAAAGAAAAAAAAAAAAAAGGTTTTTCTTTTTTTTTTCTTTCTTTTTTTCAAAAAATATTTTCGGGGAGTAGTGAAAGTTACAGGTAAGGTGAGTGCGATATGAAACGTAAGCTTAACATAATCACAGTAATCCTTAATCATTTTCAATCATATTCAAGGGCTTTTGGAGAAATGAGACAGACACAGAGCCCTGCACCTTTCTTAGTTCCCACATCCCATATGGGTGTAAAGGACAGCAGACAAAATAGATACTACATGTACAGTTCTAGGCTACACATACAGTATTGTCACTGTGTATTGTTTATTGGCCTTTCACTTTCAGCATTATCACAGGTTATACAATTATTATTAAAACACTGCATTATTTGGCCGTTACACTTACTGTTACTACCTACCTATACAGTAGCATTTACTGCATATTGAGCAATGAAATGCACATTTCTAAAATATAATATAACCCAAGTGTGTCCACTTCTCAGATCAATATACTTATTTCCCATTCATTAGCTAACAAGCGAAATTTCTTATTGCATGCACATTTTGACATGCAGTCATGTTCATACTCCCCTTCTTGGTGAGAACTGTACGCTAACTTATACAATGTATGGATTGTGTAGTTGCCTGTGGGTTGTGTAGTTATCATTTATGTTGTTCTGTAAAAGTTGTGGTATTAAGAGCTTGTGTATTTGTATGTGCCTCAACCGGATGAGTCGGTAGAGTATCTGCGCGTGCGCTGGTTGTGGGGGCTGGTCTGGGCTAAGATGCCAGGGCTGAATTTTAGTCCCAGTCCGTCCCTGTACCCAATCCTTCGCAAAATGCCACCCTGCTTGTTCTAACATGATTCGCGTTTACCTGGCTGCTGATTTGACAAGTCTTATACAAATCATAATCAGTGGCCTATACTGTAAAGCTATTGTATCAACATACCGGCATATGGACAGAGTGATTGAAGCAGGATTGTGCACTCTTCAACACCACATCAGAACGAAGATGCGGGGATGCTTTGTCTGTTTCATTGAAGAATGAACCTCTGGCTATGTGTCTCTCTGGATCCACAGCCAGTGTGTAGGAGATGTTCAGTCCAGCTGCCACTGCCCCTAGAAAGGTACAAAGTATGATTTGGTTAAAAGGCCTGACTGTCTGGTGGACTGTCACTGCATCAGCTGCCAGACACATTATATTGTGGTCTATGTGGTGTTCTATGGTTGGAATGAGATATTTAGGTTTTAGTTTAGTTTAGTTAGTTGTATAATGATAAAATAAACGCTAAATAATGACATGCATGAAACACTGCTAAATCATGTGGAAAAATAAAAATTGAAGTGATAAAAAACACTGCTAAGTGGCTTAAAAAAAATACAATATATCATCTTGTACGGTAAATTGGACGTTAGAATGTAGATGTCCATAGGGGTTCTTACCTATGTTGCTCTGGGTTTCTTCTGTCATATCAAAACATACTCGTAAGGTACCCATATGCAGAGTACCAACCAGAGGAGGAGAGCAGTTCTCCTCAGTGCTTATCTCCTTTGGATCAAAGGCCAGACGAGCAGAGATGCTTAAGACCGGCTTGGACCTGGAGGACATAATTGGCTGCTATTGAATGTTGTACAGTACCTCTGCTGGGTTGTATTAAAACACACATCTCACAAATATCTGATAACATTTTGTGGAAAGCAAGAACAGATAAAAAAATTTTATCCCTCCCATACTTAAGACTAAAGGTTTATTAATACCTCAAGATGTTGACACTTCCACGTGATCCTACGACAAGGTCAGTCAGCCCATCCTCGTTAAGGTCCATTTTCCCATCAAGTGCCAGTCCAAAGAACTGCAGTTGAGGGTTCATTGTCTTTGCTGAGATTCTCTGGAAAAGAGGTCTGTGTCACTTGATGTTTTCACTGCTACCTACAGTATTTGTTAATTAATTTAACAAATAGGATTAATTTATCCTTTCATCTGCCCTGCTCCAAAAGTAAGATTATGACATTAAACTCAGCAACAGGTTGGAAGCAAAATTCCGTATCATGATACATGATAGACTGACCCTGAGACATTCTATTAACAAGCTTTAAGGTCAAGGGCATCCTACTGTTCTCTCTGGAGGGGGAACAAACATTACATTTTACAATATAATAGGTTATCTATGACCATCTCACCTGGCTGAACTCTTTTTGTATTCCGCTATCTCTGTCACCTAGGTAAATGTATACTGCCCCCTTGTTGTTATCTTCAAGTGGAGCACCAATAGCCACATCTCTGAGACTGTCTCCATTCAGATCTCTGACAGAGGAAATAGTCGTTCCAAATCTACCCCGAGATGGTACAGACAAAATCAGCTTACTCTCCAGTTGCAGCTGTGGAAAAATAGGTAATTAAGATTAATTAACTTCATGAATTTATTTTAACCCCTTTCCATCTCATCTTAAGTGGTTAATAAGTTCTTGAAAGATCATGCTAATACTGCCATGCTGAATTTGTTTGGTCTTAATTATTATCAAAGCCCACCTCTTTAGTCAAGGAGTACACGTAGATCTGCCCTTCTCTCTTCTCCTGAGCTTGGTGAAACAGTGGTGCACCCACCAGAACAAAATCAGTGTTGCCATCTGAGTCGATATCTATTGTGCACAGCTCTGCCCCAAAGTAGGACCCAATCTGTTGCATACAGATAAGAATTGAATTATTTCATATTGATTCCAGGAAACCAATGTATGACTCTGGAAATAGCACAAAAAAAAGGAAAAAAGAAGAAGATCAATAGGATACATTGACTGATTTGACTCCACTGTCTTGTTTGAAACACCTTTATAAAAACCACATTTAAAAACCTAACCAGGTTTTGGGGGTAAAAATCCATTAGATGCTTTAGAGAAGAGCAGAGTGCTAAAAACCACCAGGATTTTAATAGATAAACTTCAAAAACATGATTTGTGTGGAGTGGGTCTTTTAACTTTCACAAATAAATTCCTCCTCGTCTTTTGTAAAGGCAACATATTTCCTCAGGACAGTTACCAACCTGTTCCCCATACACTCTACTTGCTACTGTCCAATTGTTCCCCTCTTTTTGGAAAAGCACAGCTTGTCCTTTGTGTTCATATCTTGGTGCACCAGCGAAATACAGAGGAACATTGTTCTTCTCGCCAACAGCAACAGAGTATCCTGAAAAATAACGGCATCATACAGTCATTGTAAATTGTAAATCACATCAGCTTAATGAAACAAAATGCCGTATACTGTATATGGTGATTTCTGTGGAATGGAGCGGAATGAAGATTGTGTTTTCACATATATTATATATATACACAAGCTGTGAAGCACCCTATGGCATTTTGTATAATGGTATACCAGTAGATCAATACAGTATTATTATGCAGAGAATTTGTGTATGCATAAAAACAATCCCTGTAAGTATTCACCAGATAGCTCAAATAGAGAAAGGGGAATTTGACTGATTTTATAAATGTTCATACCCATATAAGAGTCTTTTTTCATATCGTCATCCTGAATCTTCTTTTCCTTCGAGCCGTCAATCTCAGTGATAGACCCCCTCCAGGTATTTGTCCCCACTGAACCGAGAACTAAGATATCCTGTTGACAAAATCACAAGGTGCAATGATTGTGCTATGTCAGTTGATCTGGTCAATAAATACTGACATTAATCACAGTTTCTGTGGTTCTGGGCTACTAAAATTAACTGTAGCGTCTTCCTGTGAGTCTAATCTAATGAAAGAATGCAGGAAGGTGCGTTTGATGACATGTATGACACTACTCTCATCCCCAATTCTTTCTTGTAACATCCAAGCCATGTTTCTACTCATCTTGCATTAATATTAGCACAAGAGATGGCCTAACTAGATCAGTTATAACTGAAAAAGTCTACTATTTGTATAACTGTTTTGTTAATTGTTTACAAATTGTAACAGGCTAATTCGTATATTAACTGTATTTAAAGGAGGACTTTGCCACTTTTCAACCCATCTTCATATAATAGGTCCTCACTAATGTTCATAATAAAATAGCACAATTTTTTTCTACTCAGTCCAAGTCTCTTAGGAGAGCTGTGGGAAGTTCAGAAATCCATCGTCTTGTGACATCATCATTTTCCAAAAAAAATAAATATATATATATCAATATTTTTGAAAAATATATTTCGATTTCTATTATTGTGAGAACAATGGCTTCCACTTTAACATTGCAACTTTTCAGGAGTAGAAAGCCTGCATTTTCTATCGATGATGTCACAAGACGATGGGTTTCTGACCTGTCCACAACCCTCCAATGAGGAGAAAAAAAGAAAAGCTATTTTTTTAGTGCAGGACCAATTATATGAAGATAGGTTGAAAAGTGGTGAAGTACTCCTTTAATCATGTTGGAAGTGCAAGAAAGACAGTGATATCTTGGCCTGAGTGGCAGACCAAGCAGCCAGACAGACAGATGCAGTAAAGGAAACAGTAGGCCTACAGAGACAGATGCAGTCAGACACTGTAACATGCACTATACCTGTGTCTTGAAATGCCAAGTTAACTTCCTCATACAAGAGTGTCACACACAAGTTGTGAAAATAGCAGCTCTACAAGCTCACAACCCGTTGTAATTAGACCTGTTGCTTTTAGATTAAATAATAATAAAAAGGAACGGTTTTGGACAGGATACAGCCGGGTTTCCACCCGACAGCAATGATATGATAAAGCTCTTCCGTTAGTTACAGTGCATTCACTCACGTTATGGTAGATGGCACTGAATCCACTCTGTGACATTTCATCCTTCAGGTCTCCAGCCAGTCCTTTGCTAGCGCCTAAATGCAATACCATACTTGTCATAACTTCAGAAGTATAATAATTGTGAATATTGTCGGCAGCCATGGTGTTCAAAGAGATGGGGGGGGGAAAACATTTTTAAATTACCTTCAATATTATAGATCTTTCTTTCAAAGTCTTTCAGTATTCCTGCGAGTCCATTGTAGTCCTCGATTTTAAATGTATTGGTATCATTGGGTTGTGAGGCAAGAGCCATAAGTTTATCCAGAGCAACATCTTTGACCTGTCAACAGAATGCAATAGGATGAAGTGTAATGATTGTTATCAAGGTACACATCATCCATAGAGAAACATTAATAATGATTATGATGATGATGATGATGATGATGATGATGATGATGATGAAAATACAGATTGCAAGTCATTGTAATGACAGTGTTTAGTGTTTACTGCAGTCCCAAATTACCATCCAAACACCAGCCAACTTACCCCAATGACAAATCGAATTATGTTTTTGTCATCATACGTTTTGACAATCCCTTTGTCTTTATCAGTTGGATTCCCATCCGTGATTATTATCAGAACTTTGGTTGCGTCAGGGGAGAAGCCTGCAGTTTGGTTTTCGAAGATGTTTTTTCTGAAACAAATGTACAAGTACAACACGACCTGTTAAAGATTTTATGAATCAAATAAAATTGTCAAAATTGGACCCATCAAAGCACAAGGCACTGATTGTCAGTTGTAATGTCAGATCAGAGGGAAAGTGGAGGTTTTGAACAAACGAAAATGTAATAGTATTTCTTCACTCACAACACATATGTCAGAGCGTTATGTGTGTTGGTAAGAGATTTCATTTGCTTTTCTTTTGCAAGATTTTCAGAAGCTCTCCCAGCTTGATAATCATTGAAGTTAAAAACCGTTCCAAATCCTGAGGAGAACTGAACTGCAGCAAACTAGAGAGAAATGAGACAGTAGTATACAATTAATATTACATATATAAACAATATAGCATGTTCAACATCTACAGCTTCATGAATGTTATATACAATAATAACCTTGATAGATGACGCATCGCTTTCTTTAAGTGTTTTCATTACGTCCAGTATAAATTCCTTGTTTTTCTCAAATTCACTCTCGGACATGCTTCTTGATCCATCAAATAAAAAAACAAGGTCCACTGCTTTCTTTGTACATACTAGACAAAACATGGAAAGTAAGTTAGAAAAGGCTATGACATAAATAAATGCACAGCATCTGAACAAGTTCATAATTTCTAACAACATGACAAAAACAAAGGATTGGACATTTGTCACATTATTGTACTTTAGAACAGGGGTCTTCAACGTTTTCAGTCCAAGGACCCCTTAGTTGAAAGAGATGAAGGATCCCCACAACCGTTTCAGAGATTTTATAGTGTCATTGTTGACAGCAGTGTATCAGTGTATTTTGGATTCATGTCAATTTGTGTTTTCAGATATTTAACCACTTGAACCATCAATAGGCCTACTTAATAAACTTGACATTTTCACTCTGTACTTGGTCTGCTCTTTTTCCCCTCTACACCAAACCTCTTTGCCGAAAATAACCGATCTACAAGCTCACAACGCATCGCAGCGCGAGGCGTTGTGAGCTTGTAGATCTGCTATTTTGGCTACAGTTCTCAGAATATGGACGCTAGTTTCTATCACACAAAGATTTGGAGGACCCCCTGTAGTAGCTCTGAGGACCCCCCCGGACCCCCTGTTGAAGACCCTGCTTTAGAAGAACTATGCTCATTGTTGAAAATCATTCTTGACCCACTTTTGTTTACCTTGGAAAGCAGGTGTGAGGTTCTTGAAAGAGGCGAGGTCCTGAACGGGGCTGCTGAACTGGTAGCAGATACCGTTGAGGTAGGAGTTGTTATAACATTCATGGGCTAGACTTGGGCTGCAGGCCTACAGAAGAGGAACGATTTTAAAGGTATGGTAATGTTCCTTTGATAAAGGGATATTTCACTTTCAAAAAAACGTTTGATCATTTTATCATCTAATCATCATTATTTTTTAATTTGCTTCATTCAATATTTAGATATTTGATGTAAATGTTATCAAGCCGCCTCCTCCAGGACAAGGGCCCCATACACAACCATTGTAACTTCAAACTCCATTTTAACCATGATAGATTCATTAAAAACACCCATAATTTTTTCTGGTGACTCATACTACCCTCCTAATACGTGAGCATGCCGTGTTTTTTCGATAACTTTTCTCATTTATTTTTGATAATATTTTATTTTATTTAAATTTTTCCATTTTCCCAAAGAATAAAAAAAAAATGGAATAACATGGGTGGATTGTTTAGCTGTGCTAGGCTATTACTGACTGTCCACCGCTGTGTTTTGGGAAGCAGGTCTATAGACATGACAGAAAGGATTTGATGAAACCGAGACCAGAAAGGACTTTTTGAGTCAGAGGACTCTGCATGGGCACAAAACTGAAAAATGTCCAAGAAAGCAATGCTTGTGATTTGCATGTAACAACTAGTTGATTTTCTTACAGTAAACTTGGAGTGATCGGCTGCTTCAGTGAGAGACAATCCCAAGTGCTTGACTGGAACAGTTGTTTCTGCTGGGATGGAAATAGATAGCATGTTCAGAGCCATTAATTTAAAAACATAATAGTCATAGTCGTAGTAGTAGTAGTAGTAATATAAAGCCTGTGTTTCATTTAATTATGTGGAAAATGTCTTGTTTAATATCTCCATTTACATTTTTATTATGACAGAATGTTTTAAAACAATGCTTGAATGCCTTGGGTGGGGGGGGGGATATGCCATGAGAATCAATATGTAGGCCTATCTACCTGGACTATAGCAGTGTGTTTCTGTTTCGCCTTGAATCCAACTACAAACTCCTCCAGTTCCATTATTCTTGAGTGGTGCGCCGACCATTACCCTGCGGTTCAGAAAGACAGGGTTGAAATATTAAGCCTGATTTATACTTAAATCATTATGGTAGTGTAGTGACACTATCATAATGATGAAGTCATGAGTCACAGACTAAAATGAAAGAATTAGTGTCAGCCATGATTAAAATAAACCATTGCCTTTCTTTTTTGATTAGGACTTTATAATGCTTGCAATGTGAATGTTAAGTTACTTGCAGGATGCATAGTGCAATCCATGAGATACACCACAAACTGTCACGCCAATTACGCTGCTTGTACTTGTATGATTGATTGATGAATCAAGTTAGAATAAGCAGAAAAGCATAATGATGAGCAGTATTATTTCTATCTTGGTTGGTGCTAGTTTACCTAACTAATCACATTTGCAGACCACATTTGGGATGTTTAAACCAGTACCTGGCCTTGGCCTGTAAATAAAATCACAGAGGTGCTTGTCCGCCATAGTGCCACAAAGGCCAAATCAACTAATTCTGACATTTAGAATTCATTTCTGATATGATTTTGACCATTAAGGATCATAGTGTCATTGAAATATCAGAATTAATGTCATTTCTCAATAACACAATTAAAATACAATCTCACAAATAAATTAGAAAGATGCAATTGGAAATTAAGTGTGGTTGCCGTCAACGCGAGTCACACACACTTGCAAATTAATTTCGTCTTACCATTTGAATATCCCTCATTCAAGTCAATGGGGAACTTTTATTCACAAATAAATTAATGGCCATATATGGAGATCTCTGTGTCAGTCCTTGTCTCTTTCATGCCATATACAGTATGGTGATTGCTGATGTCATCAATATTAAGCCCATATCTTGGAATGCCCATATATGGACATACTGTGTCAGTCTCATGTGGTCTATGATGTCAGACATCTATGATGCCAGTCATCATCTCCATATTTGGGAGAATTTGCCATATGGCCCAAGTGCGTGCCGAACTGTGGGAGGAGTAGCGCCGCAAAACAAGTTTATCTAGGAGGGGATGGAAGATGGATGAATGGAATAAAGTCAGACAAGTACTATAGTCTGGTTGCCCTACAGTGGCCTTGCAGGTCAACCACACTAATAATACTTAATAACAATTATAATCATTATATATAGCATTTTCTACATACTATTGATTGATTGATTGATTGATTGATTGATTGAAGAATGTATTAAAGGTTGCATAGAAAAAAGTACAGTTTCATGACAGTACAAATCACTGGTACAAGGTCAACTAAAAGGAGATCCTAGTAAGCGTTTCGGCTCATTTACACAAGAACCCTTTATGTATCTCATATAACAGTGAAAGACGGATATAGCACAGTACTATGCATAGGATATCATCAATCAAAAAAGGAAAAAAGAAAAGAAAAGAAAAAGAAATAGAAGATATTTACAGTGGAAAAGGGGAGGTAAGTATACCTAAAAGGTGCTTTAAAAACAAAAAATCACACTCGTGTGAACTGAGCGGTGGTGTGTGTGTGTGTGTGTGTGTGTGTGTGTGTGTGTGTGTGTGTGTGTGTGTGTGTGTGTGTGTGTGTGTGCAACAGCACCCCTCCCTTAACATGTGTGGTCAGAAAAGGTTACTGCAGGCTACAGACAGACAGACAGACACGGAGACAGACAGACAGACAGACAGACAGACCCACACACATGGCCACGTATAGGAGCGTTGTGACCACCGCTCAAAAAATATATACTACTTTAGTAACAAAATATCCAGTTAAAAAGGTAAAAAACAAAACAAACAAAATCGTTAAAATGGAAAGCAAGTGGATTTTGAGGGTGGTTTTAAAACAAGTTGGGGCAACTTTGATGTGAACTGGGAGTGAGTTATAGGGAGGGGGTTGCATAAGAAAAGGCCCCGTCACCACAGGTTTGTCACAAAATATCTAATATATCACAATAGTTTTGACCAAATACCTTGTGATATATGTGGCTTCTTTTATATATAACTATATATAACTGTAATGCAGCCTTTAAAACCAGAAACCTTTATCAATGATAAGGGTTGAAAATGTCAACAACGTCAACAGTTGACTTCATGTGGTATTAAAATAGGATTTAATATTCACCAATACTTACCCTTTGTTTTTGCCAGAGATGAACTGAAGAACTTTGTATCCAAAAAAATCGCTTCCCTCTTCAACATCGACGTTGGGGAGGGGTATTGGGTTTTCCGTATCAATGTTGAAAGCCAAAGAAACATAGATGGCTGCTATTTGAGAGAGAGAGAGAGAGAGAGAGAGAGAGAGAGAGAGAGAGAGAAAGACAGAGACAGAGTGAATGAGGGAGATAATGACCTGAGATATTTTTTATTAAAAGTTAATTTAATTAACTTATATCGAAGTGTTATCATTCCACTCAACACTTTGCCATCTCTTTAAACCAGTTAAAATTATAGGCTTATAGGCTCTGGTGTGCCTCTGGAATGTAATAAGTCACGACAAAAACACGATAAGGAACAGCTAGTATTGCAAAACACTTGTTTTACACTTGCATAATCTGACAACCTTATGGTTTCCACCAAACCACTCTTCAAACCAGACTGATTATATACAGACCTCAGGTTTCTTTGTGGCTATGATGAACGTACACAACCTTTTTCAGAAAACTGAAATTGAGGATATTAACTCTCAAATGCTTTCCAATAGGCTCTCTTAAACACATATTTTCACAATAATTCATAATCTTTGTTTCAAAGATGGGCCAACACCCAAAAACATTTCCTGAAGACATAGGCCAATCCTCAGGCTCACCCTAGCCTCTTTTCCATAGTACAATGCTAAATAGTATTTATTTATTTGTTCATTTTAATTGCAGATTACTGTAGAGCCCAAAGTCCATTTTAAAATACAATATATATCTGAACTTACCCATAGCCACCATGAAGGTGGGCAAGGACGTGTGCGCCTGCCCAGCCATCACTGAGTAGAAGAAACAATGTGTGTCACTTTACGATCCGCATTCTGAAGATGCAATGCACTACCAGTGCAGTGCTTCCTGTGTGCGCTTCTTATAAGAGGGTGTTTCCTTCACTTTTTGCGCTGTGGTTAGAAGAACACGCATGTATCTGTAACAAGTTACTCTCAGAACAAAACATATGGTTCCCCTTTTTCTTGTACTGTATGGCACTATGAGTAGAATAATTATTAAAGCTGCATCATCTTTCCTCTTTGACCCCAAATTTGACCCCGGTTTCCTACGCAAGTGATGGGATTTTTACCATTAAGCTACTAGAGCCTGCTTGTTCAGGGGATAAATTGAATCAGGTCGAAATTTGTGTCATATCCTGTCTGTGTAGTTGAGACATGACCTTTGCTTTCGCACAATCTAAATGTCTCAATAGAAGAGCAGGGAGACAAAAATACAACAACCCCAATTGTATTATATTGTTACAACATACTCCATACAGACACATTTTCATAGTATACAGTGTATAGTGCCACAAAAAGTTCCAAACATTTTTATTTGAACACCTGGAAACACATTTTTTAAAGTGTTTCTACTTTCCATGTGACATATGGAACATAAACAAATCATAATACAGTATAGCAGGGCCATACACAAACTTGGGAAGGCAGGTACCCTAATGTTTAGCCAACATTGACAAATGTGAAATCACATCCTGTCATGAACTGTGACCACCCAACAGGCCTACCGGGCACAAACCAGGGCCCCAAGATCTCAGCGGGCCCCTAAGCCTATAGCCTAAACCTAAACATTCTCTTTGAAGATGACACAAGACAGAAACCATCATGATAACTTATGTTTTTAAGTATGCTGGGGAGATTTCCGAAAAGTAAGTTCCCTGTTATCCACCCCTCATCTGTCTGAATGGGGCTGTTAGGCTTTACCTGCGACCAAGATTGGCTGATACATACATTTTTATCTCTATATTATTTTGCAATTGTTTACCCTAATTATTTTTACCTGGCCTCTGCTCGAAAATGTCATCTGCTGATGCTGATCAGTTTACAAAAAGTGTAGGCCTATATGATTCTTAACACATTTACAGACACACTGAACAGTAACAGAACCAGTAAACCAAGTCAACCACACTCAACCACTTTGTTGTTTCCTGCTTTCGGCTTTCACTTCCAGCACCAGCACTAGAGGTAGAGGCTACTTTGCCTTCTCTTTTGACCACAGTTAGTCATTTATAGACTTGACTAACAACAGGCTTTCGGACCTTAAGAGAGAAGTCCACAATGGGGCAACCTTGCGTTATGCAGCCCAGGGAAATGATGTCCACATGGGGGGAGAAATAGTCAGATAGGTTCTCTGGAGTCACTCCTCCACTTGCCTCGATTAACAAAGTTGGGTACTCCCCCTTCAACACACTGGCTGCAGCGTGGAGCTCCTGAATGGGAGAGGGGTTGAAATGAGGAGGGAATGTAGGGAAGAAAATAATACAAATTAGCGATGAGCAGAATTAATCAAAACCAGGGACATGCTGGGCCCCTGATTCAGCCCGGGAAAAAGAATTGGAGAGGCCCTCACTGCTGCTACTCAAAGATATGCCATTTCAGATCATGACAAGTGACAAGCCAGTGGCCAATTACATGAGTTATATTTTGTCGTTGTTGGGTGGAAACCTTGTATGTCCAAAACCGTTTGTTTTGTATTTATCATTTTAAAAATGATTTAAACTAGTGAAAACAGCCGATCTACAAGCACACAACGCCTCGCATCGCAAGGCGTTGTGTGCTTGTAGATCTGCTGTTTTCACTACTTTTGTGCGACGGTCTTGTATGATGAAGCAGGGCTTTGCTTTGCGAAAAAATCTACAAATTTGAAACTTGGAGATACGAGGTTTCTGCCCGACAGTGACGATTTACTTTGTTGGCCGCCCAGCCCCCAAAATGGAACGAAGGCCGACATTTTATTTGTATTTTTTTCTTAATGGCCGACCTGGACAGGCCGGGAATGAAACGGCCGTTCGGGAGTTGTCCCGCTTTTCCCAATGGCCAGCACGTCCCTGATCAAAACAGAGTCTGAGCTTGGCATTCATTTTTACCTGAGGTTCAAAGTTATCCAGCATAACAATGTCTGCTCCTGCCTTTGCTGCCTCGCTGCCTTCCTCAGATGAGCAGCACTCCACTTCAATCTTACTGCTGAAGCCACACACTGTACGGACAGCCTTCACAGCCTAGTCAGTGGATAAACACACTCTTGTCAATTCAATCTATTAATCTCAAATGTCATGCAGAAACGCAATACCCTCAGAGCTAACATTCTCAGCGTTAATTGACGCTTTTTTTTAAACCCCACATAGGTCTGCAAAAACATCCCATTGCAACATTCAGAGAAAATGCACTTCCTTTGGAGCTGTTGCGAAATGAGTCAGCACTCAAAATCTCTTTGTGACTGTGAACTTTGATAGTAAATGAAATCCACTTTGGGTGGCCTATGTCCCATACATTTTTGTGTCTTGAATGTAATTACATACTTGCATTATTTGCAAAATAGTTTGTAGCACCCTTTTGACAAGTCAAATATCCAGCACTTATACCTCAGCGTTTTTATTTTAGCCATTGTTCCTATTTTGGCCATGTCATTATCAGTGAACATGTTCAAATTCTTCAAAATAGTCTAAATTCTTAAAATGTTTTCAAGAATTTGCGAATAAGATCAAAAATAGCATCTATTATAGGTTGGCATTTTGATTATAGGTTGGCATTTTGAGCTATTTTTACAAGGCACCGTCATACAACAAAGTATAAAATACTTAAAAATAGGGCTTGCATTATAACCAGTATATGATTGCAACTTGAGATACAGTACCTTTGTGATACTTCCTGATGCCCAGACATGGTTATCCTTCAGCATCACCATTCCACTCAGATCCTGCCTGTGCATGGACACACCTCCAACCAGCATGGCATACTTCTCTACTAGACGGAAGCCTGGGGTGGTCTTGCGTGTACCAGCCACCTCTCCATGCCATCCTGCTGCTGCGGCCGTCCTCTGGAGCTGAGAGCAGCGAGTGGCTATACCTGAAGCCCGGGCCAGGCAGTTGAGGGCTGGCCTCTCACCAAGGAGGACACACCGTGCTGGGCCTCTGACTGTGGCAGTGGGTGTGATAGCATCCGGACCTAGTGGTAGTAAACTTAAACCTTAATGTATTATACGGAAAATAATATTTTTTGGCAAGCAACAAGGTTTTTTCATGACTTTACCATGGTTAAAATGAAGTGACCGTATCTCTGTGATGTGTCAGGGGAACCACAGTGTCAGGCGTTACAGACAGAGATACGGTCAAGCTGTGACGGTTCACATACTAAACTGCGACCTATGGTCGAAATCACTGTGACATCACAGGTGACATCACAGTGATGCAGATACTCAGAGCAGGGATCTCCATATATGGGCATAAAAGGGATTACAGGTGACATGTCAGATACTCAGGGATTACAGGTGACATGTCAGATACTCAGAGCAGAGATCTCCATATATGGGCATAAAAGGGATTACAGGTGACATCACAGTTATGTCAGATACTGTACTCAGAGCAGGGATCTCCAAATATGGGCATAAAAGGGATTGTATGTATGATGTCAGATGTATGCTAACAGAATCCCATTTATGCCCATATATGGATTGTCCAATTATTAATAAAGTATCAAATCAAATAAAAATCCATATATGGGTATTCCCAGATGATGCCCTGCTAGGGGAACCACACTAACAGAATATATATGGCCAAGACAGATAGATGGCCAAGAACGTAGGCGTCTTACTGGTACACTAAGTATAACTTTTCAATGCCCACCTAACTCAGATCCGTCTTGGTACATCCATTCCACTACGCAGCCGACCTCGGTGAAGACGGCTGTGAAGAAGGGACTTCCAGCCAGCACACTGCATGGTGATTTACAGAACAACGTAGCCTCAACTTCTTGAGAGCCCACACAGACACCTGCGGGGTCAAAGTTTGGTGTATCCTCCATCAGCCACTCCTGTGCCAGTCGGCTCAGGGTCAGGGGTGGGATGGTGTGCATTGCTTCATGTTTGGGCTGAGTCATCTTGAATTGTTATTGGAAGAAGAGGTAATGTTATTTTCTGAAGAAAAATAAAATGATAGGATATCTCAGATCAGGTGATGTTAATTTACACCTTTTCAAAACAATTTTAAGTTCAATCTTAAATTGGTATTTAGTTGTATATTTCAGAATT
Organism: Nannobrachium achirus; assembly: GCF_963921795.1. Lineage (NCBI taxonomy): Eukaryota > Metazoa > Chordata > Actinopteri > Myctophiformes > Myctophidae > Nannobrachium > Nannobrachium achirus. The sequence goes on from NC_137812.1 coordinate 57,893,014, forward strand.
GAGCTATTTAAACTTATTTTAAACTTGCATTAGCAATAACAAATTGATGAGTCTGTTATATATAGCAGGCTATATTAACAGCATAGGCTACAGGAAGACTGTTTGTTCATTAAGCACCACACACACAAGCAATTAAGACAACAACAACAAAAACATGGCAGAAGAATATATATTTTAAATGCAGTAGTAGAGGCAAGTTTGTGCTTTTGCCAAAGTAAAACTACATAATTAGTGTGTTAAAGAAAAGCTATGTTTTTACAATAGACACTTTTTACTCTACTGCAATTGTGTCTATGAAGTTTGCCCATGTCATATTTCAGCAGGCTATTAAGCTATTTCCCCATGTAAAACAATCGGTATACTGTCTGATTGACCCAACACTGCTGTTTCTGAAATTGCAACACACACATTGTTTTGAGTCAGGAATATCTCATTGAAAAGACCAAAATATTACCAAAAATACTCACTTTTCGTAGTGTCACCAAAATAGGCCTATGTCCGTTGTTGTGAACGAGGTGTAGACCTATATTTATAATATGTGGTGTAATACCTGTAAAGTGTAAACCAAAGGACTGAGCATGGCAATGTGGAATTTGACCTAAACATTGATTGACCACATGGTTTGTTTGTCACCCACCCAGCAGACTCATATGGTGTGTGTGTGTGTGTGTGTGTGTGTGTGTGTGTGTGTGTGTGTGTGTGCGCGCGTGCGTGCGTGCGGTGCGTGCGGTGCGTGCGTGCGTGCGTGGTGGTTTTATTAACTGGAAAATATACGTAGATAATTACTACAAGAGAACGGGGAATAATTAAGAAGCTTACACAATTTCTTGATGTTATAACATGCACATGACAATTAAATATTGCACAACTGGTCTTCCTTCAGGATAATTAATAGGACTCATGCAATGCTCTGCAGTACATCCAAAATAAAAAAATATAATAAAACTTAGTCGCTGAAAAGCAAATGCACTGTTTTGGATATGATATTATTTAACTCAAATTAAAAGAAGGACCGGATCATTTTTTTTTAACACAACGGGATCTGTCAAAACAAAAATAAATAGGGGTGACGTCAGACAAAACACTGCGCAGCCCTGCGCGTTCAGGACGACCTCGAACGCAGCCAGACGAGGCTTCCCAACTGAAACTGAGTGCAAAGAACAAGGAAGTGGAAGTGTACACATGGAGGGTGTGTCTTTTCCCTGCGATACATTATCTTTTATTTTGATGTAAAAGAAGCGGCGCTCCCTCGGGAACAAATGGGGGACTCTGCGAAGGCCAAGCGGCGGGAGCAGCTGAAACGCTGGATCGGTTCGTGTACCGACCAGGCGCCGGCGGTGCCCAAGCGGAGATGGCGGGGCGATGATGAGCCGGAGGCCGTAAACAGCGAGCAGCAGCCAGGGGAGCAGACCGATGGAGAAGCCACTGGGCCGAGCGGGCATCTCTCCAAGAGACGGTAATCAACAATAAGAAGAATCAATCTTAACTCCGAGAGTGTGCAAAATAGGTCATGCAAAATGGGGTCCGGGGACCCCCAGGGGTCCTTGAGGGAGTTCCAGGGGGCCCCCACCAGCTAAATGATAGTTAGGAACCAAATGTACCCGTATGGGTCTGTAACTCAGAGTGTAGGCTACAAATGGAACCAACTGGACCCGTTTTGGTTCCATTTGTACACACTGAGTTAAATTAACATTGATTTTACAATATAGAGTGGGGTCTCAGGGACACAGACATGCCATTAAATGTATGTCCGTACCGTAGGCTAATGCATGTCAAACTGGGGGTTCTTGAAATGAAAATGGTTGAGAATCATTGCTAGAGCACGAAATGCAATTCAGGCTGAGTGTCAGGCTACTAAAACTCTTCTCTTATGGAGGTTCCTGGGCTGGCATATCTTTTCAAAATGGGGGTCCGTGGGCTAATAAGTGTAAATTTTTAGAACCACTGATGCAAAGGACCCTTTGGTTAGGGGTCTGTACACCCTCGGAGTTCGAAAGGGATACACATCAACACTGCAGATTTTACTGTGTGGTGGCAGCAGCAGCAGCTTCTATTAGATTATGCTACTAAATGAGGTGTGCTGCATCTGATTTTGTTAAGGAGAAAAGTGAGGTTCGACAGAGCTGCCGAGTTCCTAGCAGCCTGTGCCAGCGGCGACACAGAGGAGGCCCAGGAGATGCTGAAAGAAGCCAGGGAGCCCAAGAAGAACAACACTGGCGAGGATGCCATAGAGATCATCAACTGTGCCAACGCTGATGGCATCACTGCTCTTCACCAGGTAAGTTAACGCTGGTCTTGAATGTCCACAGTGTGTTTTTGTATACGCGGTGAAATGCATTATTATAGGTAGCTAAGCTGATTTGTTATTGTCCTTACCATCCACTATCTACAGGCTTGTATAGATGGCAGTATGGAGATGGTGTCGTTTCTTTTGGGGCAAGGTGCCAACGTGAACCAGGTGGACAGTGAGGGATGGACGCCACTGCATGTCGCAGCCTCCTGCGGAAACCTGGACATTACAGAGTATGTCTAGCTTAGCTGCAGTTCTTCACAACACAACAGCCTAAGTGCTCTGTAGAGAGTTGTGTCATCACCTCTGTGATGACGTGATTATGCAGCGTGGGTGGCAATGTTTTCTACACTCCACAATAATAACATTGTTGTCCCATGTGTTGTCCCAAGACAACATGTTGGCTAAAGCCGAAAAACATATTGCCACACACAGTCAGACACAAACGAAAAGCTGTTGCAATTCATGCACTTTCAGTAGTTTGCTACATCTCAGCTACAAATTTAACCCATTAAGACCTGAGGGCACCGATTCTATAAATGTCTTCTAAATACCAACAGTTTTCTTACTATATCAGTGGTGCTTAAACCTTTTCATGTCAAGGACCCCCAAAATGATATGCATTTGGCAGCCAAACCCCCATCTCAAAATATTTTGTTCCATGGACCCCAGAAGCACAGATTGGAGTTGAAAATGTTTTCATTTAAAGAATGCAGCATGAAGTGACGCGCAATGAACTATGAGCTAATGCTTTTTAGCTCGATCTAAAATGACACAGTTGCTTTCCTGGTTTTTAATGGGTTTTTCAGAGATGACCAGGTGCTGTCTTGTGAATATAAACCAGAGGTTCTCAAACCTTTTTAGGCCGTGACCCCCAAAATAAACATATATGAACTGGGGACCCACACCCTGACAAGCACTTGGAATTGTAGGTATTACATTTAATGTGACTCGGTTCCACAGATAAATATTGTGAAAATAGCAGATATTTCACAATGTTTGCCTCTTGCTTACTTCATATTTGACAGTTTGGCCATTTTGGTATTAAAACGGTCTTGAAAGTCCTTGAATTGTCACTTTATAAATGAGCAGATACCCTGTAAAATTATGTAGGTTTGTTTACCGTTGAGTGAGACATTTCTTTTACATTACGCTAATTATCTGGGGACCCCACAAAATAATTTGAGGACCCCACAGTTTGAGAACCACTGATATAAACTATTCTTTGCAACAGTGATGTGGACAGGGTCCTTAAAATCGTCCCACCTTGGGTGTGTCAGTTTCCTTTTGCAGCAGGGTGCGTCTCTCTCTGCTGTGAACTGTGATGGTGACGTCCCCCTGGATATAGCAGAGGACGAGGCCACTGAATCCCTCCTTCAGGAATATACAGTTAGACAGGGTGAGTACTGCACTACTATGACAACCAAACCCAATCTTTGAAAGGATACAGAAAGTCATTTTCTTAAAGATTAGTTTTTTGTGGGCTTTTATGCCTTTATTTGATAGGACAGTAGACTGACAGGAAATGGGGGGAGAAATGGGGAGTGACATGCGGCAAAGGTCGTCCGGATCGAGAATCGAACCGGCGACGCCGTCAGGCATTAATGACTATGTGGTTTGCGCCTGAACCAGTAGGCCAGTAGGCTAGCGGGCGCCCCAGGATAAGTCATTTTCAGCTCTTGTGTCTATCTCTCAAGAAAACTGATTCAGAGCTCTCTTTAATCTATTTATATATTTTTTGACAATGGGTTCCCAGATTGACTATAAATAACCATTATGTCTATCTGTGTGATTATTTTCATAACTATGTTAATGTTGTGTTGACATAACCTTTTGGAATGTGTAGTGTTGAAATACAAATGTGTGGTGCCTCAACCTAGACACACAGATGCAGGAACGGACACATCTTGAATGCTAAACAAACATGATGAAATGTCACAGAGTAGAAATGAACAGCTGTTTTTGTTGTGTGTAATGGGGTTCTGACCTGAGTGACAAGATCTTGGCAACAAAGCCAGAGCCATAAATTGGTTTGGCCGATATATCGGTTATTATTTGACTTTTTTGACAACATCTGTATCTGGAATTATGCAGCCAATGTGTCCTGACTTTTAACCACTTTCAACCTAAAATAATGTTCACCACATGTCATGTTCAGTAAATTACCTGTTGCTTATACGTTAAATGTCCATAAATAGAAACTTTAGTCCAATCTAAATGTTTCAATTGAATCGAAAATCATATGCTGTGTTTGTGATTTGCATATTCGGTACCTGAAATTCAGGTATATGCAAAGCAGTTGAAGATCCCAATATTATCCCTGCGCCTAGGACCTGTTTTGCATGTTCACGCGTAGACTAGGGGCGACCGGGTATTTCCCGGTGAACCTAAGCGCAAAGGTGGGGGCCGATGGGCAAGGAGGTTGTGAGAAACAACTAAAATAAGACCTTAAACCTGGCGAAAACAGTTGCGTGCATTAGCACAAGATGACGATAAAGGAAATCATTAAATGGAAAACATTAAATGAACTTCTGAAAAGCCTACACGGCCTTAAAACATGGCAAAAACAGTTGCGTGCATTAGCGCAAGATTAGATGAGGATAAAGGAAATCACTAAATGGAAACCATTAAATTAACTTCTGAAAAGGCTTCAAACTAGTGAACAGCGATCTTACCACACGTGAATAATTGTGGTTGTAAACAATAACAGAGACAATATAAATCCTTAGTCTAGTTGTGCGAAGAAAAGGTTATCATCATGGCCCCAAATAACTTTTAAATATCTTGCAATTGGCGACGAGTCTCTTACTAAATCGGCAAGAGTGCCTCTCATTCTCAATACATAAAGGCTAAGCTATATAACCTCTCCATCATCAGCAATAGTCAGTGGTGTGTGTTCCCCACACTCCCAAGCCCCCACCGTTGCGCTTAGGTTCACCGGGAAATACTCGGTCGCAGACTAGGGTGTCCGTTCATTTTGAGCATCGAGAGGTAGGGTAGGGTGCATCTATTCTAGCCTTTCAAGCACCCCCTTGTTTGAAGGGAGCACAGATGCACGCTGCTTAGTTCAATGTAGATGTAAATTATGAATGTAATTAAGCACACCTTTGTTAAATGCAGATACTGAAATATCCAATGTGTAAACATACAGTAGCCCACTTCCTGGTTATTGGTAGTTGATTAGTCCGTCAAATTTGTCACTGTAATATTTATTATGGTTGTAAGGAACAGGCATTAAGAAACTCCAGAACAGGGGTGCCCGCTGGCCTACCGGTCCAGGTGCATACCGCATGTGTCGCTGGTTCGATTCCCGAACCCGACTACCTTTGCTGCATGTCACTCCCCCTATCTCTCTCCCCGTTTCCTGTCAGTCTACTGTCCTATCAATAAAGGTATAAAAAGCCCCAAAACATATCTCCAGAACAAAGCGGGCTACAATCTAGTGTAGAAAACAAGCTAACTTGTATTAGCTTGCAAAAGCAATTGTGATAACCATGTTGTAATTTCACCTTCAATTCAATTTTGTTTTTGATTGATTTAATACTTTATTAACAGTTTGCAAATAGTACAGTGGTACAAATTTACAATGATGCTAAAAGGATAACACAAAAAGCCTCTTGGGGCTTGTTTCCATTGTGGTCCTCAAATTCATTAAAATCACAAGTAGTCTCAAGACATGTGGAGCAGAGACCCGCCATTGTGCCACCCTGAGCAACCCATTTTCGTGACGGTGGCAACAAAAAACTCCCCCTTAACTGGAAAAAACGTCTGGCAGACCCAGGCTCTATGTTGGGCGGCACGATAGGAACATGTTAGGTGTTCCATTACGTAGTGTAGTGTACACGCACACACTCACACGCACACACTCACACACGCACGCACGCACGCACGCACGCACGCACGCACACACACACACACACACACACACACACACACACACACACACACACACACACACACACACACACACACACACTAAATAATATATATTTATTACAACAGCTACTGGGGTAGACTGGAATGGTGACATTTAGAAATGTCGCTTTTCATCCCTAACCCCTACAGCTCCATTTGGTAGGGCCCTGCGCCCTGAAGGGCACTTTACACTAAGAAGGGTGAACTTAAGGGAGATAAATGAAGCGTGTGCTCACTCAGGGACACTTTGACGGTCAAACCAGCAATCTGCCGGTTTACAGAAGGGCTCTCTACCAACTAAGTTCCTCAAAAGACACGGAGGAACTGAGAAAGGGAAGGGCGATACTCATAGTTGCATCATTCAAGATTTTACTAACCTTACGGCCCCAGACTTTCCACCTCGCAGGAAAGCCTGGTATTTGTTTTAAACGTGCTGTGTGATCCGAAACAGGCAGAAGTAGCGGCCTCGCTTTGGTTTGGTCCCCCCTGTTTGTTTCCCCAATTAGGGCTGTCACAATTATTACATAATCGTCTAATCGCAATTATTTGACATAATCGCAAATATTTTGTCATAATCGTCATAATCGTGAATGTTGAAAAATGTTCATACATTTACAATCATTTTCAGAAATAGTGGAAATAGCCGATCTACAAGCTCACAACGCGTCGCATCGCGACGCGTTGTGAGCCTGTAGATCGGCTATTTCCACTATTAATGTTATTTTTTTATGTAGAAAGTTGTCAAATATGTCACTAATTTCTTTGTATATTTAGGTTTATGTGTCACATCTGCCCTGTGCAACTTCAAAGCCTAAAAGCCGAACAGAAATGTAACACAATTAAATCGTTAATCGCAATTATTTGAGTGACAATTAATCGTCATGTAAAATGTCATATCGTGACAGCCCTATCCCCAATCCTTATTTAATGCTGGAGAAGTGTACTCTTGCCAGTTGTTACGAGTTGAACTAAAAGATGGATATACCAAACAGACTTTTCCAAAATAAGCAAAACTATGCCGAATCAAGGGGTTTATTGGGTGGGCCCTTAAATTATGCCATTGAGCGCGGGGAATTATTTTGGGTTAAAACTGTTTCCGGTTTGGTAGTTCCGGCCAAAGTGTGGTCTGTCTGACTATATACTGTAACATGATGTAGGTTGTTTCCGCTCCCGACTGGATCAGGAACCCGAAATACTACTGATCCCAGGCTAATTGGTTCTAAACGTCACTGTATTGTATTAATCACGTATGAAATATCCTGCCAACTATTTACATCTTTCAACCTTTTTTGTTTGTACAAAGGTGTGGACTTGGAGGCAGCGAAAAGATTAGAAGAGGAGCAAATCATGAAAGACGCACGGTCCTGGCTGACAGAGGGCCTACCTAAGGAGCTGAGACACCCCAAAACAGGGGCCACCCCACTGCATGTGGCTGCAGCCAAGGGCTACCTTGAGGCTATCAAGTGAGTATCTCTGGGTCTCTTCATAGTGGAGGGAAGATAACTTTTTTTTGTGGGACACTTTTCTTTACACTATATATTAGTGGGGAGTTAACTTCCCTTGTGTACCATGTGGACCACATGCCATGCCATGCCATTACTGTACTTTGTTTGATTCAGTTCCTGATCCTCTTGTTGTTGTCATTCTGTTGCGGTGCTTTGCAGATTGTTGTGCCAGTGTGGGCTGGATGCATCCGCCATAGACTGCGATGGTTGGACGCCTCTCCATGCTGCTGCACACTGGGGCCAAGGGGATGCCTGTTGTATACTGGCTGAACAACTGTGCAACATGGAAGCCCGCAGTAATGCGGTGAGCAAGATGGAGAGTGATTGTAATACACAAAATATACAGTATATGCAATTGTGCATGTCTCACTACTTTGTAACATGTGCCCATCAATCAAAAGTTACTTTAATCTTCTTACTTTCACATGGCTTGTGCAGGGTCAGACGCCGTTCGATGTGGCCGATGAAAGTGTTGAGACACTGCTGGAGGAGCTGTCACAAAAACAAGCCAGCGTGAGACTCATTTTACCATAATTTCACACGGTGGCCATTTTTCTCTTATGTCATAATACTGTTACGCTATGCCTTCTGTCAGTCAGAGCTTCTGCTGTACTTCTGCTGTGTTTATTATAATAGTCATCTGTGTGTTTCTCATCAGTGGCGAAAAGAGCAGTCCATCATTGACAGACAAACTCCCCCAGGCTCTACTGCTGCAAATGCACAAAACAAACGGCGGAGGTCAGTGTCTATACTATGTCCTGGAGGCAGACACTCTCTTCTCACATAGGAATGCAGAGCGTCAATTACACAATTCTCTGTTGAGATTTCCTGTCTGTGTTAGTTGTCTTTGTTTAAGCTTTGCTACAGTAGTCTAAATCGATTGCAGAACATTATGAACACACTGTGATTGGCCTATTGCTTATTGGTTGTGAGGCAACTGTTGATGCATAATGTGATGGAGCCTTTTGATAATAAAATAGACGATTATACCCTTTGATAACCAATGAAGTCCAACTACACTGTCCTTACTTTGTTCATTCCAGGAGCTCAGTGTGTAGGATGAGTAGCAAGGACAAGATGACCGTGCAAGACCAATCTAAAGAGAGGGGCGTTTCAGGAGGTCTAGAGCTAAACGAGGAGCGAGAGAGCAGCCCTGGTAAACCAGACATTGACATTATGTCTGACCACTAGAGCATCATGTTTTCATCTTCTTTGTGATATGAATTTACAAACATATAACAAAAGAGTCCTGCGATATCTATTGGCACTGAAAGTGTACACTTTCAGTCATTTCATATCGCCATCTCAATATCCAACAAGTTTATCGGACATTGCATATTTTCTCCATATCATACTGTCTGCTGACCACAACTGATCTTACAGTATCCTTAATTTCAGTTCATAGTAGTTCATCTAAAAGGATTTTCTTTCATGTTCCCAGAAAATTCAGCTGTGTCCAGTCCAGATAGTGAAAGCATCTCCACAGAAGCTGTCAGTCCTTCTATTAAGGTAAACCTTATCACATCCAACTTAGGTTGTTGTAGGAAACCATTCCTTTCTTAGTACCTTTTCAACGTTTTGTGTAACAGGCAATGTCTCGATAAAATAACACTAGCCTGGGACGGCTTCCAATTTCTGGCTTTTGATCCGGTCGGGAGCGGATGGTATCCTACGTCATTCTGTAGTCAAAACGAACTACACTTTGGCAGGAAACACCAAATCGGAAACAGTTTTAACCCCTACTTGCGCATGCGCTAACTACTTGCGCATGCGCTAACTGGGTTGAAACTGTTTCCGGTTTAGTGTTTCCTGCCAAAGTGTAGTCCGTTTTGAATACAAAATGACGTAGGATACTATCCGGTCTAGACCGGATCAAACGACCCGTTTAGTAAACGAAGACCAGGCTTTCCCCCAGCGGAAAGCCTGGTGACGCGAGGTTACCGACCCACAGGTTGAGAACCACTGCAATAGCTGACCACTGCCCATAATAGTTGGCATGAGTTAAGTGCAGAAGTCAAATGCCAGGTATAGATGAATCCACAGAGCTCTGCCATGTAGGCAGTCATAACTCAGTTATGATTACCTACTCAGCAGCGCTCTGTGGATTTGTCTCTACTTGGCCAATAAACCCCGACCCCACCTTCCTTTCCCTTCTAGACCCCTGTGGAGAAAGAGGAAGAGGAGGAGGAGAAGGAGCAGGACAAAACCACTCCCACAGCTCGAGTCCAGCCCACTCCTCAGAGGAGGGATGCCACGGCCGAGAGCCCCAACAACCCCAACTCGGACAGACGCAAGTAAGATACATGACTCAGGGATGTGATTAGTATATAATAACATATCATAATATGTGAGAAACAGGGAAAGTCATCTCACAATAGAAATAAAACAGGAGCTAATGTGTCCATCCAATCTCAAAGCCTGACAAAACTAATGCAGTCGTAGGGGAAAGCTGCAGTGCAACAACGAGCAAGCCCTGTCGAGTGCTACTGTCAGCATGGCATTCTGTGCCAACAAACACTCGAAACTAGAAAGATGCAATTTTGGGAAATTGCAAGTGTGGTTGCCGTGACACGGGTCACACTTGCAAATGAACTCATTTTATGTCCATATATGGAGATCCCTGACATCATCAATTTTAAGCCCATATCCTGGAATGCCCATATATGGACATACTGTGTCAGTCTCATGTGGTCTATGACGTCAGACATCTATGTTGTCAGTCATCTCCATATTTGGGAAAAATTACATTTTTGCATTTTCCCATTCAAGTCGATGGAGAAAATGTATTCACTAATAAATTAATATAAATTAAACTATATATAACTTATCTCTCTCAAAGTGCAAGCAGACGAGTCCCGATGAAGCCAGTCGATTTGACATATGGCTCAAGTGCGTACCATAAAAACTGTGAGGATAGATGGACATGTACTATAGTCTAATTAGCACAAATATATCTGCATTAGCATTGTTGACACTTCTGAAAACAATTGCAGCTGTTATATGAGTGTTTAACTTTGCATGATACCTTGAAGTTAGTTGTGACCAGCGTTGCTGTACCCGTTAAGGCATGGCGTGAATTTACTTGGGTTTTCGTGGTTTTATGTTTATTGAATGGGCGTTTACTCTTCCAAGGTTCCAAGCTCCTGTCAGAGACGAGGAGTCAGAGTCTCAGAGGAAAGCTCGCTCTCGCCTAATGCGTCAGTCTCGACGTTCTACGCAGGTAATGATGATAATACTTTTAAATGTATCGTACTTACAGTACACATGAAAATGTACTTGTGGTGAAATACTGCATTGAATTAATATATTCTAATAATCTCACAGATATATTCTCACAGATAGACTATGGGAATGCATGAACTACATGGAGTTAAACTGTGTGAATAAAAAAAGGAAGAAATAAATATACCCACTAACACTATGATTCATCATAAACACACCTGCCCCCCACTAGTCTCGCGTGGCCAGGCGGTTGACTCCGTGATTTGCAAATGCTCCCGTCATAGAGTCTGGGGTAACGTAAGAATAGCGATGAGTACCCGGTTATAGCGGAAGGGAAGCCTCCTCCTCACTTCTGTTTCCGTCTTACATCGCGCACATTTATCCTAATATAAATAAAAATCATCTAAGCATATTTAGCTTGCTGCTTAGCAGAAATTACATTTTAAAATGATATATTTTCTTGAACGTAAATGCCATTCAGAGATTGTGGAATAGTTGTCTGGCTACGCGAGACTAGCCCCCCACCAACTAAACACTGTCGATATGTATACAAAGTTCACAGTTAAAGGGGAAGCAATAGAGCCATGTGATGTGAGAGTAGCAGGCCTGGAATTTCATCATTTTAGAGGCAAGGCCACTTGGCCTTTGGTGGTGTTAATTTTTTGAGGGCACCAAAGCCAAATGCCAGGGCACGAAGGCCATCAAATGAAACACGATTTTGAAAGAATTTGTTGAATTTAAGGGATAGGGATGATAACCTAATCTGCAGTGAAACAGATAAATGATGGTATTTACAATCTGATCCATGCTCAGCCCTGCACCAATCAGTCAATGGATTGGTTTAAAGATGGGGACTCGAGGGAGATATGATTTCAGAATCTCAACAAAAAACACTGGTATCTACATGACAAGAAAGAGACACCGTTGTCTACTGTCTACATATTGACCAGAAAGAGGCAGAGCAGAAAGTGGTACAGTCAGCTGGGGCATTAAGGCCACTGTAGCCTCAGGTCATGCCATTGGTCTGAGGGGCACAAGGCCAAACTGAGGGGCAACGACGGCCATGGCCTTCATGGCCTCTCTGAAATTCCTGCCCTGGAGAGTAGGGTTGTTTTTTGTTGTTGTTGGGGTTTTCTTTTTCACTTATTAATTATCCATTATATTTATAAAAGATACCTTGACACTTAAATATTCTCTCAATATTATTATTAAAAATATTCGCACATTACTTTTGATGGTTTCAGAGAACTTAAAGAATTGCAGTGTTTCCCAGACTACTATCTGCAAGCGCATGCCGACCAAAGCTAGCACCTGCTAGACATAAATAAGGCTTGTGGGTTAAAGTATGTTGTTGCTTCCTCTTCACAGGGTGTGACTCTGACAGACCTGAAAGAGGCAGAGAAGTGTGTGGTTAAAGCTGCCATCCAGCCTGTTAGCCCCATGGTCACGATCACCCCGGCTGAGAGAGGTGAGCAAGAAATGCTGTTGCTCTGCAGGAAACGGGTTTCTGAAGCGTGCGAAGCAAGAGCAAAATGGTGGCCAAGTGAATATACTGTATAGGCAATGAAACATTTCGGGTGGAGTGTTTCTTAGAGGAAAACCAGCGTTACCACAGCAGATTTTGAGATATATATATATATCGTCGTTGTCGGATGAAAACCTTGTATGTCCAAAACCGTTCGTTTTGCATTTATCATTTTAAAAATGATTAAACTAGTGAAAACAGCCGATCTACAAGCACACAACGCCTCGTGGTGCGAGGCGTTGTGTGCTTGTAGATCGTCTGTTTTCACTACTTTTGTGCAACGACCTTGTATGATGAAGCAGGGCTTTACCTTGCAAAAGAACGTACACATTTGAAACTTGGAGATACGAGGTTTCCACCCGACAACGACGATATGTTTGTTTGGGTTTACGACTTGAACCCCAGCATCATTATTCTGGGGGGAACATTCACCCAGAGTAACATACTGTAAGCTCACAACACGTTGCATTGTGAGCTTGTAGATTAGATTACTCTTTACTGAAAATTGCTGTAGAAAAAACAAAAACACAAAAAAACACCCTCACTCTCAGTCAAATTAAAATCCCATAGTAATATATATATATATTTGATGGTAAACCTTTGCAGGGATGACATTCTTCTGTCCCCCTGTGTTCCAGATACAGACCCAGTAAAAGAGATGGAGACAGAGGGAGAGACCAGGCTAGGAGTGAGGGATAGACGGAGGGGAAGGAGAGAAAGACGCTCCACTGGGATTGCACAACTCTCTGGAGAGGTAAGAAATGAGACCGTCTTTATTTTGAACTTACAGGTAAAAATGTAGTCATATTTTACACACACACACACACACACACACACACACACACACACACACACACACACACACACACACACACACACACAGTAAACAAATAAATACAATCATTGATCATCCTCAAAAAAAAGAAAAGAAAAAGGAGTAGGAAGAAGTAAAGATTTACTCATAACCCCATAACATGGTCCTGTGTAAAGATGTATTTTGATATCAAATATGCTAATCCTACATGTATGTGTATAACCGATCCTTGCTAATCTGAAATGCATGCTATCCTCTATAACCGCAAAATGATGCAACCACTGAAATAGCACGAGTGCCAATGCTTGATCTTATCACTCGTACAGTTAGGCCTGTCATAATTATTACATAAGTGCAATAATTTGAGATTTATATAATCAAGTTATTTGTCATGTCTACCCTGTGAAAATCTTTACAAAGCCTAAAAGGAAAACAGATTTTTTTTCCCCCCACATGTTCCCATGGCAAAAATGTAATTGTTAATCGCAATTATTTCCACGACATTTAATATCATGCAAAATGTCAGGATTGTGACAGCCCTACAGTTAAACTTTCATCTTGTTATAGAATGAAGACGAGGATCCCACAAATGAGACGTCTGCAGATGATGCACTCACTAACAGCACTTCCAAGTGAGCGTCAAGAACATTCCAAAATAAAGAATGATTGTTAATCGGTGTCATATTTAAACCTTTTCTTTGTTTGTGTGACTTTGCAGTGAGACTCAAACCAGAGGTGTATCACAAGACTACAAAATGGTACGTGTCAGTCAGACTTGTTCAGACACTTGCATAACAAGGTCCACGCATTCTCGACAAACAGTCCTAAGGCATACTTGTGGCAGCACGGTGGACAACAATGCCTTTATTGCTTTATAGGAAGAATGTTGTTAAACGAGCTCTAAACACAAAATGTGATATACCTGTCAGTTCTATGTAACTGTTGCACTACAGCATAATCATACTGCTATTAGGTATTCACCTACAGTGGGTTGTTTTACTAGTAATTGTTTGCCTCCCTCTAGTTGTACCTAACAGTACTGCAGGAGAACGACACTCTCAAAGACAAACTGCAAGAGACTGAGTTGCTGCTCAGCCAGAACAAAGTGGAGCTGGAGAGACTGCGACAGGTTGGCTGTTTTGCAGTTTAAGCCCCGTGGCAGAACTCAGGGGAAGAACTCTGTTGAGTAATGTGATGTATCCATTTAAAAAAATAACAGCATTGAGTTATGTATATGTTAAAGCCAGTGGTTCTTAAAAATGTTTTTCAAGGACCCCCAAATAAATATGTATTTGGCCACTGACCCCCATCTGAAAACGGGGACCCACATACAGGATTCTGTTACAAAATCGGTGACCTGGATATGAATATCTCCCCCCCCCCCCCCCCCCCCCTTTCTCTTCCTCTCCTCCTGACAGAGACAAGAAAGGAACACTGAGAGGCCAGCCTTGCTGGAACTGGAACGATTTGTAAGTGTGTTCAGAAATAGTCAATCTTTAAGCTCACATTGTGCTGTGAAGCTATTTTTAAAGTGAAAGTACGAGTGTGTCTGTAGTTTTTTATAAATATTGAACCAATGAAAAGTATTTATTAACCAATTTAGCTTGTGACTAAATAATAACTATACCGGACCCATTGGAACACAGGTAGTTTAATGGGATTTGCTAGTTGTTTTATCTCAAAAGACCAAGGATCCTGTGCAATGAAATAACACTTGAGTTATGACAATATACTGTATAATCAGTCATCGTCTTTGATTATAGGGCATTCTAATAGTTAGGCTGCAATGGAATTGCGTACTCCCATGTGGATGCGGGGCATTATTTACTCTAATGCAGGCATGAGCGTGGGATGAAAAACATGATATATGAAAATAGGTTATACATTACTATTGGGCTTAACTGTACAGTACATAATTGCACTGTCCTTCCATGCAGTGTTGTAATCGAACGCGTTCAATGAACGATCGTTCATGAACGATCGTTCATGAACACGTTCATATTTTGGGCGAACGTGAACTGAACGTTCTTCGTTTCCGCTTGATGAACGCTATTGTCGAACGCGTTCATTCTAGGGCTGTCCTCGACGCAGGATTTATCAAGTCGATTCGAGTCGCGGGGGTTAATCCGACGCGTCGACGAATCGTTTATGTAAAAAAAAAGGGGGAAAAAAAGGAAAAAAAGTGGTGCTTTAAGCTTTTAAACCACGTCAACGTAATACAATAAAACAGCAATATGTTTTAAGCCTTTAAAGTGAATTAGATCCATGAACTACCGTGCATATTGAGACATGATAGCGGTGGACACTGGACATTAATGACGATAAGATTGCGTCCAGCCGTGCGTAATAGTGAATTGTGGAGCAGAGTAGAACAACGGAGGAGAGAATAATGCATCTCTTTGACAGCATGTCGTGTATTATTTCCACAAGTTGTATTTTTCTCAGAGCACCGCTGCTGTATCAAAAGAGCTATGTTGCCGATCTGGTGCGAGATAATAAAAAGAAAACAGTTCGCCCGTCGCTATTCCTCAGCCTGAGTCCAACCACCACACACCCACGGCAGTCAAAGTGAAAGCGCATCGCGCTGGCTCTGCTGCTTCTTTGGCCACAATGGCCAGCTCTCAAGTAGAATAACAACTCGTCGACGCATTTCCTTTCCAAGCGGTTAACTTCAAAATAAGAGCTCCCTGTTATATGATCAAGGCAACTTTCAAGTCACGTGAACTGATTTTATTTTTAAGTCTAGTTTACAAGTAGTAGGAAGTATGGACTCAATAAGAATTACATGACAGTCACAGTCCAGCGCTCTCATACCGCACCACAGTATACTGGTGTGATAAAAAAATTATATATTTTTGACGGCTCGACTCAAACAATTGGCGTCGATTCCGGGGGCTTAAAACGACGCGTCGATTCGTCGATTTTTAGAGGACAGGCCTAGTTCATTCTGACGTCCATGAACGGCGCTCGTCGGCTCGTTCGTGCGGGTCTGTCCTCGCATCTTTCTTTTCATTCACATGCCCCAATATCACCCAGCTGCAGCCTCGCAAACCTCGTGAAAGTTCATATGTGAGCGCCGCGGTGCTGTCTGCCTGGGTGCTTCTCTTCACTCAGCCAGGTGTCAGTGTCTGATTCTCCGCCTCGTTACTTCTCGCAAGTAAAGCCTGTCTATACCTCGTCGTATGACTAGTGTTGCATGCCGAAAATAGCTGATCTGCAAGCTCACAGCGTGTCGCATCCACGAGACAACGTGAGCTTGTAGATCAGCTATTTTAACCAATGTGGAAACATGCAGATGTGCGCGACGTTTAGAAACCTCTGGCTTCACAATGCAGGAAGACATATATTGTGGGCACTTCAATGTTAACTTGGATGAAATAATTGCTGTGTGTGGTTCTATATGGGCTGTGTAAATAATGTTGACAAATAATAGCTTGCAGCAATGTCTAAAAAAAAATACATTTGAATAGCCAAAAGTATAAAAATATTATGGTTAAAAAAAGAACTAAGTTAGTTAATTTTGGGGAACCATGAACTTTAGTTCAAAATGTAGAATTATGAACTAGGAAATTAACTAGTTCATTTTAGAAGTTTTGGACTTTAACTTGAACTAGTTCATTTAAGTGAACTTTCCCAACACAGCTTCCATGAACCCAATGCATCCACTTCTGATCAACACACTGGTTTATGTCAGCAGACAGATTTAAATAGAAAACGGATATGTGACATTGCTCTGGATCTTAACGCAGTAAATAATTGTTGGCTTGTGTTGGGCTGATATCATGAATTAAAACAAAAAGTCAATTTTTTATTGTATTTACTTTTCTGTTTTGTTAAAATAATCAGTAAAATAGCACAACAGTCATTGTTGTAAGCACTTTCTTTGCTTCTCAAAACCATAATTGAAATATGATACACTTCTTCCACAGGAGAAGTTGGCACTCCAGAGGAAAGCAGTGGAATTAGAGGATGAACTGAAGGTAGGCATGATCAAATGGCTGTACTGACTGCTGCAATAGGCTAAAGCTTGAATTCCTATATTTCTAACATTTGAAGCAGCCACTGTTGACTCAAGCTTCTTGTAGTTGAACCTAGCCAGCTAATGTATGTTATGTTGTGTTGTTTTGTTTATTCAGGTTGTGGTGGACCTCAAATCAGACAACCAGAGGCTAAAAGATGAGAATGCTGCACTCATTCGCGTCATCAGTAAACTCTCTAAATGAACTTTGTCAAACCTCCAAAAGGAGAGCAAGTGTTTTTTTAAAGTATTTCATTTCTTGACCAACTCGCAAGGCTTGTATCGGTAACAAAACCCCAGCATAAAGCAGCCTATTTGTTTAGCTTGTTTGAGACCAGATAGTTGTTAAGTCGAGAGACCTGGGCTGTAGGGTTACTCGCCTGTGGTTTGCCTATTGTTTTGGCGTATCTACTGTATAAGATGGACTGCACCTCCTGTGGATTTACAGGGTACTATAGGGTGATTTGGTTCCACATCATGTCTCCTTTTCTAATATGTTTATTTTCCTCTCTTTTTTTAACTGGAATATTTTATTTGCTTCGCTTATTAATTATTTTACAAAATGATGTGTCAAGAGACATAAAAGCCATGTACAGTAATTGGTTGTAGAGATCACACTAGAGGTCTTCACCGATCCAAAACGTTGGCTCCGTGGTTTGTTACCCGTACCCGATATGTATCATGTTATGGCGTGGCCCCGCCGGGGGTCAGCCATCTAAAACAGTGTTTATCTGTATTTCACTGGTCTACAGTTTGATATGTTTCAATGCATATTTTGTTCATTTTTCCTGCGAGGATTTGTTGCTCAATGCTCATCTCACTGTTCAATTACCAGACATTATCTGCCTCATAAATGTGCCTTTTTGTGGATGGCTTCTCCCTTACAATTCCATAAAATGTTATTTCAAAGAAATAGTGATGTTTTCATCACTCTGTAGTCTGCACAGTACTCGGATGCAAAAACCGACAATATGTTTTTTTCTAGAATATACCATATAACACAAATTACCAGTAGTTCCAGATTAAATACAGTATATCTAATTCTAAAACTGAAGGTTTAAAAAGAAAATCTGGTTAAATATCTGATCTGGTCCATGATGGATTTCGGGTTCGGGTGAACGTGTAAAGACCTCTAGATCACTCCACTAAACTTCTTAATGGAGAATTATCAGTTGAGTGCCTGAGCTAAGGAGAGAATGGGGAGATGTAAAGACTTAAATGTGCCAAAACCCAAACTCTTCTGTTTTTGCATGTTCTTTAGGGAAGACGTGAATTCAGTCCCTTACACTTTACAGTGATCTTACTCCAGTGTGTAAACCTGTGTTTTAACAGAATAAAATGTGTTATTATTACACTATATTTTTACAACTACTTAAGGCCATACTGTGTAACATTAATTTCAGTAGTCTTATTTCGGTGACACCTACTGGTAGCTCTGTCATCACAGTGTTGATAGGGAAGGAATGGTGAAGAATGAATGCGGCAAGAACATCAAAAACTGTATTTATTCATGCTAATTAATACATTTGCGGTCAAAATAGTATTTAATTAATAGTGTTTAGTGAAGCTGTCAAACACAAAATATACCAGAAAAAGACAACATCAAATTGTTCAATTGAAAAAGGTACACAGTATGGCTTTAAGAGGTACCAACAGAATACTAATAAGATTTTCATGGAATACCGTCTTAGATTTTACTTATTTTGTTAAAGCAGTTATTACATTGGAATCGGGGCATTGTGAAGTGTTAATGTCTGTATCTGTCAGGACAGGTCTGGGTCAATATTATTTTCTCTTCTTGAGCTGACTACTGTAAGTGGGGTGGGAGTTTTAACACCAGCCGCCAGCCCAAATGCTGGCAAAGTTTGACTATGGCTGGTAAGTCCCTCTACACTGTCAGACACTTTCTTAGGAAACTAGCCATACATTTGTTCTTGTTCTTAATATTGTATGATAAAATGGTGAAAGTGACCAGAATGTTGGGATTTGCCAGCCATTAGAGGTGGGGTAGAGTTAGTTTCCAGCCCAGACGGTAAAGTTTGATCAAACTCTATAGGCATGTGAATTTCCTCCCCACTCTTGTGAATGTATATTTAATGTGTATATTTATGTACAGAGACCTTCTATGGAAATGGTGTTGTGAAAATGGTGTTTTTAAAAAAAGAAAGAAGAGTTTTGGGTGCTTGCAGGGAATATTGGTGCAATTCACTTTTAATTCACTCCTGATTGGAAAGAATTTATTCCAGATTTGAAAATTGCTAAAGTGTTCTCCTAAAAACAGATATCAACCTATAGAGTAGTTTGTATTGTATATTAACCACGTTAAACCTAGCATCCGCATTCTGAGCATGTCTTAATAGTCGAACATTCTGTGAAAATGGTTCACAAGCTTGTAGATCTGCCATTTTTTGGCATACAGACTTTGTGTAGATGGGCAAAACCCTGATCAACAAAATATAATATGGTTTAAGTGGTTAAGCTTATATTTGATAAAATAGAAAGTGAATTGACCCCCCCACCCCACCCAGCTCATACTGTGACAGAGACCTGTCGATTCAATGGCAGGCAAGATGGGTCAAATCTTTTGAATGTTTACTGCAATTTTCTAAGAATTTAAATGCATGCCAAATTGTATTTTGACAATGTGCCTTTCTATATAAGTACATTTGTAATTAATATTTCTATTTTGCTTTGGCAAATGTACAGTGTCAAATATAAAATGGAGAATGGCCATTAAACAATGAAGGCTGCCTTTTTTTCTATAATGTTCTATAATGCTCAAGCACAAAGTCCATTATCTTAAATGCATTCATAATTGTATAATTTCAAAACCACATTCAGAAGTTAAATGTGGGTACACTACACATTCTGCAAATAGTATAGTGTGCTCAATTGATTGCAACAGTTGGAAGATTTGTGAACATTGAAATTCAATTACATTTTATTATAGTCAAATCACAAGTTGTCTCAAGACAGAGACACCCCGAGCGAGCATATTTGTGACATTGGGAATGGAAAACTCCACCTAACTGGTAGGAAACATCAGGCTGACCCTGGCTCTAGGATGTGCAGAACTGCAGATGGACGAAAGGAAGAGAGACGGGGAGAGAGAGATGCAACAATAGCAGCAATAACAGTAAAACTATGACAGCAGTAACATTAATACATATTAACTAAAAGCAAGAACAGTAATAACGATGATAGCAGGTATAAAAGTAGAAACCTTTTCCTAGCTGTGAATAAATATATAATTTGTATCGTGACTGCATACATATGTACAACTGATGCCACCATATGTATGTACTGTTACTGTATTGACTGTAGCCTATTGTATGTGACCCTAAGCGACATATATACACACACCCAAAAAAAATATAGGGCAGATATTTTTTTAAATAACACAATTTTTAGATTTTTGTTCTGGGATGAAAAAGTGAGTCCCAAAATCCCCAAAAAAGAGAGTCCCAAAATCAAGCCGAAACACCTGGAAAAAGGTGAGTCCCATTCAGGCGAAACACCCGGAAAAAGGTGAGTCCCATCAAGGCGAAACACCCGGAGGAAAGTGAGTCCCAAAATCCCCCAAAAAAGAGTTCCAAAATCAAGGCGAAACACCAGGAAAAATGAGAGTCCCATCAAGGCGAAACACCCGGAGAAAAGTGAATCCCATCAAGTCGAAACACCCGGAGAAAAGTTAGTCCCAAAATTCCCAAAAAAGTGAGTCCCAAAATCAAGGCGAAACACCTGGAAAAAAGTGAATCCCAGTCAAGGCGAAACACCTGGAGAAAAAGTGAATCCCATCAAGGCGAAACACCTGGAGAAAAGTGAATCCCATCAAGGCGAAACACCTGGAGAAAAGTGAATCCCTTCAAGGCGAAACACCCGGAGAAAAGTGAATCCCATCAAGTCGAAACACCCGGAGAAAAGTTAGTCCCAAAATTCCCAAAAAAGTGAGTCCCAAAATCAAGGCGAAACACCTGGAGAAAAAAGTGAATCCCATCAAGGCGAAACACCCGGAGAAAAGTGAGTACCAAAATCCCCAAAAAAGTGAGTCCCAAAATCAAGGCGAAACACCTGGAAAAAAGTGAGTCCCATCAAGGCGAAACACCCGGAGAAAAGTGAGTCCCAAAATCCCCCAAAAAGTGAGTCCCCAAATCAAGGCGAAACACCTGGAAAAAATGGTTCCCATCAAGGCGAAACACCCGGAGAAAAAACAACTCATGCAAATGAGGTCCAAGTCAGACCTCTAGAAGGCTGACTTGGACCTCATTTGCATGAGGTTTTGGACGGCAAGGGTCGCCATATGCTGGACAGAGTTATGTAGGCCTACTGTATACATGCCTGTAGAAAAGACGTCATATTAACGTCTTTGTGCAACATTGAAATTATGGCTTTTGGATTGAAATTGAAGTGTTTAGATTGCAAAGGAAATGATTCTGAATCTTTTAAGTCATCCATCCCGGACTCTATTCTGTTGAACTTTTGACGGATATGAAATCATGGTGTTCAGGGTCCCTCTCTCACACACACAGTTACAGGCAAAGTTGAGCAAAATCTTTATTGACCAAGAAGAGCAATCACAAATGATCAAATATACAACCCCACCAGCATGCCAGCATTTTCATACAAACTGTACAATGTAAAGGAATGTATGGAACAGCATTAGATCATTATCAGTACTTTTATCTCAAATCCATACAAGTTGATTTCATTTCTACTTCGTCATTTTGATTGAAACCCCTCGATTCACACAGTACTGAGCAGACATTTCTGGTGACTTTATGCAAAGATTGTTCATTCCACTGACATAACATTAGGTCTCTCCTTGGTGTGTCATTAAGTAAAGGCAAACACCTGGTCAGAGGTGACCAATACTAGTCTAATTTCTTCTATGCTACCAACTCCTGCTCCCCTCAATGATACCATACACCGTCAAGGTCTCCAGCAGCAGACGGTGCCCAAGTCAGCAAACTCCTGTCACTCTAGACTTCTTATAATAAACACCTTGGATGTTTTAACAGTAAGCTAGTAGCAACACAATCTGGGTGAATGTTAGTATGAAAGGGAAACTGAAATGGGGAATGATGTACATTAAGGCAAAGAAAAAGACAAAAGCAAGAGTCTCTATACCGAGCTTTTCCCCCCCCACATGATCATGGTCAGTAATAAGGCGTCACGGCTAGAAGGAACACAAGTGCCGATATTTATCAATACTGATTTAAGTAGCTTACTGGGCAAGGAAAACAGTTGACATATCTTTTTAGTGGTGTGTTCCAAATTAATAACATTCTATCATTGCCCTTAGAATTTACAAGCAGGGTTTGGTCAAGGGGCGTAAGTGTGCGCACAAAGCAGTATGTAAGCAACATGTAATCAACAGGGTCTCCATTAGAGCAGGGCTATGAATGGGCTTTTGTTGGTCACAAGAGTAAGCCCCTGATAAAGACACTACCAACATCATACAAGAGTAACCGCTGCTTTGTACACACAAGGCATGCTATATTCCTCTGAACTCCTCCATTTGCTTACAGCCAAGTTAGAAAAGGCTACATATTTTTCATTCAATACATAAGGCAGCAACGAGGATAGTACCCCTGCTTTGTTCTGTTTACTTTACATTTGTCACTCCTTGTTCACTTTGGCCCTAAACCCCTGATGGAAGAGTGGGTAGTACATTTAAAGAGGAGAGGAGACGTCATAGAGCAGCTATGAATAACGTGTCTCACAAGGCAGGTCTCGGTAAAAATATATATATTAAAATATAAAATTAAACAGAGCAAGTAGGCAAGCAGGGGAAAGTTATGGCGGTGGGGGCAGGTGGGGCAAAATAGCCATGGTCAGGTCAGAAAAGCCCACAAAAGCTCATTATCATTATTATTATTAACATGTGAATACAGTCACATTACACAACCATTAATACAATTATATAAAAAAGGCAAACAAAAGTCGATTGTACAGTTGCTTTTCCACATGTACTTCTTAGTGAGAGGAAGACACCATTTTATGGAGGTGGAAGGCGAGGTTAATCTCTTCAAAGCAGCAAAAACCATGAGGGGAAAAAAAAGGGGGAAAAGGAGGTGTGGGGACTGTATCGAGGAAATAGAGGTTCTACACAGCACAGCTCATTAGGTGGTGGGTGGTGGTGGTGGGTGGAAGTGGGTGGGAAGAGGTTGGAAGGGGTTGACACGACAGGTTGGTGACCGTGAACATAACTGGCTCTTGTGCAACCAATGAGTGTGGAAGGAGGGATGTATTGGACGGACAGGGGAACCATTGCTACTACTGCTGCTGCTGCTGCTGTTGCTACTGATGCTGACAGAAAGGTGGGGATGTAAGACAGCGAGGTGGGAACTAAGGCATGAGGATGGAATGCAAAAAGCAATAAAACAAAGAAGGCAGAAATGGTAGACACAGGGATTTTTGAGGGGCGGGCAGGTTGTGGGTTGGGGCTGGGTTTATTCCCAAAGGCCTCTTTTAGTCTTTCCAGTCTTTCTTGATGTTGAGGTTCCACTCCCAGGACAGGTGGTCATGCTTGTCATCATCAGTGAACTTGGACTTGATATTGTAGGTGCCACGTGCCAGCATTCCTTTGGGGGCCTCCTCTAGTGGGGTCAGGAAGTCATACTCAGTAGGCCGGGGGCCGTAGCTTCCCACCATGTAGTCAGATTTGTCAACTGTAACCAATGGAGAAAAGATGCACATTGCATGGATTAATCCCCCTTACTAGTGCTCCGTTTACTAAACAATTAGCACAACTAGACCTTACCCGTACAAAGATATGTGCTCCAAAATATGTGTGGGTTGTGGGGAAAGTTACTGTAACTGGTGCGTGCGTGAGAATATGTGGGAGCATCATAATGTAAGGAGCAGCCCATGGAGGAGTGTATTTATGATTTCCATACCCGTTGGAAGATGACCCGGTGCATGCATGACCCATGCGAGAGAGAGAGAGAGAGAGAGAGAGAGAGAGAGAATGTGTGTCTCTTCACTGCAACATTCCTAACTGTGAGAGAGGTGTGTGTGGGGCTATGGGATCCCATGGCCTGGAGGAACAGACCATAACCCTGACAACAGGCAGAGCTGAACAGGCTGTGCTGTACAGAAGTGGTGAAGAAACGCTAATAAATAGCTTGAATTTGGGAAAAATGAAAATCGGGCTCCGTCAGCGTCTGTATAATGCTAATGGCCAATGCCATGTGAAAATTGGGATCAGTTGCTGAAGAGATAAAGGTGGAAATGCATTGTGACTGACCTACTGACTGACTGACTGACCTCTCTCTCTAATTATATAATGGATATGTAAAATGATGATGTTTACGTATTATGGGTCTGTTCCCACTGTTCTACATGCAGCCAACAAGTTGAAGTTAAAGGCTTTTTAGCTTTTCCTTATGAAATATACGTGGCCAACTAAACTAATACCAGCCGGCTGTGTTCTTCGTGTGCTGTATTTCAGGAGGCTCCGACCACATTCTCCCATGTATCTCTGTGGTTGCACGTGACCGTTGGCAGCCAATAGCATCCTCTGGTGCCTTTACAATCTATGATGGCAACACCCATGCCAAGGACCCATATTGTGTCATTTGCGCTGCATAGAAACCAATGGCTTCACTTTGTCCATATCTTTTATACAGTCTATGGTAGGGCTTGACTTAGCCACATGCATTAGGGTTATGCCCGATTTATAAACTTGGTTTTGTACCATGTATTGCACTGATCTACAAGCTCACAACAAGCTTGCAAATAGGCTATTTTAAGTGTGCGACAATGGCACGCAAATGAGCATAATAATCCTTTAAATTAAGTCAAGAGAAAGACATTTCTAACCTAAAAGAATGGCAAACTCCTAACTCCTGGTGACTGAGAACTTTAATCCATGACATGTCACAGGAGACAGAAATATTGTTTATAAATAAATAATTGGCCATTGATTAATTGTATTCACAATCAATCACTTCAATGAGTCGGGGATGCCGAATATGTATGTATATATGTTTTAACTTCGCTGACAGTTGATTTGTGTTGTTTGTGCAATATCATCACAGCTGCACCAGACCAGCAGAAATTGTTAACTCACTTTTTACTCCTTTCCTGAAGGTGTGCTGCACATACTTCAGACCCGAGACAATCTCTTTGTTAACCTGAGAGAACAGAACTGTTATAGGAAATCTGCAACAGAACTTAATTTACATTTTAGTCTTTGCAAACTATTTGTACTTTGTTGTGTAGGAGATGGATACTGCATCACAACATTTCTCATACTATAAGTCAATTATTTATCCGAAAATTATATTAAATTGACATTCAAATATTTTCAAAATGCAACAAATAATGTAGACACTGTTTCATTAAGTTCCTAGTAGCTTGACAAAGAAATGCCACCATACCTTTTTCAAATCAGCCTCATGGGGGCAATATAACAGGCTTATTTATGTTTTATTCATAACACCCTGATTGACTGGATTCCAAACATTGCTGGCCTACAATAACCATAACCTACCTGGCCTGGCAGAGACCTATGCTCCAAGATGCACTTTTTCTAAAGTTTAAAATACTGTGACTTCATACTCTAACTGTTACTGGTTTCTTTCAATATTGCCATCTATCAGGAGGGGAGGTAGATGCAATTTACTTTTTTGTTAATCTTTTAGCCTTAATGTCTGACTGTACCACATGCCGTTTACAATAGTGTCTAATAAAGCAATCAATCAATCAATCAATAAAACACGTCTGAATTGCACGTCTCGGATCAGACATATCAAGAGAATCATATCAGATTGAATCCTGACTTATGTACTACATACCCACATAGCATCAAACAGAAATTTCCTGGATATGGCAATTCGTTTTTTTTTTTAAAGCCATCATTTCAGGGACCAGATCACACCCTGCTTAAAGCTTTGAACCTCACCTTAAAGCTGATCTTTATTCTGTACTCCACTCCTTCCTTCAGGATAAAGGCCTGCTTCTTATAAGCCTCTAGGTCTCCTGATAAAACAACAAGAACATTCACAGTCATTCACAAGTCACAATCTTGCACAGATATACAAAGGCATATAGAGTTGTACTGTAAAGCCCTTTGCACACAGGACAGTTGCGTTTTTTTCGTTTGCGGCATGAATAAAACGCATTGGATTTGGTGTGCAAGGCTGTGCGGAATCGGCGCTGCGGATCCAAAAAGGAGTCATAAAAGGAGTGATGAGTTTTTTACCACATGCGACAAGACGCACGAATCGAACTGGGTTCGATTGAGAAAAAAACGCACGGCGGCAGCCACTCGTCGCACGGCTAATTCGGAGCCGGTGTGCACGAGGTCATAGAGAATCATTGTTTTCTTTTCAAAAAATTATATTGTCCGTTTTATCCGTGCGGTTAAACGCGCCTGTGTGCAAAGGGCTTAAGTGTCAGCTAGTGCTACTGTGTCACCCAAACGCACGTAAATTCCCACCTTCAATGGAAGCACATACGGCAGAAAATATGGCATGTACAGGTCCATGGGAGGAGCAATTTTTTGTATGATTTAGTCACATCAATTCTAACTTCTGTTTGTGCTAAAAGTGTATGCGGAGTGCGATAAAGCGACTTGAATATTTTTCCAAATAAAGTTGACTTTTCAGCACAAATAGAATTATCAACCTGTATAAATGAGGGATCACCGAAATAAACCTTTGATGTAAAATAATAACATTTTCATGTCGCTCCTGATGTGTTGTGTTCTTAACTCATTGGTAGCCAAGGCCCGAGTTTCCAGAGTTATTCCCATTGTTAGAGGCCGCCACGGCCCGAGTTGGGGCCGAATTAATTCTCCAAATACACAGCCATAGATCGGTCCCATTGTGCGGCGTTAAGCAACTGATCTGCGTGGCACTAAAGTGCTGTGCGTTACTTGTGTACTCACCCAATAATTAATTCCTCAGCCTTGGAGACAGATATTGTCCTGTAGTGTCATCATATCCCTTTGAAAGTTCTGGCTGAAAACGTGTATTGTCAAATATCTCCACTTTTCCCGCGAGCCGAACACGGACGACTTTCTGACCGGGCGAGGGGCCCAGAATGACTGCTGGACTGAATATATCAAAACTTCCTTTGTGTGGAAAGCTCGTGGAAAAGTGGAGATATTTGACTAAATACACGTTTTCAGCCAGAACTTTCGAAGGGATATAAAACTAGAAGACAATGTCTGTCTCCAAGTCTGAGGAATTCATTATTGGGAGAGTACACAAGTAACGCGCAGCAATGTGCCGCGCAGATTAGCTGCTAAACACAGCTCAATGGGACCGATCTATGACTGTATTTGAAGAATTACACAAAGTGTTATTCGTAATATCACAGACATTCTAGGTCTATGGCCAAATTTGCATGTAAAAAAATAAAACGTCCAATTTCTCTTTGGGGTCTCAAGCTAAAAGGTTTGGGAACCAGTGCTCTGCTGGACTGGACCAGATAGAGATAATAGACCTCTGTCAGTTTGTCTGCATAACAATGGTTGTCCATTTATTACTATATATTAAAACTATACTGGAGCATTCCTACTAAGTAAGTCATTTAGGGCTGTCACAATTATTACATAATTGTCTAATCGTAATTATTTGACATAATTGCAAATATTTTGTCATAATCGTGAATGTTGAAAAATGTTCATACATTGATAAACATTTTCAGAAATAGTGGAAATAGCAGATCTACAAGCTCACAACGCGTCGCGATCCACTACTAATGTTATTTTTTAAGTAGAAAGTTGTCAAATATGTCAGTAATTTTCTTTGTATATTTAGGTTATGTGTCATATCTGCCATGTGCAACTTCAAAGCCTAGAAGCCGAACAGAAATGTAATTATCAACGACAAAAACGCAATTAAATCGTTAATCGCAATTATTTGAGTGACAATTAATCGTCATGTAAAATGTCATATCGTGACAGCCCTAAAGTCATTTTACAGTGTAACCCTAGATGGAACTGTTCTGGGCACCATTGTCCTTCCTATCAAGGTTCTGCCAACCAAAGGTGTATATTCCAGTCGGTACTTACTTACTTAACTGTCTCAGCAGTAAACCAGCCCAAATGGAGACTCACCTTGCAGGTCCAGGGTGAGGGGATTAGGAGCAGTCTCACACATCAGAGTCAGCCGGGTAACCTGGACATTGGGGGCGCTAGGATCTGGAGCAGCATCAGAAGAAAAAGTATAGGTTTATTGGTCACTTTTTAAAATATTTTTTACAAGTTCAGATAGGTCAGCGAAACAGAGGGCAGACATGCAAGATAAGATGAGGGTGGAAAGTTACAGATGTCAGCACTTACTAGCCGATGTGTTATTATGAATAACTAAAAATGTTCCATTACATAAATCTAACAAGAATGTTTTTGGGAGTTTTTTTGGCCATGAAAATTGGACAAGAAATTGGACAGTATCAGCAAGTTAAACAAAAAAAATCACACCCGTGTGAAGTGGAGCTGTGTGTGTGTGTGTGTGTGTGTGTGTGTGTGTGTGTGTGTGTGTGTGTGTGTGTGTGTGTGTGTGTGTGTGTGTGTGTGTGGATCATGTGTACCGATTTTTGTGACATGATTTGAAGAAAATATGTAGGAAAAGGAGCAAAAAGTGTGTTTTGGAGAAAATTCAAGATGGCGGAAAATCTATCATGGCGCAAATGGGCGTGGCCTATATGGGGAGATGCGTCATGACCCAAGGAATCCAGGGAAAAAATATTTTTAATTTTCCGACCTACGGTTCAAGAGTTACAGGCCAAAACGTAAAGTGGGGTGTTATGGCGCCACCATGCGGCCAAATGACACAATTATTTTTTATTTAATCCTTGAAATCATTATGAACCTCCTCTCCAAGTCTTGAAACTCTAGCCCCTATGGTTTGCGAGAGACAAATAATTGAATGTGAGTTTTTGCGATTCCCATTATAAGTCAATGGGGAAAATTAATTCACTAATAAATTAATATCAATTAAACTATAGAACCTTTCTCTTAGAAAAGTAATAGCCCACGATTCCCGAGTAAGCCGGTCGATTTGACATATGGCGCGAGTGTGTGGTGGCAAAACTGTGGGACTAGTGGCGTGCCGAAGTTTAGGAAGTTCAGGCTACATACAGACAGACAGACAGACACACAGACAGACAGACACACCCACACAGCCACGTATAGGGAGCCTGTGCTTCACACAGCTCCAAAAAGAAATCAGCCAAGAATATTCCAATAGGTGCATCTCTACCATATATCACTTCACTAAAAGTTCATGTTTCTCTTTATACATTTTATATAGGGTTCAGACTGTTATGACCATTTACCAACATTATAAATGAATCGCACAAGGCACATAGGAATTTAATTGTCATGTAAATATCAGATTATTTGGTTATGTAAACCAGGGGTTTTCAAAGTGGGTGACGGGGCACCCTGGGGTGCCGTGACGGCAGTCCAGGGGTGCCGCGAGAGATCGTTTGATAATAAACTAGAATCAGTGCTCTTCCGAGCACAGGTCTCCACCAGGCCAGGCGTCCTGGTGGTGCTACTGTATAATAGGCCAATGTAAAAAGGGTGCCATATGTTCTTCACCTTAGATCTTTCATGGCAATCGGACACTGCATGCATGATTTCAAGCATTGTGTTCCAAAAATGTGTTTTGCTAAAGTCTACCTGCTGGTGGCGCTATAACAGGACAATGTTAAAAAGGTAGCATTTGTTCCTTGACCTAGTGGGAATATGTGTGGCAAATGTCACGGTAATCGCAAGCTGCGTTGATGATTTGAGGCATTTTGTTCAAAAACGGAGCAATCCTGCAAACTTTGGAAGCCAATATTAGCCAATCAGGATGGAATATGCAAAATCGGACAGATCCGTGTCGATCACATGACTGTCGAGATATTGCCTACCGATTTGTAGGATTTTTGGACAAAATCTGTAAGAGTAGTGCACAGAAATGTGTTTAGCGAACATCGGCCACTAGTTGGCGCTAGAAAAGGCCCATTTGAAAAATTTAGGGCAGAGGTTCTAGATTGGCATCCAGGGAATGTGTGTGCTCACTTCGGCGACTGAGATTTGGCGCTCACAAACTGCGAGGACGCACGGACGCACGGACGGACGGAGAGGAAAACATACTCTCCCTCAGCCTTCGGCTGGTGGAGACAATAAGGTGCAGGGAGTGAAAATTATAATGTAGGGGTGCCTCGGTTTAAAAAAAATATTTATGGGGTGCCCCGAGACAAAAAAAGTTTGGGAACCCCTGATGTAAACAACCGTAATTTTAAGTTACTCGGGATAAAAGCTTCAGTCTAACGCTCTAAATGTAAATGTAGCTGAGGCGAGGCTGGAGGACGATTGGACCAAGAAAATAAAGGGAGTGGATTTGGATAGTGGAGCTCGTGGGGGGACATTTAGGAGAGGAACAGAAAGCAAAGATGAAGAAACATTCATTATCAACAGCCTGACATGTGCCATGTTCTTAGTATAAATCACTGACACTACTGGGAAACAAATATGCGTCAGCGTCACCTCCTTTCGCCTCACCCAGCCTTTTGGCAAAGAGACTTAAAGGAATAGTTCACCCAAGAAATGACCTTTATTCTATCGTTTACTTACCCTGTGATGTTTATGACGCATGGAGATTTTTTGTTTGTAAAACCTTCCTTAATGGTAAATCCAGGACCGGGGGGAAAAAAATTAATGAAATCAATCAGGGACCTGAATCTGCAGCAGAAAAACTGTATAAAAAGATCCTTCCATAAAAAAAAACAAAGTTCATTTATCAAAGCCTTTAGTACCATAATCCGTTGAGACCGGTTCAAAAAGATCCCTGTAGAGTAAGAAAGTTAACTTTAAAATGCTTCCCGTCAAAAAACTCATGCACAAAAAGGGAGCGCGCTTGGCGAGGCGCGTGTGTTCAGCTATGCTCGTTCTAGAGATGGGACGTTCGCGAACAAATCGAGTCTTTTGAACGGCTCTTTGAAATGCACGAATGCACAATGGCGGAAATAGATAGATACCTTTATTATTATCCCAAGGGAGAAATTCAGTCACCCAGAGGCGGCACAGCAGTTACAAGTTACAGGAAGGTAAGAAAAAGGAAAAGGACTGTTGTGTACAGCCGAGCGACAAAAACAACAAGAAAGAAGAATCAACAATACAGGAGAATCTGTATTGTTGTATATACATATAAAGTGTCGAGAACAGTTGAAAATGGAAATGTATATAAGGCCGAAATGTATATAGGGTTGAAGTGATTTGTAATTAGAAATCAAAATCTACAAAGTAACTAAGATTAAAATAAGCCAGTCCTTTGAAAGGAAAGGATCCCATAGATCCGGCTCACGTCATTGAGTCATAAATCCCATCTCTAGCTCGTTCGTTGGATTTATGCTGTAAACTTCCGGTGCCTTGGTAACGCTGTGACGCAGCATCAAAACAAACAGTGGAGTGGGAGACAAAAGCACTTAAGCAGGGTTTTTCCCATGTTGATTACTTTTCTTTTCTCTTCTTTACTTAATCTTCTTCACTCACACTTGACAGCTCAACTGTCTCCACTGCGGCGTCGCCACTGTTTGTTTTTGTTTTGATGCTGCGTCTTCAGCGTTACCAAGGCACCGGCAGTTTACGGCAGTCATAAATTCAATGAAGGAGCATAGCTGAACACTCAAGTGCCTCGCCAAGCGCGCTCCCTTTTCGTGCATGAGTTTGTTTTGACTGGAAGCATTTAAAAGTTCATTTTCTTACTCTACAGGGATCTTTTTGAACCGGTCTCAATGGATTATGGTACTAAAGGCTTTGATAAACAACTGGAGCTTTGTTTGTTTTTTTATGGAAGGATTTTTTATATTGTTTTTCTGTTGCAGATTCGGGTCCCTGATTGATTTCATTTATTTTTTTCCTCCGGTTCTGGATTTACCATTAAGGAAGGTTTTACAAACAAATAATCTCCATGGGTCATAAACATCACAGGGTAAGTAAACGATAGAATAAAGGTCATTTTGTAGGTGAACTATTCCTTTAATATTAATTGCTTATTTTGTTCATGAGTGCATAGCCTAGACTAGAGCATACTTGATATCATTTGGATTTCTTTTTATTAGACAATACCCACATATTTAATCAAATGTTTTTTCTTTTTGTTTACAAGTAGGCCAATGTAATTATAGGTCATTGACTGAAATGTAATGTGATACTGATATCCAGGTCAGTCTGTCACTTCTTGTTTTTAACCCATTGTTTGTTCAATCACCATATACAAACACACTGTGACCTGTTAAATTTATATCAAGATTAATACAGCTCTACATTGTTCTTTCTCTGACAAAGAGTAATGCTACTCATATCTTGGTAGCCAAAATAGGGATGGTTTTATTCCTTTTCAGCAGGTGACCCACCCTCATTCAGTAGTGTAATCCTAAACCATAAATCATTTCTAGTAAACTGAAGTAAAGGGGAAGTTGTTGGTGACACTTTGAACCCCACCTCACACAGTGGCCAATTAATGAGAAAGAACGTCAAAGCTTGGGCTATTACCGACTTCAGTGGAAGCGGTGGCGCCGCCGAGCAGGACCTCCTTGTACTTGCGTAGGCTCTCATCTTCCTTGTCAAGCTCCTGGATCTCCTGTAGCGTCTTCTGGGCTGGCGGTTTGTAATTCACTGGCTCGCTCTCTTCGTTCTCTGCTGCGATAGCCGCTAGCTGCTCTGGAGTTACATCGTCCTCAGCCATGTCTAGAGGAGAACAAGATGGAGTGCAGAAGGGAGTGAGAGAATGTGGAGGCTCTATTGTTCATGATGTTTTCATATTGCTTTTTATTTCCCCCCTTTTGGAATACAATTCTTACATTACGTGATCACTGATTTTCAAAATCTATGGGATTTCGAATGAAAACAAATATATATATATATCTTTATGACAACATCAGATTTCAGCATGCACATTAGTGCTTCTTGTGTCTACTTTTGTAAATGTACACCAACTGCAGCTCCCCCATTCCCCTTAGCCTGCATCACTTTGCACCCATGAGCTTCTGTTTACATCTATACTATAATTTTGCGAATGTCTGAGTGTCTGTCACAGCGTTTCTCCTCAGTGGCTGGAGCAATTGATCTGAAATCGCATCACCATAAGCATATGAACACACCTGACATAACTGTGAAGCCCGTTTGTCACTTTCACAAATCGTATGCTGTATATTAGCATTTTTATGCTGTATCTACTATCTATTCTGCATCTAGCATGAGGCACATCTATTCTGCATCTAGCTTGAGGCAAAATGTTTAACCAGCTCTGTGTGTGTGTGTGTGTGTGTGTGTGTGTGTGTGTGTGTGTGTGTGTGTGTGCAGGCAGGCGGGTGTGTGTGCAGGCGGGTGGGCGGGCGGGCGGGCTGGGGGGGGGGAACAGTATCTCTGTAGCCATTAAACGAAACAGGTTTCTTACATTGATGCTCCTACATCATGCAAGCACCAGTTAAAGTTACTTTCCATCCCTCATATACTGTGTGCACAGTGCACATCCCATAACCCACACACTGCACATCATTTTGGAGCTCATATCTTTGAACGGGTAAGGGCTAGTGTATATAAACCGTATTTTCTAGCCACAGCCAGTTGGCTGTATCTGTCACACTGGGCCCAATAGTCACCGCCTGGGAAACAACTGAATAAAACCAATTAAGTTAAACCCTGCTCAGTGTCCTACTTTCCTTATCACTGTGTACGACACAGGTATTATACACACATAATTGTGTACATTCATCATAATTCATCAATACATAGCCTCTATGGTATGTATCCGGGAACGACTAGACTTGTCTAGTCTTGTTTCTTTGAAGGTGTCAGGACACATACAACATGTTCTGCATTCTTTGTATGCACTTGCCTCTTGGGTGGTAAAACAATAATATGACAACCTCACTGAAGCCGACAGGCACGATTAGGCCACAGCTATAACAAATCAAGACTCCTAGAGCCACAGTCAGGTTGTTGCCTTTATTGGAGGTGATCCATTCTGTTCAGCTGTGTGAGGTGGTGTTGATAAGGACGAAACAGCAGGTCTTCCTGTAAGGCTGATGACCTAACAGGGGTGGCTGCATGATATCATCTCAGCAGACCTCTCTGAAATAGCATCACTACAGCTAGCATCATGAGACCATTGAATGAGGTCATGGCAGCACATGACAGTATAGTTGCCTGAGGATTACTGCCGACTCGTGCCGAGGTAAGAGAAGAGACTAGATTTCTTTAGCATCGTTGTGGGGGATCCTAAGGAAAAACAGAAGTGAAACACTGCTGTCTCTCACTGTCAGACTGTTGAGGGGTCTTTACTTGATTTTGTGAAAAGTCAAATCAATGGTAAGCAATTTAATTTGAAAGTGATGTTTTTTCCCCCCTCATTGAACCTTTGTTGTTTGTATTTTGGTTTCAGCAATAAATGTAATTTAGGCATTAGAGATGTCACTCATACCATTGTAAGATTATGAACTGGTCTCTCTCTCTCTCTCTATCCCCCACCAAGAGGTTATTATTGGACAAAATGCTGCTCTCGTGAGATCCTAACAAAAGCAGGAAATGTTATGTTTATGCCAAAAAGGCTTGACATTCCCAATAAGGGTATTCCACCCACACCACTAATAGATTGCCATCAAATTCGATTCCCATAGACAAACGACTGCAAGGTTGAATCAAGACCTGTTTTAATGCGCCTGGTGAAACTTTTCAATACGAATGCGATTAATAAAAATGTGCATCTGGCTGGCACTCACCCTAACAGCAGCAGCATCCAAGCAGCATCTAAGAAGCCATGTTCGTGTGAGATAATTTGTCACCAACCAAGAATCTCAGCAAATTACTGTTTTATACTGGCTGTGTTGTGTAACTGTTACTAAGAGAATCATACAGCATATGCAAAAAATGTGCTGCTCTTTAGGTGATCTGAAGAAAAGAATTAATCATAGTTATTTCTGGGTTTTTACTTCACACAGAGGCTCTCTCTGGCGATGAATGATGATCGGGCCTAAATCCTAACTGCATATTTTGCAAGTCAGATTAGATAAGAACTACCAATCAATCATGTATCGAAGCAGCTTCCTTTGGGCAAAGGCAAATAGGGGGAACCACTTATGACTTGAGGTAAAGTTTTCTTCCTCCAGTCTCTCCCCGCCGACTTGCCCAAACTAGCAGCTGCCAGTGGAATGCCGGAAAGCTGAGCAGACGGAGTGCACTGTGCAGCTACAGAACCACTGACTGGGGAACCTGGATCTGTCTGACTCACACACACATGTTTAAGCAGGGCCATAGACCTGCTCAGGCTCATTTTATGACTCCACTGCTAAACACACATTGACAGTGGAAAACACTTTTGGCGGCAGGGTGAATGAATGACTTCAGAGAGTTCTACAAGCAAAAAAATAATGGTATTATATTATCATATTCTTTGGCATCGTGGTATGGCTCTACAAGAAAGTAAAACAGGCAGTACTTCTAATAGCATTAGTGAATTTAGAAAATGAGAATGCATGTAGTCCTTATTCAACCTCACGGGAATATATAGACCAATACCAGATGAGCCAGGTGACACTTAAACACTACAGGAATGCAATAAAGCCTGGATTCTTTTTCTATTCCTTTGTGCACCGCTGCTTTGCACGATGAGATGTTCCACAAGAGATATATTTTAGATCAAGGATGTTCACCACTGCAGAGGAAGTGGGGGATTCAGATTGAAAGTATTATGTAACCACTGGCATTAAACCCACTGTGTTGCTGGCTATACCGAATGGTTCCTCTTCACGATACGAACGGGGGGGAAAAAAAGGTCTCTTGCAAGAAGTTCAGCAACAAGGGGTGGGTATGACACAAAATGTTTTGGGGCCTTTATTGATAGGACAGTAGACTGACAGGAAATGGGGGGAGAGATGGAGAGTGACACGCGGCAAAGGTCGTCCGGATCGGGAATCGAACCGGCGACACCGCCAGGCATCCATGCCTATGTGGCAATGCCTAAGTGGTATGCGCCTGGACCAGTAGACCAGCGGGCATCCCAATGGGGGTACATTTACTATAATCAAGAAAAAAAGGCATTTGGAATGGGGGACTACTCCTTTAAGACAGGAAGCCAGAAGATTCCGATTTTGAGGTGCGTTTAAAAGGGAGTCATCATCACTGTATTAAAAATTACCCATTTCAGCGTGTGATCAATCATCTAAATAATTTTATTTAGTAACTAAATAAAACACCATAGTGACCATACTACAGTGACACTGCGCTAGATCTTGCAGACCAATATGCCATGCCACAGACGCAATAGTGTTCTGTAAACATTACACCAATATAAAAACTGGTTCCAGTCATATTCACTGTAGATAAGGTCGATGTGTCGGTCCAATCGACGTCACTTTTAAACAAATATGCGACTTGTGACGGATGGACAAAGTATACCTTATTATATTCATCGCATGGTGACAAAGTCCATCAAAGCCAAAACGTTGACAAATGATTTGTAGGCTACATCAGGAATCAG
The DNA here is from genome assembly GCF_963921795.1 of Nannobrachium achirus. NCBI lineage: Eukaryota > Metazoa > Chordata > Actinopteri > Myctophiformes > Myctophidae > Nannobrachium > Nannobrachium achirus. The sequence goes on from NC_137812.1 coordinate 57,929,790, forward strand.
GATCCCTCAGCAGACATCATTAAACAGAAGTTTGTCTGACACGCGCAGTCAAGCGTTTTAGACCATTGGTTCTCAAAGTGGGGTCCGTGGTCCCCAGAGATCCTTGATGGAAGTCCAGGGGGTCCCCAGCTAGTCTGGAACCAAATGGACCCTTGCAGGTCTGTAACTCAGGTGTGTACAAAATAAATTGAACCGTCACTCAGAGCTCAAATTAACATAGATTGTACAATATAAATCGGGATCCCAGAGATAGAAATTACATTAAATGAGGGTCCGCAGCCTAATGCCTGTCAAACTGGGGGTCCTTGAAATTAAAATGGTTCAGAATCACTGCTATAGCTGTACAAATCTTCTCTCGTGGAGACCCTGTCTTATCTTTTCAAATGGGGGTCCGTGGGGTAATAATGGGTGTCAATTTAGGGGTCCTTGACATGAGATGGTTTGAGAACCACTGTTTTAGACAACAAGCTGTGCGATACGTCACACTGACAATGACATTTTGACATGAAGTGGATTTACATTAGTAACGTTGGACCAAACAAAGCAGCCGCTGTAGCCTACAGGGTGGGACGGACGGGACAGACCGTCGGCGTCTAGCTAGCTAACCGTAGCTTGACAAGTTAACATTATTAGGGGAGCGTCACATAAATGCGAAACTTATATAAAGGGTTTCAATTGCAGGACGAGACGAGTATTGGTTCTGTTAGATTAACGGATTCGTTAAAAAGGCACCAGGACTTACCTTTACAGTATGTATGCAGTAGTATGTGCTCGCCTCTGTCGCTGCTCGGCACTGTCTGTGCAAGTATGGCGAACAAGGAGCGGCGCCGCGCCCCGCCCGGCGCCCGCGCAGCACGTTTCCGGGAACTGCTCTGCGCATGCCGCATACAGGTGGCGTGCGCGCGATGCTGATGTCGCGCGCCAGATGTTACCTCTAGTGCAGGGGGTTCTCAAACTTTCCCATGTCAAGACATCGGAAAAGGGTATGCATGCACTATGCCACCACGGACCCCCCCCATCTGAAAAGATGCTAAGCCAGGGACCACATACAATGTGCTGTTAAAAAGATCTATGAGCTCACTTGTAGCCAATTTGCCCTTTTCACCACTGGCTAGAAAGCCAGTTCTCATTTCAACTGTAGATTGTAAAGTTATTTGGACAATGGTGCATTTACCAACTAAGCAGCTCTGATCTCAGTCTAAGTGTGGGAGTAAAGTTGAAAAGCTTCATACTCTGTACAGCTACTGTACATAACGACAAAATGTGACATAGCTCTGTTTACACAATGCTGTACCCCCTCCAACTGTATATATATATATATATATAGGCCTATATGTGTTCCCCATTTTCATCTTTTTATGTTTGAAACTTGCTTTGGCAATGTAAACATGTTTTCTCATGCCAATAAAGCTCCTTGGAATTGAGTAAACCATCAGAAAGATTTGATTTGGAATGGGAGGTCAAGAAGGGAAGAATGCATGCACACCGCTCAGAAGTTTGCCAGACAACACAGCACAATATGCCCCAAGCAGATACATTGTTATCTGGTCACAATGCCAGGTGTTAAAACTCAGTACCATTGACCAGTTAGGGAGCTGCTTCACAAGCTTTATCATTCAAAATATAAAATGGTAAATGGTGCATTTATATAGCGCTTTTTATCCAAAGCGCTTTACAGAGATTGTGCATTACATTCACCCATTCACGCACACATTCATACACCGGTGGCGGAGGAAACCATGCAAGGCACCAACCTGCTCACCGGGAGCAATGTGGGGTTCAAAGTCTTGCCCAAGGACCCTTCGACATTAACTCAGGGGGAGCCCGGATTCGAACTGGGAACCCTTCGTGCTCTAATAACGGTTTCTCTACCCCTGAGCTATGCCGTCCCACAATATAAAAATTTAGGTCACATATTTCTTTGTATCATAAGTCCTCACAATACTTGCAAATATGGGGCCTTTTGTAAAAAAGCTAGTAATAAAATGGAATATGGAATGGCCAAATCAAATCAAGTCCAATAGAAATGTTAGGGAGATTTTTAAGGAGGCAGTTGTATACACAAGCCCTCTAAACATAAGCGTTTCAATAACTTTAAAATGTCTTAGTGCACCTGGGATCAATCTTAAGACTGATAGTTATAACGGCCAATAGTATCAAACATTGGCTCAATACGGCCACTGTATAAAGGCCAATAAGGTTAAGACTTGACAAGGTTAGGCGCTCAGGTAGCGCAGTGGTAAAGTCCCTGCCCACCACGGAAGGATGTGGGTTCAAATCCCGTGGTGCAACGGACTATGTCGGGCGTCTGTGCCAACACAATTGGTCCATGTTCGGGGGAGGGAAGCCTGACAGGGAGGGTGATACTGGTCATTGCATCTATTCCTACGGGCTGGGGCAGCACCTGTCAGCAGGGAGTGTTGGGCGGGAGGAGTAGGACGAAGGCTCCAAGTCTACGTCCTCCTGGTGGGGGCTCCTCAGTGGCAGGTGAGGAGAATGTGTGTGGAGAGGAATCAATTGGTATAACGACTAAATTGGGGCAAAAAGGAGTAAAACTAATTGGATAAAAACCCTCTGGGACTCAAATTATAGAAGAAAAAAAAAGACTTGACAAGGCTACATTTTACACATTTGTAACGAGTTTAATACAGATATGTACAAGTGGTGCATTGCTTTGATTCATTAAAGCACACACGATTTCCATGGGTCAACTGTACAGAATTATTGAAAGGACAGATTCACATTTAAGCATGTGATTCACGTCAACTGTCTCAAGATATTCTAGTTACAAAATGGACAAATTAATATCATTCAAGTTTAAAGCAACGACTTGCACTTATAAAAGAGCATAACGTTTCCCCCCCTCCAAAAAAAACTATAACTTTTCAGGTAAAAAAGCATTTGTGATATTAAGACCAATAAAAAAATACCCCCATAAAAACAAAACAACTCAATTAAGAGTGCATTTAAGAGTCCAGAAATCTACAAAAGCTTCATCCAACCACAGAACATTGACTGAAGATCCTCAATGAGTGCCCTTAACTGGTGTCCATCTGAAAATTAGGAAGATGAGACAATGATTAACGATCGATCACACTAACAGGATTAATGCAAAACATTGGATATGCATGTTAGTTTAACCAATTGAAACAGTTTACAGTTTAGGCATTTAGCAGACGCTTTTAATCCAAAGCGATTTACAAAATACATCACTATAATAAACAAGATAAGATAACATGTCAGAACATAAACAACAATATAACAAATGCATTTGAATATCAATCTATAAAAACTATATAATCAATAAAGAAAAAAGGATTCTAAAAACCGGAGAAAAAAAAACAAATGCTAGCTTCCTGTATGGTCCTGTAAACACATTTCATCGTGAAATAAAATGGCATATAATTTATTAGAGGCAAAGCAGCAGTGTCATCCTATAGCTGGCTGACCTCCAATAGAATCCAAATTACAAAAAAAACTGATACTTCTCCCCATATATAGGTTCCCAAATGTTTTAGCTTGAGACCAAGAGATTAGATTTTTGCCCGGGACCCAAACTATAGTGACAACAGCAGATCTACAAGCTCACAACGCATCGCAAGCTTGTAGATCTGCCACATTAATGAAACTACTTAGAAGAATTATAGATATTATAGATATTTTGTATTATTCAATAAAATCTTGTTTTGAAATTTAAAACATTAAGGGACCCAACCCAGTGCTTGGAAACCGTGCCATATATATTATGCCCTTACCTTAGCATTGTAAGCATCCAACTGGGCATCCAGCTCCTCTGCAGACAGCTGGGGTTTGCTGCTCCCACCTCGTCCGCCACCTCTTCCTCCACCACCACCTCGTCTCCTGCCCCTGAAGCCTCCACCGAAGCCTCCTCCACCGCCGCCGCCACCACCACCACCTTGCCGTGCTTCCCTCTTTGGAAAATTGGGCCGCCCAATCCTGTCCCTGTCAAATCCTGAGCTTGCTCTAAAATGCAGAGGAAAGAAGAGACGTACTTTAGATGGTGTCATTAAGCACTAACTATTCTGCGCATGTCATAATATGTAATTATTATTGATCTGAAAGCTCAGAACAATGTAACAAGACACGTTGCGAGCCCCACAAACCCAATAGTTATGATTACCATACTGTTCCAGTCTACCAGTAGATCACTGGTGGAATGAATCTAGCAGCTACATAGCAGACAATTACTGTTACACATGCATTTGTGGTAAAGGTGCAAACAACTTTACTGTGCACACATCCTCTGTTCTGACAAAACGTTTTGGTCCCATTTAGACTTAGGTATAATCTGATCCCAATCACTAGTTGCACAGTAACATTTCTGGTGCTTAACACAACACCCGAACTGAACCCAGATTTTTCAGTTGGTGACCCATGAATACTTATACTGCAGAGTGAACATTCACTCACCGTTGTGCCTGTGGTCTCTGTGTCTCAACTTCTGAAGTTACTTGCTGGATTTTCATGGGAGAACCTAAGAGAAGGTAAATGGTTAATAATCATACAGAAACAAGACAGTCTGAGGTGAAAGACAGAAACCAAAAGAAAGTGCTCTCACCATCAAGTGGCACGCCATTGTACTGTTTCATCGCCTTTAAAGCGTCTGCCTTCTTTTCAAAGTGGACATCTGCGGTTCCCTGACTGCGACCAGAACGATCATAGTGCACAGATGTCTTCTTTAAAGGTCCAAACTCTGCAAACAGCTCCTGAAGAAAGAAAATGATGAGTTTAAACACCAGAAAAATTCACCTCCATTGATATCGGCAAACTTTATTAAAGGACAACTTTATTTTTTTTACAACAAGGGTTCATATTTTAGATTGTAATTAAAGAATATAAAAGATGAGTGTTAAAATGATTTAATTTACTTCTTTCTATTGTTTTAGAGATTCTTACGTCAGTGGCTGGGGGCATGCGTACAAGTAGCTAAATATGTCATTTTACACAGAATAAGCCCATTCCCAAGATACAACGCAACCTTTCATGGTTGGATGTGACTTAAGGGGGCTAGAAGTGTTACTGTAAATAGCAATAAAGAAACGGCTGGCTTATTGTGTCTGCTTATTGTGTCTAAAATGTGGGGCATACGCATGCCCCACATTTCAGCACGGTAAACGCGATAAAACATAGAACAAAGCAAATGAAAACATTTTAACACTCACTTTTTCTTTTCTCTAATTACAATCTAGAATATGAACCCTTGTTGTAAAAAAAAAACAAAGTTGTCCTTTAACAGTATAAACACTACAGAGGAACAACATTAACGTTTCCCCTAATTGATCATGCATGTGTATCACTCCTTGAGGGATCATTCAAGGTATGGATTTCCGATTAACCGATTTTAAGCAACGAATTAAGGTAGTTTGTCAGGTTTCTGAATTACCTTTAGGTCTGCATCAGAGACACCAAAGTCAAGATTGGAAACTAGGAGCTTGCCGCCAACTTCAATGCCTCTTCCAGCTCCCATCGTTGCTCCTCCACCTCCTCTAGTGGTCCCACCAATGCCTCCATCATACATGTCATGTTGCCATTTATCCGGCAACTCTCTGGGCTGAAAATATTAAAGAATACAATCGATTAATTACAGATACCAAAGATGACTCTTGAAAAATAAATACAATGGGGGATCCAGCCTAAAGTGTTTTTCAATCACCGCAGCATCTTGTTTACTGAGAAAGTATCGAGGTCATACTTGATGATCGACAAAGAATCGCCATTTTGTTTCAGACAAGTTATACAATGATTCAAATCGTGATCCAAATATTGAGGGCAGGCAGGGGGAAGTGAAATTGAAAATAAGAAGCGCAGTGATGTAGAGTAAACACGTCTAGAAGTGCCGCGAATCCAGTAATTTAGAACGGTGGGTTTGTTACCATTTAGCCATTGTTCAACAGCAGCTGATCCTTTTCCAGTGTAAATCCAAACACGAGGACATTTTTATCGCGGCATTTAAAAAACTATATTCCATTCCGGAAAGAAAGAACAAACAAACGTAAAGTATAGTTATTATGTACCCGCTAGCCATCTTTTTACAGGTGTTAACACATCGATGCCTTTTAACCCGACCCCAGTTGAACCCTGGCGTTCAACGAAACTCCATTGTCCTCTTTTAGCACCGCTACAGAGGCTACCACCGGGGTTTATGGAACACGCGACGCCGTTCTGTGTATCAACTCCAAAATCCCTACTCATGACTAAAGTCTGTTCGTTTGAATCGTTTCATATCATACCCTGCTGTACGGCGTGGGTCTGCTGTTTCTCTCCCGGCCGAGGTTGTTCTGTCGGCCCCGCGCAGGCCCGGATCCACCGCCGCCCGACCGACCCGAACTCCCACTGCGCCTCGACGCTCCTCCGCCGCCGCGGCGGCCTCCTCCACCTCCTCCTCGACCGCTGCCTCCTTTCTTGCCCAGCTTGATGATGTCGTCCAAGGACATGCTCATTTTATCTGCCATGTTTACTTTGTTTTAAATCAAAGCTTCGGTCGTAGTAGTAGCGTCTGTGTGTGTGCGGCCTCGTACGTAGTTTACCCAAGTTGAGGATGACGTTGGCGAGCGTAACACACCGGCTGCTGATGCGTGCCTTTAAATACCGTGACGGGGGGACGGCAGGAAGTGACGAGCACAGCTTTCAGCTACAACTTCTGGTTGGTTGAAAGTCACAATGATACGAGACCGCCCCCTATGGACCGGACCGCCCTGTCTTCAACGTTTTCAGGCCAAGGACCCCTAGCTGAGAGAGAGAGATGAAGCAGGGACCCCCACAACCTATCATTGTTTGACAGCACAATTATCAGTGTATGTTGGATTCATGTCAAATTGTGTTTGAACCGTCAATAGTTAATAAACTTGACCTTTCTTTCAATTCAATTCAATTCAATTCAAAGGGCTTTATTGGCATGAGAAAACATACGTTTACATTGCCAAAGCAGAAGTGTACACAATACAATACAATCAGAACAAAATATGTACAGGTGAAAACAGTTTTCAATTCATGCATCACGGTAACGTGCAGGCAGAGCAGGGATATATAGCCTACAATGGTTTTTAAGGTGGTTGGGTTCCATTTGATATCCTTCTCTTATCACAGCAGCTCACGAATCTTGCTGCTGTGTTTGCACATTATTTTACTTCACACAGCAGGTATGGGAGTTTTTCATCATTGGTCATATTTTCAAACTCTCCTTGGGTGGTTATGATCTGTGGGAAGTATGTGTCTCTGATGTCTTGGTACAGCGGACAGGTGGTTAGAAAGTGTAGCTCAGTTTCCACTTCATTTTGTGTGTGGGTGCAAAGTCTGTCTTCTCTAGGGAGCCAGGTATGCCTGTGACGTCCTTTCTCGATTGCAAGACTGTGCTCACTGAGTCTGTACCTAGTCAAGATTTTTCTTTGTTTTGGGTCGGCCACCTTGCTCAGGTATTCTGCCATGGTGTATTCTCTGTTTAGGGCCAAATAGCATTCTAGTTTGCTCTGCTTTTGGGTTGCTTCTCTCTCCAATGTGTCAGGTAGCTTTCTTTCTGCTGTTTTATAATTTGGTTTAGTCCAGTGAATTGTCTGTCTGGTGGCTCTGCTTGTGTTTGTGTACAGAGTTCCCGGACCAGTTGGCTGAGGGGGCATCTCTCTAGGGTTTCTCTGTGTGTGAGTGCCTTGTTATGAAGTGCACCTGGGTCACTTTCTTTTAAGTGGTTATAAAATTTGAATGCTCTCTTTTTTATTTTGATTATGAGAGGGTGTCGTCCTAATTCTGCCCTGCATGCATTATTTGGTGTTTTCCGCTGAATTCTGAGAATTGATTTGCAGAATTCTGTGTGCAGGGTCTCTATTTGATGTTTGTCCCATTTTTCAAGGTCTTGGTTTGCGGCTGGTCCCCAGATCTCGCAACCATAGAGGGAAATTGGTTCTATCACAGAGTCCAGTATTTTTAGCCAGGTTTTTATTGGGATGTCTATTTTGATGTTCCTTTTGATGGCATAGAAAGCCCTTCTTGCCTTGTCTCTCAGGTCTTTTACAGCTTGGTTGGTCTTTCACTTTGTACCCAGTCTGCTCTTTTCCCCCACCAAAGCTCTTTGCCAAAAATAGAAGATCTGCTAACTCTTCAAGCGAGGCGTTGTGAGCTTGTAGATCTTCTATTTTTGGCTTAATTTCTCAGAATATGGACACTAGTGTTCAAGTGGTTAATATAAAATATATATATATATCACTTAAAGATTTGGAGGACCCCCTGTTGTAACTCCGAGGACCCCCTAGGGGTCCAGGACCCCCTGTTGAAGACCCTTGCTCTATGGAACCACCAGGGTTCATTTGAAGAACACGTTTAATCTAATCATTGTTATTATTATTTTACATTTGTAGACCTACGCTATTTCAGTGATATAGCATTGTATTTTGTTTAGTAGTCTAATTGTTTTTACACGATTTAGTGCCACCCACTGTATTTTACCACCTTAAATACAGTGGGTAAAATGTTATATTTGTAATGTATTGTTGCTCCAGTCACTACTACCCCCCTTCCCCACTTTCTCGTGTGTGTGTCCAGTGTCATTTTGAATTTATGTAGCCTAATAAGCGAATCAATCAGTCTAATCAATCAATCAATCAGTCAATGAGTAATCAGGGGAATGTAGCCCTCATATATATTAGTCATGTCAATAATAATAAACAGTGATAATATTGGGAAATGAAATAATAACTAAACACACTGTAACGCTAGATGGCGGCGAAGTCGCAGATAGCCCGTGTTATCTTTCTGTCCTCCGACATGTAGGTGGCGACGACGTTTAGTGCTCATTTGCCTTTTACAGAAGAAGCCTTTTGGTGAAACCGTGAATTGTTGTGGAAGAAGGCAGGTTTTCTGCTCTAAAGTAGAACGAAATGAAGGTAAAAATCAAGCAATGGAATGGTGTTGCATCCTGGCTGTGGGTTGCCAACGATGAGAATTGTGGAATCTGCAGAATGCCCTTCAATGGCTGCTGCCCTGACTGTGAGTAAACGCCAACAACAGCCAAATAACCACCAGTGATGGAAAAAGTACTCACGTAAAATTATCAATACTGCATTGTAGAAATACTCTGTTACAAGTAGAGGTCCGGAATTCAACCAAAGTAGAAAATACTAATTTCACAAGTTTTAGAATGTATACAAATATTTGAAAATAGCAGATCTACAAGCTTATGTCTGCTATTTTCAAATAGCCAAAAGATATATTGGGCAGAAGTGATGTATGTTGTGTAACTTGTGTAATAATAATCAATCTACAGAGTATACTAGTTACTAACGTTTTCAAATAAATGTAGTGGAGTAAAAGTACAATATTTGGATCCAATGTGTAGTGGAGTAGAAGTAAAAGTAGACCTATTAGTAGTAATTGGAAATAATCAAGTACAAAAATATCTCAAACTTGTCTTGTACTTAAGTACAGTAGGCTACATAGTTACATTACACCACTGTTAGCCACACATATTTGTTTCAAATAAGGTGTAGGGGTATTTTGCATTCACTGTATTGTTGTGGTAATAATGTTTGGGGACAAATAGCAGTATTTTGTTAAATGTGTTCATAGGGAGTTGCGCTGTTGACTGTTCATAATCATATGTACATATAATGATTAGTAGTCCTTGGTGGTTGTATCAATATCAATGCCCTAGTGAATAGTGATTATCTGGTATTTAGTTCTTACTGTATCTCAATGGTTCTAAAACATTTCTGCGGGTCTCCATTTGAAAATAATGGTAGATAATCACTTCTGTATCTAATAACATGCTTCGTGTTACAGGTAAGGTTCCAGGGGACGACTGTCCACTTGTCTGGGGCCAGTGCTCCCACTGTTTCCACATGCACTGTATCCTCAAATGGCTGAACTCCCAACAAGTCCAGCAGCAGTGCCCTATGTGTCGACAAGAGTGGAAGTTCAAAGAATAACACTACCTCTGAGGCAGCAACACATTGGTCTGCCTGACAAAGACTCAGAAAGTGCCCTGCTGTTTTGAGCTCACATCTGGATGGGTCCAACTGAAACAGGTTTCTGTTTCACACCTGACATTAGCATCCCAAATGCACCTTGATGAACCATTTGGTCACACGGTCAACAATGGACTTATCGCTATAATCCTGTTCGCTGACGCCTGATCTTGTTTGCATTTTTCTAACAATTCTATAGCTTTTTATGTACCTCTTCAACCAGTGAACCGTTTGCTGTGCATTATGCGTTCAGTGGACAGCAGTCATGTAAATAAAACAAATAAAAAGGGTAGTTTTACTCCTATACAATATACAGGTGATTTAGTGCATCATTTCATTGATTAATTACTGAATGAGCGTCTGAGAAACTATGCATGATGGAAACCAATCAATTTCTACGGGTATTCAATTTCATTCAACCCCTTGATAGGATTACCTCTTTCTATTATGTCCTACCGTGAGCCGAGAGAATGCCAAGTTTCATCCACCCTAGTATTGTTTTCAAATTTCAACCCTCTATAATATGTTGACAGAATGGCTATACATTGAATTAAGTTATGCTTTGTCTAGATTCCCCCACCCTACCCCTTTACCCAGCTTTGCTCAAACCTCTTCTCCCCAATCCAAACACAACAAACATACAATGTACGTTCATAAACATGTCCCACAAACAACTAAAGTACACATGTAGCTAAGCAAACTGCTGTTCTAAGTATCACACAAATTGTATTATCACAGCTATGATAACCACACACAAGAGCACTATCCCAAAGGCAACACATTTGTTCTGCCCAACAAAGACTCAGAAAGGCCCTGATGTTTTGTGTCTAGATACATCTGTCTGGATCCAGTTGAGACAGCTTTCTTTTCACACTTTTATTAGCATCCCAATACACCTTGGTACCTACTTTGGCCAGTTTTGTTTTGCATTTTTCTACCAGTTCTCAAACGTTTTTATGTACCCCCTCAACCGGTGAACCATTTAATAGACAACAGTTATATAAATTAAATAAAAAGTTGCTGCTTTCTTTTTTATATACTAAGTTCTAACCCATATTTAGTGATTTAGTGTATAATGCATTTGATGAGCTTCTGATGATTTACTCATGATGCAAATGGAATTTCTATTGCTATTCAAATTAACATAACACTTCCAACCCATTGATGGGACTACCAACACATTGTATGCCCTACCTAGTACATACAACTATTCAAGAGCATGTCAAACTTTTGTCCACCTATATAATCTATATAATTTCCAACCCACTATGGCAGAAGGTCTGTAATTTCATTTTGTGCTGTATCTTTAAATCTATCATAGAGCATAGTGTTAAGCTTTTTGTCAAGTTACAGAGCAATAATTTATGTGGATGTGCTGTTCTAAACATAACTGCATTTAGATCTGTACTGAATCAAACTTTTAATCAAATCTCTAGTTGTGCAGTGTTATACAAAATATGGGAGACAGTAAACCAAGAGCATGTTTCTTTTGTTTTCTTTAATAAATAAGTATAAAAGTACTATAATGTATAAACAAATACAAATAAATACAATTCACTCGAAAAAGCAGAATACCGTTTTAACAAAACAAAAAACTGAAGGAATATGTATTATTCCTAAAGAAAAATGTAAAATGTATAATGATGTCGAAACCTCCCCTAGAATTCATACACCACAGTACTATAAAAAGTAGAAAAACTGCTAATTGAACCAGAAAATAACATGAAATGTGTGGAGATTGACAGGGAGAAACCCATACCTATTTTAAAAGTTCATTCTACACTCAGCAGTCAGTCCTTCCTGCTGCCAAGTGCTTGACCTCAAACTGTTGCAACTCAAAATATGAGTAATGAGTACGGTCAGCTTTTTGGCCCGTACCATGAAGGACCGGGAATTTGGAAGTAGATTCAAGTTGCGCTTTAGGTCACGAAAGGCAGTCGATCTCAGACAGCCTTGGCGAACAGCTCCAACAACTTCTTATTCTCCGCAATCTCCGGGTCGATTAGATCAACTGGTTTCTCCCCAGATTCATTCTCAAGTTCATGATCAGCCCCCTTGGCGAGAAGGTACCTGACAAACGGAAAATAGCCAAGGTTAGACAAACAGGCATCATGTCCTGCTGCTTGTGTCATGTTGGCCAAGTGGACTTCGAGTTTCAGGGAGGTCAAAGAGGTACAAGAATGCTGCAGTTATGCCAGCTTCTCTTACACATCTTTTTATGCAGAGCTTCCCAATCTGGACTCCGGGCCCCACTTGGGGGGCTGCAAAGATCACAGAGGTGGCGTGAGACCATGTCTGTTTTGAGGTAGTCAAAACATTTTAAACATGCTCAAAATCATAACTTATTATAAGTCCTTCACCCACTGTCTCCTGAGTTATCAGTGTTATATCAGTCAAATTAGTAATATGCAGTAGAGCTCAGCCTCTCAGCACAAGTTTGATGAGTTGATTGTCTAGCTTTTTTGCATAAATAATGAGACTAAGATGCTTACCTGGCAATGTCTGGGAAACCATCACTGCAGGCCATGTGGAGAGGGGTCCATCCTTCGTTGTCTCTCTGGTGGATGTCTGCTCCATGCTTGAGCAGTAGCTTCACACATTCTAGGTTTCCAGACAGTACAGCCTCATGGATTGCACCCATACCTGATGGTAATAACAATGTCAATACCATTAGCTTTGTGCAAAAATGCTGTTGAGGAAAGCTACTCTTATTTTCACCGATTTTATTTTTGGAGAGCTTAATCCAAAGTGCTGACGGCATAACAAAAATAATAATCCTGAAATGTATTTATGGAGCCTTACCAGAGTGATAGATTGTGTCCAGACTGACTCTTCTACATCGCATAAAGCGTCCAATCCTCTCCAGCTCACCCCTTCGTACATAGTCCTGGAAGACAATGTCATTGGAAAAATGTACAGTGTGGATTTTCTTTAGCGAGTAGCGGTCCTTGACTGCATCCTTCTCAGAATAAAGGATTCCCATTGCTTGGCTCATCCAAGAAAAAATCCAATTCCAAGTAGTTCCTCTTTCCACTCTCAATGAAGTTCAAATCAGCTTGTTTCTGTTAATTAACAAATATTTTAGAGATCAGTCTTTTGACAGGAGAAAGATAAGCAGCATGCTCTCCTTCAGTGTATATTCAGTTTTTGCCTTTGCAAGGCACTTCATCTAGACCCCTATATACTCTCAGCTGGGCTATTTTAGGACATGTCATGTGGGACACGTCACCTCACAGATCCAGTAACTCAAATTGAAAGCTGAGCGTCCGTCTAGCTATAGGTCCCTCCTACAAGCTAGTCATTACTCCCAGACATACAGACATAACTCAGATCTAAATCCATGGCAATAGTAACCTCCGTTTCTCGCATAGCTAGATGTTGACCATTCCAGATACATTACAACAGGTCAAAGGTGTGAGGTAAAGGTTACAGGAGATACTAGGGTAGTAGGGGGCCAATCATGTCCATACTTTTAAAGAACTACATTTTCAGGCCGCTAGTGTGTGTGTGACCATTTTCATGGCAGACCACTGAACAGCGTTTTTGCCAAGTTTGGTGCGCGTTGGAGCAACGGTGTTCCTGTGGCCCCTGGTATAACTATTTACATGGCAGACCCCTGAACTGTGTTTGTGCCACATTTGGTGCTGATCGGAGCAACGGTGTGCCTGTGGCCACTGGGGGCCCCTAACATGACTATTCTGATGGCTGACCCCTGAACAGTTTGTGCAAGGTTTGGTGAGGATTGCAACAGTGCGTCCCGCAGGTTGAGATGTTTGTGACAGCGGTCCACCCACCCTTTAGGCAATTTTTATATGGAATAAACAATGTTACAAACAATTGTATGTGAACGTATAGAAGTTGTCTTCACAATTATACAGCATAGGCCTACTCTTCTGACAGATCCTATCCTACAATCTGAGTCATAACATGGAATTGGTAAATCATTTATACACAAACTATTATTTATTTAAAAAACAAAATTTCAATACAAAACTCAAGGTTTTTCCAACAGTTTTGTTTATTTGGCCACCATTGTTCACTTTTCCACAGCAAATTGAATATGATGGAATGCTTTGTCAAGATTCCCCTCAACCATGTACAGCTGTCATACCCCATTACCCAGCTCTGCTCAACCCTCTTCTCCCCAATCCAAAACACAACACAACAGTCATACAGTACATTCATAACCACCTTGTCCCACAAAAACTAAAGTACAATGACATGTAGTAAACTGCCATTCCAATTATCACACATGCGCACAAATGTTACGCTCACAGCTATGTTAACCACACACACACACACACACACTATCAACACACTCATTCTGAGGACAGGAGCATTGGGTAGAGCCAGGAGGATTGGGTCGGTACAGTGAAGGTGAGGGTGTGTGAGGCTGTTCCACTGTTCCCTCCCCCTCCTCAGACATAATGGACACTTCTCTCAGACAACCCAGCCCCCTAAAACACAGTCCCTCCAAGGAACTAACTGCCCATCTTCAGTAACCATGAACAATCTCTTACTGGCGTGAATGCAGTGCAACCAAACAGAACTGTTCTAGTCTCCACAAGATCCCAAGTCCGAGAGTGTGTCCACGGGCCAACTCAGCCCCAGCTCTGCCAAATGGATACAGCTGGGCATACTGGTACAAACATAACAATGACAGATCTAAAATAAAAACAAACCTTTATAGTGAAAATAAGATAATTAAATAGTTTTAACCAAACATCAACTTTTTTTTGCTTTAAAAAAATAAATCAGTAGCCATACTGAAATGAGAAACCTCAACTGAGAATATTTTTTTTAGTAAGGGAATGAAGGCAGAATGAGAAAAACGAGTTGAAACACAGTTAGCCCCAAGAAAATTGGTCTCGGCTACCGATGCACAATATTGCATTCAAGGGGCCATTTGTGCTACACAGGACATGCTCAGTTTGATGTATTTTTGTGAACTCTACCAAACCAAACAAAACAAAGCATTGGATGGCCCCAAGTCCCCTGAGAGATTAGTCTTTACAAAACCACCACACAAAACCCTGGTCCTCAGTATGTCTACCAAGGGGATAAGAACACTGGCAGCCCCCCCCATCCCATACTGGACAATGGCAGGGATCTTTTTTTAAGGGGCAAGGGATTATTATAATTTTTTCTTTTTACAGTACAATACATGAAACAAAACAAAACAGGATATTTCAATGCCATTTTTCCATTTGGTTCCAAATATACAAGGCAAACTGCTGATGTGGATCTTGGTAGAGAAGGCATTGAGGTCTTCCGTAGCGATTGAGCACCCTTCCACCGAGTTTCCCCCGGAAGGAAAAGACAAGTCCATCATCGTAGCTAGAAGGTAGAATGTCTAGGGGTGGTCGGCCAAAAGGTTTTGCCACCCATGCTGACTGACTTGACAGACTGACTGACGTAAATGTGTAGTAGGTAGGTTCACAGGAAAGGGAAGGTCCACAGGGAAGTGAAGGTGGTATTGGTGATCGATTCGGGTAAGAGGGGCTGGGGTGGGGCACACCTCTCCTTTGCCTGCTCTTATAACTCGTCATGTCCGTCCTCGCCGTCAGAATCCTCGTCCAGTTCTTCAACATCATCCATATCCTGTTGGAAACAAAGGGACCGTCATATTAATGCCAGGTTGAGGAACCCTTCATTGAAACTAGTTGATCCACATTTAAGATTCAAAAAAGAAGAAAAAAAAGAAAAAAAAAGGGGGGGGGGGGGGGTACTGTATTTCCTAAGACTTGTACTAGATAGATCAGTGGATATGGATCATACATAAAAAATGATTTTATCATCATCCACTAGGGTTAGAAGTAGAACACACTAGGAAAGTTATTCATTTTGGCTGATCACTAAGCATTAGGCCTATGCAAGAGTCTTAGAAACAAGCTCTACTGGGAGGTTTGGAAGATACCATTGACTAGATACCATGTTTAAGAGTGATTCATAATTTATAACACGTAAAGCCTAATTTATGCTCCGTCGTGCAATGGTGTCGCACCAAAAACAGACACAATGGCAAACATTTAAGCTCACACGACGCATTGTGAGCTTCTATTCTCAGCACGTGCGCGACAAAGTATGAATCGGGCTTAGCGCTCCATATATAAACGCCTAAGTATCCACACAGTCAAACACATATTCCTTAATGGGCCATCTGTGCAAATCAATTCAGCCACAGAATGTGTAACCCCTGCCTTTCATATAGGTTATGACATCATTTGCAAGGCTAGTATTCCCTCATGCCTATCCCATGGAGGTATAGAAAGCAGCTCAAGTTAAGTGCTGGACATAGTAGAAGGGGCGGTATAAGTGCTGACGATTTAAGACAGTGAATGGTATGTGGATGCTGCAGCACGGGCTGCACGTGACGTGCCAATGATTTAACCATATAGAGAGGCATGGGCCCCCAGGCAGAGCCCTGTAAACAGCACCAGCAGGCATTAGCAGACGACAGTCAGCTGTTCCGACTTCTATGGGGGTGTGGTAGTACGTGCGGGAATTAATAGATTCTAAGCTAAGGTAATAATAATAATAATCATCTTTATTGCAGTGACATAACATAATTCGTTATAATTGATTCATTTATTGTAGATTTTTCAATTATTGCTGAATTCGAGGGCAATGTCGATGCTACTTTGGCATCCAAGGGTCGGAAAACCATTCTGGATTGACCCTCTGCATTACTAATACAAACTCCCAAGTTTTTTAAAGCCAACCAACAAGATTTTGAAGAATTGCTCAATTAGTTTGCCAAAGCCATGGAAATCCCCCATTCCAGGAGAAATTCAGGAGAAATGACGATTCAGGAGTACCGCAGGAGATGGGGTCAAAATTCACGAGACTCCTGCTGAATTCAGGAGGGTTGGCAGCCCTGGATTAAAACCTTATAGAATTCTTAAAATACATCCCACTGTAAGAAAACGATGGTTTGTGCCAAAGATAGTTGGTGGTCATTTACGCAGCTCTAAAAGCTTGCACTAGAATATTTGTGGGCTAGAAGTCAAGGCTACAATTGCATTTTAATGGGACCAAAAGGTGTGCAAATGAAGAGCTTAATTTACCTCCAGATCTTCGTCCTCCTCTCCAGCTGGTGCACCACCCTCCGTACCACCACTCTCCAGGAATTTGGAGAAGCCCTCCAGCGTTCTCTCTCCATTGTAGTCGATGACCTGTTGATCAAATGTCATTACTATTAAATGTGCAAACATGTAATTTATGCAGAAACCATAGTCAATCCCCCCAATATACCAGTTTGGCAGATTGAATAGGCAAAAACTGTTAAGGTTAAAAAGTGGTTCTGAGGACAGTTACAGAGCTCTGCCTGGCCTGCAGACTCAGTTGTTTCAATCTCAACGTGATCATAACATCCCTGACAGCAGTCCATGCCCACTGTCTCCATTTCTAGGCCATTTCAGGTTCTGTTCCATTCCATGCTTCAGTTAAAACTCTAAACTTTCAGTTTTTGGCGGGCAGCCAATCCACATGGCACCCAATTAAACCTGCTGAACTGGGCAACTGGGACGTAGAGATGGCCACCAGTCCGTATAAGTGAAGGTTGTATGTATGGGAATGTCTTGTATGTATGGGAATGTCAGCATAAGAAAGGTGGTGCCACAGGGCCTGTTGGGGGGGACTCGAGCAGAGGGTCTTAAGAGGGTAAAGTAAATAATCGAGCAGGATGGTGGTCAGGTCAACTGTCAACAATGGTGAACCAACTCACAAGGCCAGCGGGCTCAGGTTTCAGCATGCGACTAGCAAAATTAAAACCTTTAATGACACTTATAACTCACTTCGGCCATGACCTGTATAATACATTTTATACTACAGTACAGTATATGCGTTGGACATTCGTATCCACACATTCAGCCTGCTTGACAAACATCTAACTGCTTGTATGAGTATGTAGCAATATCTTTGAATCCAATAAGGGAATTATTATAATAGGACAGATAATATTATGGGTGGTAGAGAAAGAGATGGCGACTGGAAGCAGAAGCGAACCATGAAGGGAGAGAACCATGAAGGCAGCGTTGTTGACACCGACAGAA
The DNA here is from genome assembly GCF_963921795.1 of Nannobrachium achirus. Taxonomy (NCBI): domain Eukaryota; kingdom Metazoa; phylum Chordata; class Actinopteri; order Myctophiformes; family Myctophidae; genus Nannobrachium; species Nannobrachium achirus. The sequence continues at coordinate 57,947,818 of NC_137812.1, forward strand.
TAGACCAAGCACTTATAAATGAGGTCAAGTATTAAATCTCACTGTCAGGGTGAGAGGCTCAGCTTTCAAAAAGGATGGAATAGTGAAATGGCACCCCCCGCGCCACCACACACAAAGCATGAACCACAGCAACTAGTCATGGAAGTGTAACCATGCTGCGAAGTGAAGCAGCCACTCACCTTGCGGTCATCTCCTGCAGGGAAGAATTTAAGCGTGGGGAAGCTGTGGACTTTGACTGACTCAATTTCATTGGCTGTAGAGTCCATCTTGGCCACTACGATATCGTCACTGTCCTTGAACTTTTCTCCCAGCTTGTCCCAGATGGGGGCCAGTTGCTTGCAGTGTCCACACCAGGGTGCATCTGTAATGCGGAAAAACAATTAAAGATTTTAAGTTAAGTAGTACACATTAACATCAGATGTTAATGTGATAAAGATACAAACAGCCACCAGAGAGGAGTTGACACTGCTACATTTGAAATCTTACATGCAGCTAACAGCCCAGTTTAGGACACCTAGTGGGTGTTGACGCCTGACGGATTCGTTTTTTTAACCAATTCACAATTTTTTCACACCTTGCGTCGCACAGCCAATCTGACGGATATGCCCATATATGGAGATTTATGTCATCAGTAGTATATGCCCATATATGGACAGGCTGTTATGGCTGAGTCATGGTGACATGAGCATAACTGATCTAACTACTTTTCTTTTCTTACTAATTAATACATTTAAAAAGAGCATACCAGTAAGGCTCAATTCTCCCCACCTCTCTCCTGTAATTTCCTGTCTCTCTCCAATGTCACTATCAAATAACGGCCCCAAAACCTACAGAAACATTTTAAAGTTATATTAAATGTTATACTCACAGATGCATGCATAAAGCTAGAAAGCTATAGCTAAGGATGTTGTTGACATTTAAAAACAGGTGTGCCTACAGCTTAATGTCCCCCACCCACAAGCCTAGGATATACCACTTTACCAGTCAGACTGTGTGGGGGTACCCCCCAGTGAGTGACTAATCATAGCCAATATCAATGTCCAGCAATGGAAAATTCCTCCAGTTGTTAGGAAATCCTCCAGCTACTATTTGTAACGATATTTAATTTGACATCGTCTAACTCCAAGTATTAGATAACACATTAATTTGTGGAGGGAAGTTGACAGGGCATGAACTTGAACAGTGCATCATTACCTCTAAGGTATTTGGGGCTTAGTAGGGGCTAACCAAGGATGGTTGGAGATTAACGTTTCAGACACGAGAGTCTCAATATAGCGGGCAATGCAGTCTCCCTCTGATGAAGTATATTCAAAAGTGTTTGAAAATAAACACTTGAAAGGTGAACTTGTTAATCCACTCAGCTGAAATAGCTAATAAATGGTAAAGAAGGATTTCATGCTATTCAATCTACTACACCTGTGGTCAAGAGTAAACTAGTGGTATTCAAGAGACAGGAAAAGGCTCTTACAGAATTCTACAAAGACGTTCTTCTTGGGATCGAAGACAACTTCTTCAAAGTTCTTGCCCACCAGGGTATGCACAGGGGTTTTGTCCCAGTCTTCAGGAATGTCCTGGCTCATGAGGTGGGGCTGTAAAAAAGAAGAAAATATTTAACAAAAATACTGGTCCACCTCGATTTTAATCAATTAGAACCAAAATTACAAATCTTCACTGTAAGCCATTTTTTAAAAACTCAATCTATGGTGTGATTTGAAAATATAAATAGGTCAGTCCATTAAGTTAGTTAAATTAGTTAAAGACTTCTGTTGTAAACAAAGAATATTCAAATATAATTTTGACTATTTTCTAATAGAACCAACACCATCTTCCAAATGTGTTACGTTACCACATGGTGGACCACTCTTGTTTTTACCTTTAGTTTGCCCTCTGCGAATAGTGTGCAGAATGCGATAATGCTCTCAGCAGTGATGGCCTCATTCTCTGGCTTGTACTTGGTCATCTCATCTTCCAGGGTGATGAGACGGATGGCGGGGCATTCCTCCTTCTTCAGGCCAAAGAACTCCAGGATGCGCTGGTTGTCATCGACATCACTGTCGATGAAGATGAACAGGATCTGGAACACACACGTTTTAGTAGTTAGAGTCAAAGTAGTACCTTCATAGTTAATTTGGATAGCTGCCATTTGTAAAATGCAACATCCCCTGATCCCCTCATGAAAAGAGCAAAAGTACAATTAAACTACTTACCTACGGATAGTAAGAAACTTGTACCCTTGGTTCACAGAATTTCTTTTTAGACTAGATCCACTGTCCTTCACAAATATTGAGTGAATATTGATGCTACAGATAATTATATCCCCCCCTCCCAGTCAAATGAATTAACTCTTAATCTAAACTGGTGAACCTGGTTTCTGCATAAACTCCATCTCATCTTCCCTGAGTACGTCAAGCAATGCCTTGTGATTTCTGACTTGGTGGTCTATAATGAATGCATAGAAGAAAAATAAATGTTGCCTTTCAAACCTTTATTGAAGGGAGCTACTGTGTGCAAACTATAAAATGTTCTTCTGTTTTAATGTGAAGTTCAGCACCTGCTTTTAAAAGCTTTTACGGTTGTGTGCAACCTCTTTTGATCCTCCCTATAATAAATGCATGGAATACTTTTATTTGTCACAGGACATCAAGACTAGAGTCTAACCAGTCACAGGCAACATTAATTACAGTACACGCACCTTGCCCTTGAAGCCTTCTGCTGCCTTCTTGAATTGGTCCATTTTTTCCTGGAAGTCAGAAGAACCCTTTGGCACAAACATAAGGATGTGGGACTTGATTTCTCCACCGAAGATTTTAGGGGCAGTCTGGGGGGGGGAGAAACAAAAACAAAATCAGTTTCACACAATTTATAGAGTAATTAAATGGGAAACAGGAGCACATTTTCTTATCATTTTGTAGCAATGAACACCAGGTGAAAGAAGTTTTACGTGTTCCATAAATGGTGTGTGTTGGTTGTTAATAACTCTATAACCATTACCTGCTCCGTGAACTCGATAACCAGCGGAAGCTGATTAGCTTTAATGAAGGCCAGGAGGTCGGCTTTGGTAAGCTCTCCATCAAAGGTGTTACGGCCCTCATCAAACTGTGGGGGGGAAAAAACATATTTGGAGATAGAATCAGAGATTTGTCAACAAATAGAAACTGAGCAGAGCAGGTGCAGTTTACTCTGCCTTTGAACTCTACACCCAACACAGATTTCCTCAACAATACAAGCCACTTAAAATCCCAGTAAGCCTAAATTAGTTATATTGGGTATTAAGAATAGCGGAGGGTGGGTGGGGGCCAAGCTGTCACCTTTTCAGACATTGACCACAGCTATGCAACTCAAGCCCCGTAAACAGCCATAAACACGTGAAAGACCACTCTTCTTATTTACTGTTTACTTTAAATATTGGCATGCATCAGACATATCATTGCTGTTTGTGTCAGGGTAGGGTTACAAACAATGCTCCGTTGCCAGGCAATGCAACGGGGGTTAAGAGGGGGCATCAGTCCAGATGCCATGAGATTTGCTTTATATGTAAGCTGTTATTAGGGAATTATGCAAAATACAGTTATACATTTAAAAAATAATGCACATTAATACATTTTCAACTGTATACATGTTAAACTGTCCTGATAGATACAGATCTTTACCTGACATAATGAGGTTTATCAAATAAACTAGGCGTAAACAACTGGGTACAGAGTGGAGGTAAATAAATGTGGTGCAACAGCACACACACTCCTTCAGTTACCGCCGCCATGTCCATCTGATTGCGCAGTGCTGTAAAGGATGAGTGTTGGAAAACCAATACATTATTGACTCAAATTTCCAATTAATAGCCCAGCTCTATTGGAACATGACTAATTTGACTCCCAAAAACTAGATGGGGATTACGATATGGTTTTGCAGACAGAAAATGTGATGATCTGTGACCTCACAAATTAGTGTTGTGAATAACTGGGTATGAAATGTACCATCTCAGTCATATAGATCACAAATCTTTCCAGTGTTGAATATCCTAACGGGGAAGACGATTAGAATCATGAAAATAATTTTAGCTTGAGAGAGTTTTCTATTAATATAACATTTCTGTTACCTATATACTTCACGCGGTGAGCTAAACTTAGACAAATCTTGCAGCATAATGTGAGACTGTCTACAGCAGTGAAAGACCACATAGCCTCCATAAGTCCAAATGGCAGGAGTTAACAGGATCACATTACCTGGCTAATATGTGACCTCAGTCACAAGTCACCAAGCTGTCATCAAAACTCTCCTTTACATGCTCATGTTCATGTGGGGTATTGAATGCACACTCTGAGCTAACGCGGACCAGTTTGTGTAGGCAGATGGGCGGGCGCGGCGAATCTCTCTGCAAGTCTCTGGCCAATAGCATGTGTTCTCCTCCCCCCACCCCTCTCTGCTCCTCTGCTCAGCGCAGAGAACGCTGCTGCGTCATGACGTCAACACATTTGGTGCGACGCTCTCTGGACTCCGATTGGTTAGGGAAATTCTACACTTCCTCCAATAGTGATCATAACGCGATCGCCCAAGCTTCTTTTTCTTCCGATCGCCAGAAGAAGCCTGGGTTTACGAGGCTATGCATGCATGACTTTTGCCAATGAGACCACTAACTACATGTTTAGAACGTATTTACACAGTGCATGGCTAGCATATAGATCAATTTGGTTTACAAATAGGCTTCCATCTGTGCATTTCTGCTTTATTGCTTGTGTGCCACTGTAGGATACAAGGCTAAAGAGACAAACAACTGAAAGCAAGCATTCGTGGTTACCTTCTTGAAGAGGATAACACCGTCCTTGGACACCTCGAACTTTGAGTACACCGCATCCTCAGAGGTCATCCCAAATGGAATTTCATCTACGGATTCCGCTGCTTTAATGAAGGCCTTAGCATCCTCAGATTCAGCATCCTACAGCAGAGACAAGTATATACAACGCACCCGTTATGTCTCAATACATATGTCTTAACTAAAACACATTATTTGATCTGTTTGGATGTTGAACAAATATTTCAGATAATGATATTTCGCTTTCGGTTAATGAATTTTAAGTTAATTTTGTCATTTGACAAATCGAAGAAAAAAAAAAAGAAACACATGTAACAAGTAACAAAACATGAAATAAGAGAATGTATAACACATGTATACATTCTAACATACATAATGTTGAATTCTAAAAGTTTTTTGAGCAACAACATTTTAAAATGCTTGTATTTCTTGATGCTACGCAACCACTTTTAAAGTGCTTGTTGGCTAATGCTTGCTCTACTGCCAACAGTGCTTGTGTGCATCGCAGTTCAAATATCGTACATCTTCAGGAGGCGAGATGTCCTGCAACTAAAACTTTGGAATCTCAATCAAAGAGGGGAGGGATTTGAAGAGGGAACTCGCACTAGCTGGATGAAAGGAGTATTAATGTATGAATGCATTGCTGTGGTGATGTTTCCGGGGAACACACAGTATTTTACCCCTACTGGAGATAGATATGACATACATACATACATATTTAATAAATGTATATGAAAAATACATTAAAGCTTGTAGGTCTGCTATTTCCGCTATATTAATATTTTTAACATGGAAATGAGTAAAGCAATTATGAAAAAAATGTATTGACAGGGACACTACATTGATGATTGGACAGAGGTTACTTGATTTCAAAGAAACGCAAAAAAACTGCTTTTGACATAACACCAACAAGAGGCACTGGCCAACTAGTACACAAGTACATGTAATAGATTGATAACTGCTACACAGCTTTAAATTGAACTGCTTATCCTGCACAGCACTACACACATATTTTGTGAAACTTTCCGACTTAGACACTACTTAAGCCGGTTTTCCACAGGCCCAACTCCACACCACTCCACACCACACCGCCCACTTGTGTCAGGTTTTCCACTACAAGGAACTGGGTAGAGTGGTGTGAAAGTGGTACTTAACGAGGTACCAAAACGGCTCCACTCTCGAGTGGAGCCGTTTTAGTACCCCTATGCCAAGTGAGGCCAAATCAGTGACGTATACACGCTGCTGATACTGATTGGTCAGAGACAGAGTCTCACGGCTGAGCTGTGTCTTTCAACACAACAACTTGAGACAGATTTTAGTATGCAGTCACGGCTGCAAATCAAATATAAAAGCAAAGCCTGTTTGTTTTATATATCTGTTTTTAAAAGAGGACGATTAGGCAGAATTGTGTTCCCCAGCCCTGCAGTTGAGATACCACGAAGCACCAAGAACATTAACCAACACAAACAGTGGACATACACATAGGCTATATCGTCGCGAGTCACAATTATCAACGGCAAATGCGTCGGCAATCCGTTATTTTATATAGATCTGTGAGATGTCTCCTGTTTGTATTTGTAACTGCGTGTGTTGAATGGGGGAACGAATCTACAGTAGCCTACATGTACTGTACTGTACTGTTGCTGCGCTAGCATAGCCTCTACATTAGCTTACTTCTTTGTGTAGTTTGGCCAATAAAGTTATTATTTGACCATGAACATCCCGACGTTAGTCGTCACTATAGTTGTAAAGACTTGATGAACACCTGTGTGAGTGTGTGGCATCTAAAACATTGTCCACCACATCTCCGTGTTGAATGGGGAAAAGAATCTACAGTAGCCTACATGTACTGTACTGTAGCTTAGCATGTATGCTAGCGCAACTAGCCTCTACTCTTCTTTGTGTAGTTTGGCCAATAAAGTTATTATTTGACTATGTTCACCCCGACGTTAGTCGTCGCTATAGTTGTAAAGACTCGATGAAGACCTGTGTGAGTGTGTGGCATCTAAAACATTGTCCACCACATCTCTAAAAATAATTAGCGCAAGTTAGCATCTCCGTTGTGTTTACAGACTGAGGAGAGTATCCATATGTTGAAAGGGGCGTCGATTTCTTTCGGGAGTGGAGGGGAGGAGGGGGAGAGGGGAGGAGGAGAGGAGGGGGGGGTACTGTAGTGGAAAACCTACATAAAAAATGCGGTGCGGTGTCGTGCCGTGTCGTGTAGTGTCAGGCTAAAAAGTGGTATGGAAAACCAGCTTTAGTCTGTCATTTATGTTGGTACCATTTACTTGTTCTAGGTATAGAGATTTATTGAGCAAATAAAGCAAGTTGTCAGATTTGGGATTTGATGATAAACATAATTATATAAGGAGAAATAATACACATAATGAACATTTCAACTGAAAAGTTAGGTTATAGCCAATGATCTTCAACGCCATGTATACAACTCTTTCCCTGTCTCCTCTGATGAGTGTTTTTTCTTTTTTTTTTTTTTACCACACTGACTATGACTGGAAGGCAAGGACACCCTCCACAGTAGCTCTGCAGAAGTGCATCACCACCTTCCCTGGTCAGCATTAAAATCCATAACCACAAATAACGATGCAATATATATGAGATTCATTGTTTTAACCATGACACAGTTAATAAAAAGGGGGGGGGGGGAAGAAAAGAATATCTAGCATGGCATTTTCAAAAATGGGGAAAAGGGGACAAAAAGAGGTCAATAGCTCACCTTGAAGAAACCAATGACTGCCACCTCGTTGTCAGCGATCATGGACTCCGCCTCTGTGACCTCTGCCAGAGTGGCCACAGCTGGGCCTGTGCGCTTCTTAAGCCAGTTGACGATGTCATCAGCCTGCCTGCCAGCTGCAAGAAAATAAAATACATATTTACAGTAGCTGCAACATGCAGTTACAAGTCGCTTTTGATAACACAAAGTCCATTCAGATTACAACTTAGCTGGCTTTATTTGAATCAAATTGACATAGCAGAACAGACACAGAGCAGGAACAATGTACATGAACTTCTTATAATGCCCAACACATCATTTGTGTAATATTATTTCATTATTAGACTTGCAGACAATGCAGAGGACACCATTTTAATAATACTACTTAGTCTGTATTTAATAATTTGGTTCCATTCACTTTGCCATGTTCGACTTGTATAGATTTAGTTAGTTTAACCTCTGCTGGTGAAGAGTGAGCCAGTCAGGCTCACACTTCAGTCAGCAGAGGTTACACTAACCACAGTGAAAACAGTGTTTAAGTGAATTGTCGTTTTGGTTCCATTCACTTTGCCATGTTCGACTTGTATAGATTTAGTTAGTTTAACCTCTGCTGGTGAAGAGTGAGCCAGTCAGGCTCACACTTCAGTCAGCAGAGGTTACACTAACCACAGTGAAAACAGTGTTTAAGTGAATTGTCGTTGTCGGGTGGAAACCTTGTGTATGTCCAAAACCTTCCTTTTTTTGTTATTTAAAAAAAAAAAAACGATTGAAAATAGTGAAAATAGCAGATCTACAAGGACACAATGCCCATTGTGTGCTTGTAGATCCGCTATGAGATACGAGGTTTCTGCCCAACAGTGACGAAATGTACACTGCCTTTACTGTGGTCAGCTTGAATATAGAAACGAGAGACACATCCTGGATATACCGTTTAACCCAAAGCTAAAACAGAATGTTAAAGTTTTAGGTAAAAATAACTTAAAATTATTTTATTTTTCATTTTGTCATCTTCAAGTTATCCAAACATTTCAGAATCATATTTCCTTTAATTTCCATTAATTGGTTGTCCCTGTACATTATATGAACACATTTTAATAACACCTTTTATTATAATATACGTGACATTTAAATAATAGAATGCTATTAAAATAGATATTTTCAGTGCTGCAACAGGGTAGTAGCATTGCTACTGCGGTAGTGCGGTTCCCTAAAGACAACACCAGAGACAGCTGCCTACAGTATGAAGGGATTCTGCGTGTGTTTTTTTTAGAGCACTTCTTTTAGCCCTCAGACAGTGAGTAGCAGAGCACTAGTTTACTGGCAGGGAGTCATGGCAGTCCCCACTACGTGACCTCCCAAAACTCCCCCTGCTTTTCTAGCCATAAACAGCAGCCAGACGAGGAGGGAACAGGGAACGTGAGGAACTGCACATCGCACAGCTGGGCTGAGGGTGGCAGCCCGCATGGGAGGAACGTGTGAACCCCCCTCCATTCCACCACAGTCATGTGAGGCCAAAGTCATGAGCTCATTGGTCCAATTATTATGCTGTTACGGGAGTCACATTACCAGGATAAAGGAAGACTGGCTACACCAGTCTGCAGAATGGTATAATAGATCATATCTACACATTTGACTAAGAAAGAGATTATCCAAGTTGACATAACTTTGCTCCAAATGACCCTCCCATTCTTTGAGGTTGTTCAGGAGGCCAAATATTGTTTAATATAGAGATTAAGAGAGGGCTCAAGTAATTATTATAATGGGGGAAACCAAGATAGAATGAACTGTACAAATATTTACACAGTCATTTCAAAGTCAACTTTTAACTGCATTATACAGGGAAAGATTATATTCTGAATCCCTGGCAAGCCTCCAATTGATCTAAATAGAGTGAAAGTAACCATTAAGACACAATTATACTGCAACATTGAACGCCATTCTTATCTAGGCAGATATATGCTAAGACAACGGCAAAGCTCACCAGAGTACTCTTTGGGTGACTCCTTTTCTCCTCCCTTGAAGAACTTGATGGTTGGGTATCCCCTGACTCCAAACTCCTGGGCCAGCTCCGTCTCTTCTGTGGCGTCCACCTTACCCAGGCGGATCGCTGAACCCTCCGCCTTCAGCATGCCAGCAGCCTTGGCATACTCTGGTACCAGAGCTTTGCAGTGACCGCACCATGGGGCGTCTGAGAAGGACACAGCAGACTGGAATTAACATACTGTAGTACAGAGAAGAGCTGTGCTTGAAAGACTGCTGGTAGCCCAAATTCATGAATGTGTTGTTTTGAACTTTAAAATAAATTAAATAAAACTAACTAAGGAACAAATATAATACATTAATTATAAAGAGCAGTAACAGGACAAGGCCCTCCAACTAAGATTAAATACAAATGAAGGTTGGTTTTATAGGATATGTATGGAGGGATATCATGCATATAATAATAATTTGACAATTTCAAGAGAATTATTGATATGTATCAATAGACAATATGCTGCCATTCTTGTGTGGGGCAGTTAATAATTGCAGTAGCTGAACAAATAATATTGATTAAGAAGCTATGGTACAGAGTGCTAGAGCTGTTGTTGGATGGTCAAAGTCTAATAGTCATTTCCCGTATATGACGCAGCATTCACTATCCACAAGATCTTCTGGTAATATGTAAATCATTTCCTCAGTCGGTCAGTCCAAAAAACTTCCCATTTCGAATCAACAAAGGACAGACAGACAGGTGAACGTGCATAGTATAGTACACGTCAACTTAGAACCTCATCCAACCCCAACAAGGTCCCGCCCCAGCCTGATAAATACGTGGTCAAACAAGGATTCCACCCTCCCATATTCCCCCCCATTGGTGAATTCTAATCGTGGGCCATTCTGACTGGCCCACGTCTTGTCATCCAGCTAATGAATTGGTCAATAGTTTGACACCAGTGCTGCGGGATGGGCCCGCAGGGTACTGAAACTGGCCTATCAAATAAAGTGCCCTCTTGGGGGAAAAACACACCAGGCAGCCATAACTAAAAAGATAAGAACTGCACAAAAACGACACATAGCCTAGAGCTCCAGTAAAACCCAGCCATCACATTTAGAAGGTGCAGCAACAAAAATAAAAACAGGAAACCACTTCCAGCAAATCGAAAGTCGAGTAGCTCCTGAAAGCCACACGTCATGTTAAAAACCACTGGCACATAACGACACGCCTATCAAATACATGACCATTATGCTTTAACACATTAATTACCCCACTAACACACATCAACCTATACGACACGCATATTGTGCAGTATGTGGCTGTGCAGCCTTTCATACGTTACATTCCAGCACCAAGTGAACAAAAAGCTCGTGCTGTGCTGGTATGGATTTTAGAAAATAAGTTTTTTTTCCCCCATCGCCCATGGAGAGCAGTTGAAATGGTTGAGATAACAGTATGAAGTTGATGACGAGCTATGGTTCAGCAATCAGCATGATGCACATCACATTGCACAACACAGGTTAACATTGAGTTGACAAGTTAGCCAACATTAGCCTAGCTGATCTAACTTGAGACCCATGTTCCATCCATTCCATCCATATGTTCAAGCAAGCAATGCAACATTGCATGATGCTGAATGATGCAGCAGCTGGAGTACATGGCTACAATGTTGCTGCAAACACAAAATAACGGAAACAATGTTAAATACTGCCGTTATAGCGGCGCAGCAGTTAACTTGTCAATCGGCACGTCAAAGTTTGCCGCTAGGTGAACCCGGCTAACGCTCACTATAGCCAAGCCAAGAAGAACTGACCATAGCCCTCAGCCAGTCAATGAAAGGCTAAACCATCCGCTTTAAAGGTGTTAAATGTTTTTGTGACTTACAGAATTCCACCAGAATGTCGGGATGAGCCGCCAGCGCCTCATCGAAGATACTTTTCTTCAGCACCAGGACATCATCTTCCTCGGCGATCTCAGCCCTGCTGGCCGCAGCCAGTGTGCAGAGTAGGACAAACTTCAGCATAGTTCACACGGCGAGAAGCTTTTTCTGACAGACAGACAGTGGACGTGTAGCAGACACGCGGGCGTCTCCTTTTGAGCTGAAACTCCGCTTAAAGAATCGGCGTTGTGTGGGGTTTTAAAGTGGCAATAGACGCGGCGTTGTGTTGTTGTGTCTACTGCTACTAACGTGGCATTGCGCGCAGAAGGGGCCGGCGGTAGTGCGCATGCGCATTTATCAGGTCGAAAGCTGTTCGTGTTGAAATGTGACTGGACGACGACCGAGCAGACCTGGAAGTGAATGCATCATCACCATCATCACACACCAACCAACCTCCTTTCACTGTGTGTGCACAAACTAAACTTGGAGAAGTTCTCTGGCGTTTCTAGCGTGAAGTGTACAGTGTGATTGAAATGCAAGTAGTAGGCCCAGTATCGTTTCCCCCCCCCATTCTTTTGGGGCCATCAATATGAGACAGTGGTTCCCAAAGTGGGGAGCCCACTTTGTATGAAATAAGTTTAAAGTTGTTAAACTGATTTTGATGCTATATTAGTTTATGGTCCCCTGCCCTGGAGCCCCCCTCAAAGACCCCTGGGGGTCCCTGGACCAAGCTTTAAAGCAGTAGTTCACCCTCAAAATGTTTTTTTTTTATTATTCACCCCATGGAGACTTGAGTTCAACAAAAACATTTTTTGTCACGTCACATAGTCGGAGGCCTTAGGGATATTTCGTGCCAATCGGTCTAAAAGCGCCACATTTTGCACAGATGTAGCCCAGGGCTTGCTCTAATGATTTAGCTAGGGCGCCCGAGTCGGCGACCTTCGGGGTCGCCACAGCGGCCAAATCAAGTTGGGCTCCCATCGACTTTCTATACAGGAGGAAAATACCCAGAAAAAACTTTTTTTTTCTGGGTATTTAAGTAGGATGTGAGGGGTCTAACTAGGGGTTTGTCATAATGCTGACTCAATTGCAAGCATTTGTTTTGCACAAAACACTGATGAAAATGATGAAAAGTTTTTTTTTCTTTTTTTACAAAACAAATGCTTGCTATGTTTTTCTGGGTATTTTCCTCCTGTATAGAAAGTCGATGGGAGCCCAACTTGATTTGGCCGTTGTGGCGACCCCGAAGGTCGCCGACTCGGGCGGGCGCCCTAGCTAAATCATTAGAGCAAGCCCTGGGCTATATCTGTGCAAAATCTGGCGCTTTTAGACTGATAAGGCCCCCGACTAAACACTTTTGCGTCATTTTTTGTTTTTGTTGCATGATTCCTAACTTAAGACAATAATCTGATTAAATGTACCCCCATTGATTCCGGATGGAGACACAAGCATTCGTAGACATTCAAAGTGTCTATGTGTCCTCATTAGGCACTTACTTGTCCTAACACCAACAGCCCCTCTCACTCCCCTGAGCCAGGGTTCATGTGGTGGACAGTCTGGACACTTTCGTCAAAATTCAAATTTCAAAGAGCTAGCCCTAAAGGTATAGTGCTGTGGTCCTGAAAGTGGGTTGATTGAAGGTGGTCCGAATGGACCATTGCAGGTCCATGAATGTTTTGTAAACATAAAAAATAACCCTAACCCTAAGCCATCAGCTGGGTGAAGCTGAAATTGCCCCTGCAGGATCAAAGGTCTCCCTTGAGTCCCTTACCTTCCCAGTTCTCTCAAACCTCCTAATGAATGCACTGACCTGCTAGCTGATCCAATGTGCTACAGGACAGACACAAAAGCCTCTATAACAACTTCAGTGTAGAAATGCAATGAAATGGACAAAAAGGCCAACCATTGTAAATTTCATTTCTATTCAACTCCCAAAGCACGCACGCACGCGCGCGCGCACACACACACACACACACACACACACACACACACACACACACACACACACACACACACACAAAATAGTAATACAAGATGCGACACCGGGCAGTATCACACACCACAAGACAGGTTTAGAAGTTGATTAAGCTAACTCAGAGAATATAGGCCTATTAGGTAACACACACACACACACACACACACACACACACACACACACACACACACACACAAAATACAAGATGACACCGGGCAGTATCACACACCACAAGACAGGTTTAGAAGTTGATTAAGCTAACTCAGAGAATTTAGGCCTATTAGGTAGCCTGTTAATACACGTTAACGTGACCTATAGCTAGCTTGTTCCTACATGTTTACGTGACCTTTTAGCTAGCCTGCCAGTACACGTTATGTGACGAGAAGATATGAGTTGCAACCCTATAGTTAACAATAAGGTTGTAACATAATATAGAAAAGGAACAAAAAAGGAACAGAGTATGATATGAATAAGTACAATAATTGCGTCAGGTCACAAGTTACTATGAAAAGCTCTACTGGCTGTCTGTCCATCCTTCCCTCTGTCTGTCACATCACACTTTTGCGTCACACTTTTGCCCCTACTTTTATCTCTTCCACCGTATGCCAAACTTTGCACACACACACCCTTTGGATAGCAAATCACAACCTCCAGCCCTGATTTCTCACACGGCTCTCTTCTAGCGCCACCATCAGGCTGATTTTTGCAAAACACATTTTTGGACACTGCTCCTACAGATTTTGGCCTAAAATCACGCAAAGCGGTACACAGTAGCCTATCTCTAAAGTCATGTCATCATCATGGATCTGTCCCATTTCCCATATTCCCTCCTGATTGGCTACGATTGCCTTCTAAAGTTTGTTTATGCTCCTGATTATGGAGTCTTACTGGTACATAATGTCACAATGTTGTACAATGTAGATGAGTTGTTGTACTTCGAGAGTTGCATCTTATATTGGGCAGTCCCGATAACACAGTGACCATGTCATTATGTACAAGCATATCTGTATGCTTACACAGACGAGAGTGAATCAGTACATGACTGGTCAACCAGATAAAGGTCAAGCAGGTCAAGCCTACAGTATATATCATAACAGTGTCATTCATCACACAATAAACAATCTTAATCAATGACTAATGTAAAATAGAATAAAAGCACACAAGACACCAAGGCTCATACAATAGCTGATGTTTACATTTTAGGTTAACACATTCATCCAGATTTACAGTGATTGAGCAGGTAGAAGGATTTTGTATCTTAGATAGATAGATAGATACCTTTATTATCCCAAGGGGGAAATTTATTGATCTTAATCAGGGATACAGGATACAGAATATGTCACTGTTGATGGACATACATTGGCTGTTGGGATTGCGCCTTCACTACCATGAGACCAACCCGCTGCCATTATTTTACACGTATAATGTCAGTCAAGCCAACATCTTCCACTAAACTGCAACATTGAAGAGCATGAACCAGTATGAGTGATAAAATGTGGTTAGAATACCAGTAAGACTCCCTAATCGAGAGATAAGCGACCATCACGTCGCAGTCGTAGCCCATCAGGAGGGAATATAGGAAATGGGACAGATCCATGTTGATGACATGACTTTAGAGATGCAGACTGCTACAGAGTACAGACACGTCAGTGTCTTTGCTTAACAATAGTCGTCAAACTGGTATTTATCTCGTCTCGACAGGAATGTGTCAGTATTTTCAAGTTCAGTCACTTCCTTTTACACTGATACAAGATTATATCCAACCTTATTTATTATAGCTTCACAACTTTATAATAACAACGATATTATTAATTATGCATTATTTTGCTCATTCATAGAGTTTGCTTGAAGATGAATAGAAAGAGCATGCTCTTTTCATATCATGCATACAACAGAACACATATTGGGCTACTGTTAAACCAAGACAGTAGGAAGCAACAGTACAAGACATTTCTGATGCTGCTGGCACACATCTATTGGCTGAGGCTATTTGACAGTTTCTCATTCTCACACCTTGGTTTGCCACATCATCACTGTTATATGACAAAGTGTTTCAACTTCATGTTTTTCACACTGTGGAAAACATGACACATATTTTCATACCATGGTTTATAGCAGTGGTAATCAAACATTTTCATGTCAAGGACCCCCAAATTGATACGTATTTGGCCATGGACCACCCATCTGAAAATGTTTTGTGCCAGGGACCCCCTGAAGCAAAGATTTTAGTAAAAATTTACAAGCACAATGCTTGTAAACAGTATACAATCTGGTTAAAATGATTGTGGCGCTAGGTTTACACATTTTGCTGGGGACCCCTTGGGGACCCGGATAGCCTCGTAAACTATCCTCCGGAGAACCAATGGTTTGTAGAACAAAATGGAAATTTATATTTGTAATAAAGTTCTAGGTAACTTTTGGTCTTCGCATGACAGAATTATTTCATTCACTTTTGATAATATTGAATGATTTGCTTCAGGCAATTCTTTTTCCAATAACAGATACTATACCATATTGCATGGTGAAACTCTTCACAGTATTCTTCCATCATGTTTTAACAATATTGTCTTACCCTAACAGTAGCCTAACTGCTCTGCACATGGCTTGCCACACCCCTTGAGCAAACTATGTCTGGGACTAATACTACCGCAAGGCATAACACATTAAAGATACTGTACATAAGGTGAGGCATTTAGTTCAAGTTCACTTCTCCGTATATGTAAACATGTGGTGTTGAAGTCAGTTAACTTAAACCCTCTAGCCCTGGGCTCTTCAACATTTTTCAGGCCCTTACCTTAGACTACTATTATTTATTAATTAAGCTTTTCATAGATTTCATACATGGCTTATAGACTTGTTTGCAGTTTGCATTCAAGTTTTGTTTGTTTTGTTTGTTTGTTTATTTGTTTGTGCACACAATATATTTCTATATGATCTATTCATGTTTTTTTTTTCTGACCTTCAATACCAATTAAATGCTCATTACAAGCAAATCTGACATTTGGCTCAGTACTTGGTTCGCTCTCTTTTTTCTTCAGCAAACCAATTTTTTCCATCTTCAACAGACCTCAATATGTCATGCAGCGATATGTTTTGAGCTTGCAGCTCTGCTATTTTGAGCAAATGTCATACAAAGATTTGGCTACAGGGACTCCCTGGACCCCCTGTTGTATAGACCCATGCAGAGGTCAGCTCTGTACTTGGTCCACTCTTTTTTAGTCTACTCACCACAAGATCTCTTTACCGAAAATAGCTGATTTACAAGCGTTGATGTGTTGTGAACTTGTAGATCTGGATTCTGAGCTTGTAGCTCGCAAATGTTCCCCCGGTTCAAGTGGTTAAATATGTTGCCTTTTTATTTAGTTTATCCTCTATGAACAAAAGGTAAATGAACAACAAATCAAGGGCATCCAAGTACATCATCAGTATGTTCTCAATATGGCAGACAAAATGTGTTACATTCACCCATTCACATGCCAAGGGTGGAGGCATCAATGCCAGGCTGGAATGTTCTGATTCCGAGGCAACCACCTGAGACATTGCATATAATTTAGATAGAGTTTTATTCCCCCAAGCCATCAGACTTGTGCAAAGTAAAATAGTCCCGTAAAAGTGCAATATCCCTTAACCTTTCTACAATATGATGCAGAAGAATGCTGTTGTGTAATATCATTGTCTCTTTATGAAATGACTGTGGTTCTGTCTGTCTGTCTGTCTATCTATCTATCTATCTATCTATCTATCTATCTATCTATCTATCTATCTATCTACCAATGTTCATAATTTTGCAAAATACACTCAATATCTCGTTATACAGAGATAGGTTTCTATTTGCCAGTGATACAAATAGAAAGTGAAATTAAACAATGTAGTGTAAGACCTGTTCAATCAACACTCACAGATCAGCCATATAGGCCTATGTATTCACGCACATGGACAGAATAATACTGGAATAACCAGATACAGCCACACTTCCATTGAAGTCACTTATTTTAGTCCACAATAATGTGATCTGAATAAAGATGCTGTTAGTGTGAGTGAGGATGACGTACATCCTCCCATCATCAATTTAAAATGGATGATTCACTGTGCAGTTGCTATGCAACGCCTCTAACATATCCCTGTTGTCCTTGCGGTTATTGAAGAGAGAGGATTATTCAATATATGTATTGTCATCATTAAGAATAAACGGCACCTAAATGACTGTCCCTTCTGCTCCAAAACAATGCAGGGGCATACATATCAACCACTGACCTCAGATCAGTGTGGTTCTCATACATTTTCACATATTTTCAAGATTTTTCAAAAAGTAAAAAAAATAATAATAGCAATGTGATGTGTTGAGCTTGTAAATCAGTTATTTTTGAGTAGCCAAAGTTTGTGATGCTATATTAACTTAATTTTGCTAAGACAGGCTACTGTACAGGGTAAGAGTCACATTGAGTAATGTATTATCAATCAATCAGTCAATCAATCAATAAATGCATAATTTGTGTGACCTGTCAGCAGGCCAAGGAACATTATTACCAAATATTTCTAGTTTGCATTCACAATCTCAGACCAACAGTCCCTCCAGGCTATGCACCAGAACTATCCCCAGAACTAGCCTGTTCTGATACACTATGACATACTATGTGACACACATTTCAAAACTGTTTGTCACTGTAGTGAATTATTGACACTGCAGTCCCACAAGATGGCACCATGAGCAAACATGGAACAATATTCAAGGCTGCAGAAAACAGAACTACACTAAAGCTAGTTAAAATTGTCATATTCCTGGGGCTATGCTGCCATCTTGTGGTAGCCTCTAGAAACAAAATAAGGAATAAACCCACTGGTCCAATATTATTTGAGTCCATTGGTTCTCTGTGTCTAATTCATAAAACATGCCAACTAAAGATTCTCCCGACACAGGCGTCAGCGGCTGTCTCTCAGATTATTATGTTATGTTGTTTTAACTCAGCCAACACAGCCACATAAGAGACATCATTTCCAAACTGGCAATTATGTTTCCCTCCTATGGCCAACATACTTAAAGTCAGCTGGACAGGATGTAATGTAACATCATGTTACAGACATTTCACCAGGTTCATGAGCAGCTGGAATGTTTTCCGTACATGATTCCATTGTGTAAATTAGGAGTGGTTGTGGAGAATGTGTGCTCATGTCCACGAGGGCTTGTAGAGACCGTGAGATACTGACAGCTCAGACTATCTTTGAAAACAGAAGTGTGTGGTTCCATCGCCTCATCTTAACCCAACATTGCAGTCAGTCGGTTATGCAGATCAAAAAGGAGACAATGTACAAATCAACATTCAGTAGCAGAGGGATCTAGGCTAGTAAAAAAAAAATAGTCTAGCCCAGCCTCAATAGTTACACAGCCCCAGGAAACATAAAACCTAGATTTAGAGGCCCATGGGAAATCATAAAATGTAAACAGTACAAGATTGTAAGTCGCCTTTAATAGGATAAAAAAAATATTTACAGCTGACATTACAGTCAAACCCCATTGCTGACTGGTACATAAAACTGGGAAAATAAGTAAAACATATTGTTGCCGTAGGGCAGAAAGCTTGTTTCTACATCTACATTTCATGTAGATGTATTAAAAGTGTTAACAAGAGCTTATGACTAAACAGTAACTACGTCTACACTGGATTCAGACCTTTCCAGAAAAGTCAAAAAGGTGGTGGGAACAGGAAAGAAAAAGTGTGATCAGTGCTCATAAAGAAAGAAAAGGTAAAGATGGTAGAAATAGTAGGGTGCAGGACAGTTATGAAAAGCCATTGTTGAAGATACTTCACTGCCGAAAACTAGCGTTTCATTGGCCTCTACAAGTTGAATCTTTCAACTGGTTGAACTCCCTGCCACCACTCAGTCATTGTAGTAGCATCAGTTTAACCACTGACACAGTGACACCAGAGGAAAAACAGCTGGGTATTGCATCATGATTGCAATTTAGAAAGTATCTGGCATAGAGGTCAGTGCAACACTATTGTTTTGTTGCACTATTTAGCAAGTGAAATCTTTTATGATGCATTAGTTTTTTTGTCATTCCACTTGACCATATTAAGACAACATTTACAATTGCTTTTAGAAGTGGTGGTACATTTACTCAAGTACTGTACTTATGTAAAATGTTGTGGTATTTCTAATTTTTCTGTTCTTTTACTTCTACTGCACTACATCTCAGAGTCAAATATTGTACTTTTGCTCCACTACAATACTTTGAAAACGTTAGTTTAGTTCCAGGACATTGTAGATTTAGATTATTACAAAACATACAGTAACCACTTCAGCCCTATATACATTTCAGCCATTTGAAAATAGCCAATCTACAGGCTCAAAATGCGTTGTGATGCGACGCATTGTGAGCTTGTAGATGCTATTTTCTAAAAAATGTATACATTTGAAAACTTGTGAAATGGGACTTTCTGCATAATGAGTTTTGGGTACTTTAAGTACATTTTGATACCAACACTAAAGTAAAATTTGAATTCTACTTGTAACAGAGTATTTCTACATTGCTTGCGGTATTGACATTTTTACTCAAGTAAAAAATTGGAATTCACATTCTTTTCCACCACTAGCTTTTAGTCCACAGGCACAGGGAGGTCTTGGTGGGTGTTGACATCTGGATGAGCATGAAAGTTCACTGGTTGGTCACCATTGAGCTCAGCGTACTCCACTGCACCCTGCTGAGACACCATGCAAGAAGACCCCACTTAGTACCGTCACAGGCCATTCATGTGTCAACAAAATGCTGAAAACCATCACAAAGATGCACAGATCAAGTATATATGTCACGGTTTTAAAGAGAAACAGGACATTCGAGACGCGGAGCACTCGTGGTGCGGCACGGGGCGGAGCAAGCGGTCGCCAATACAACGTACTCCAGGCGGTGCGCCGCTCTATTGTCCACGACACTGCGAGCGGCTACCGAAGCCCCCCTGTATCCACGAAGCCCAAACGAGTTACGAGGCCCCCCTGGGTCCACGAAGCCCCAAGCGGCGCGAAGGCCAGCGGACCGGCGGAGCGCCGCGCGAGTTACGAAGCCGTGGTGAATGCAATCGTTATATTTATGCCCAGGCCGTAAGGCCTGGGCAAGCGCACGTTAAACGCCCTGTCCAAGTGACTACAATGGAGCTAATGGCTAGGCTAGGCTAGGCTAGGCTAGGCTAGGCCAGAGCCCTAGAATGGAGAGTTAGGCCAACTACGTTCACTTCATGGGGCGAGTCCAATGGCGGCTCGGGAGGAGCTTCTATAGTGACAAATATCTAACCGGAAGTCTGCTAAATGAATGAGAGCAGCAGCTCAAAACATTATTTCCTAACGACTTTGACCTTTATAAAAATAATCGATTCAGACAAATGAAAGAAAAAATATCACAGGTTATTTCCTGATATCTTATTCGAATTTTATTAACCATGTTATTTTACATCGTTTTTTGGCAATAGTACCAAGTAAATATTACAGAGACTTTAGTTGTCACTGTAAAATACTTTAAAACCGTTCTAATGTTGTATATTTACCTAAAAATGCCGATATTCGCGACGCTGCATCACTTTAGAGCTGAAATGGGTGACGTAACGAGTTCATTTTCGGACCCCTCGGTGACACCACTCTCTGATTATACTGCTCTGGGCTAGGCTAGTAAATAAAGAGTAAACACTTCCGGTCTGCGGCGAGTTCAAAGCGTGACGTAACTCTCTTATCCAGTGGCTGACGTCGCCATCTGGTGGTGATTAGTGTGTGGTGAACTACAAAACGAGCGCTCTTACAATGAACGTCCTGGGTTACCCAAATATCCTGTAACATATACATATACGAGCTAGGGATGCGGTATCGGCCTATTTTGCTGTACTCATACTCGTCCGATATTGCTCACGGCAGTGCCAGATACCATTTTGTTTCATAATATATGTTGGTAACAACATATCAAAAGTCCTAAGACACAGTATTGTGTGTGTTAGTTCAACTAATGAACAGTGTTTTCACCTTCTCTCACTCTAGTCATGACAACATAATTATTTAAAGCATTTTATTTTGGAGCGCCACACACTATTTAAGCACTTGTATAGAAACTTAACTTACAGTATCGGTATTCGGTATCGGCAAGTACTCAAATTAAGTACTCAAAAAAGTGGTATCGGGACATCCCTAATACGAGCACACTTGCAAAGCAGATATATGAACTCTCAGTCAGAAAAACATTCATTTAGTACATCCTGATCACAAAGCATATGCTTATGCTTAAAAGCAGTCCATCCATGCAAAATGTAATGAATAAATGTGAACCCATAAAAAATAGGAAAGAAAAAAAGACACTTCCGGAACGTCCTGGTGGAATGTCCTGTGTCCACCTGGAGCTACACATTCTTGTGCTTCCTTGTTCTTACAAGCACAAAGGCCAATGTAATATTTCAGGAGGAGAGAGGGCCCACCCTTCAATTATAACAACAAACAGAAGGGTAAATGGAGGGAAAGATGCACCCTACCCCTCTTTGCACAAAAGGAATACGCGTGAAGACACAAAACAGAGAGGAGGACCAAGTGGTAGGGCTAGGGGGGGCAATTGGGATTTTCCCAGTAATTACTTGGGCTTATTATAGATGGAATTCAGATCAAACTCCCCAAATTCTTCCTTCAAGGAGATACGGCGATGACAACATAAACCATGATGTCACATCCTTATCTCATTTTAAGCGAAGTTGTCTTTTTTCCTTCTCCCAGTATGAAGTGCCCACTGCTCACAACACCATGTAGGGACAAACAGTAAGCAGTGTGAGCCAGTGCTCATCAAGCCGAGCCATTCCCAACCTGTGGGCCAGGGTCCACTGGTGGGCCATCAGGATATTGCAAGTGGGCCAACAAATAACTGGCAATAAACTACGATTTTATTATAACTAAAGAAATATCATTGTTGTCGGGGAAGAAACCTTGTATGTCCAAAACCGTATTTATCACTTAAAAAATGATTTAAAATAGTGAAAATATCGGATCATCCGGAATCAATGGGGGAGAATTTATCTAATCAAATTATTGTTGTGAACTACTCCTTTAAGTGGTCAGACGGGTGGGCCGAGAAACTCTTCAAGGACAGCGAGACAGTTTTAAGATGGACCCGGAGGTGAGGTTTCCTGGGTCACAGCGTTTGGTTTGATGGGAGTGATATGGAAGGAAGCCCCAGCCCAATTCCCTTTGTTCTTGTCTGGAAACTCTGAGGCACATTTTCCTCTCAGGCTGGACTATCAGCCCACTGAGTGGCAGGGGCGTCACAAGGGGTAGGAAAGTGGGACTGAGTTACTAGGGCCCAAGGTGGAGGGGCCCTAGTAACTTTAGCTATTGAAAAATAGCAGATATACAAGCTCACAGCGCGGCACCGAGTGCCGCGCTGCAAGCTTGTAGATCTGCTATTTTTGAAAAGTTGGGAAAATGTGTGCAAATCTTTGAATATATGTATTTTTTAAGCGAACATTTGTAACTCAAATTTTGCTTCTGGGGTGTCCCTGGAACTATATGTTTTGAGATGGGGGTCCGTGGCTAAATACATATAATTTTGGGGGTCCTTCATATGAAAAAGTTTGAGCATCACTGACATGGAAACATAGGTTTCTTGCACACATTTTCACAATTTTTCAAAAATAGCAGATCTACAAGCTCGCAGCGCGGCACTCGGTGCCGCGCTGTGAGCTTGTATATCTGCTATTTTTCAATAGTTAACATTCATGGGGGGCCCGCAGTGAATCGTTGTACCCAGGGCCCAGAGTTTGGTGTGACGCCCCTGCTGAGTGCATGGGAGTGTGAGCACCAGGCTGGCAGGGAGAGCAATGGAGGGAAATACCACTGTAGCTTACATACCACTATCGCTGTCGGCTGGAAACCTTGTATGTCCAAAACCGCTACTTTTCAGGAATTAGTAAAAACAAAAAAAAGAAGAACCTGTGTGCCAATACCTTTGTAATGTAATTGCCATTGATATATATATATGATGCCAGATGGCCAAGACATGGCCCATATCTGTGTGGCTGGTTCAGATAGGGATCTCCATGAATGGGCATAAAAGATATTGTATGTTGTGATGTAATGGGAACCACTCTAACAAGAATCCCTTTTATGCCCACATATGGAGATCCCTGAAGTCATCAATATTGAGCCCATATCTAACAAGACTTTATATGGTAAAGCCCATATATGGAGGAAGACAGCCCATATCTGTGTGGCTGGTTCAGACAGGGATCTCCATGTACAGTATGGGCATAAAAGGGATGTACTATATACAGTACATGGATCTCCATATATGGGTACCAGGGGTCTCCATATATGGGTAACTGGTCCGATATACATCCAGATGGCCAGATAGCCAAGAATTGGGGGCGCGGTGCATGTCGCCCTGAGGCGTCTTACTATTGTAATAGTTATTATTTAGTCACAAGCTTGTTCTTTTCAGTTGTTTAAATATTTATAAAACCCATAGACAGTAACAGCTCTCAACTCAGTGCATGGTGACACATTTTGAGTTTTTAGATGATTTACATTATTATTCTTTAGATTTATTTGGGACACTGTCATACGACAAAGTAATATTAAAATAAGGTTTACATAAATAAAAAGATGAAATAAGGAGTTTCTGCCCAACAGAAACACTATTATATTAACCACTATTTGTCCACACTTGGTTCTAGCTATACCTTTTTTTTCTCTACATGATACAATATACATACAATACAATATATATTAAAGGCAGAATTACTCAATACTCACATAGTCATGGTGGTCAACAGCACCTGCAGAAACAAGTAAGCAAGTTCATTTTCACTACTTGTGTGTGCACACGCGTGTGTGTGTGTGTGTGTGTGTGTGTGTGTGTGTGGGAGCGTGTGTCCTGTTCACTCATTTCTATACATGCTAATGGCATGCCTTATTCTTTGGTCATTAATGACAAGGCTGCCCTTGCTGAGTGATGTTGTTTCTTTGCTGCAGAGGCCATTGTTATAGCCCAGGAGGCAGTGGTGGGTGCCAATGGGCGCAGTCACGGGCCTCTGAATCAATGCTTAGATGATCACAGCTTGACTCAGTATGTGAGGTTGAGTAATACATGACTCAACAACCAAGGATTATTTGTTCACTTTGACTAAGGTACAGCATGTCTCCCATGGGCTGCTCGCAAGACACACGCAGCTTCTGGCTTGCGTTCCAATAACAGGAAGTTCCTGTGAGCAGTAACAGGATATGATCGCCTACTGGAGTGGTTTAGGTAATCTGGCAATAGCAAAACTGCCCTCTTGTACTTGTATTGAAAAGTTATATTTGATGATATAATCCTACCAAAAGATATTTGGAACTAACTGATTCCCAATGCAGCTACGCACAAATATGGAGTGTGTTGTCTAACCTCAATAGCCCCTTTTCGACTGCAGCTTTAGCACCACACCACACCACACTACACCACACCACACCACACCGCACCACAAAAAATATCTACATTTTCCAATACACAAAAGTCCCTATCGGTAAGAAACAAATTGACCCTTTTAACTGTGATTATAATACAATATAAAATTGTATTACAACTATCCTAAATTATAATACACTATAATGGATTATAACTGTGATGAAAAGTCAGTGAGTGATCAGTCATTATGAAGTGTTTGGCCCTGTTTGGCCTAGCTCAGACCTACTCTAGATTGGATACTTTTTAGTACCACGGTTAGTACTACTTTCACACCACTCTACCCAGGTCCTTGTAGTGGAAAACCTGGCACAAGTGGGTGGTGTGGTGTGGAGTGGAGTGGTGTGGTGTTGGGCCAGTGGAAAAGGGGCTAATGTGTTGTCAAGGCATCGGGTGCAAACAAATCAGTCAGCTCCATATGGGCACAAAAGGGTGCATGCCCATACAGTATATGGGAATATGCCCTTTTACAACTCATAAGAAGTAATATTTGTTGCTCTCACCATGTGCAGAGTTCTGGAGCTCACTGTACACTGTGTCTGTGCCTTTCTTCAGTGGAACTGTTAGATAAAAAAGAAAAAAAGTCAGTAGGTTTCTCTACTTGAACATCAAAAAGCAATGAAATCACTGCCACCATAGTAGACACATGTTTATTTATTCATCATTAACAGAAACTTCCACTTTTATTTGGTGATAGCAGCATCGTAGAAAAACTAAACTAAACTAAAAACATTAAGCTGCATTTATGCCATCTCCAGCCTACAGGGACCTCGACCATACAACCGCATCGAAGAGCGGCTTGGTATCAAAAACCATCCTGGCAATTAGCTCAACCCTTCCTGTTTATGAACTGATGTTTCCAGAATGCCCTATCACTACAGTTGCAGCAACTCCAAAGACATCTTAATTGTGTGCAATTAGGCCCCTCCCAGGATGTGTCTTATCAACAGTGAAGGAATGCCGCCAAGGCAGAGTTAAATGGTTTCGGTACAGAATTGGAAGTGGCAAGGCATAATGTGCAGGAAAGTAAGGGGGTAATAGGAAAGGATCCTGATATGTATTAGGTCACGGAAAAGATCTTGTGCCAGGAAAAGAGAATATTTGGGGTGTTAGATTAGTTTTAGGACAGAATTCTTCAACTGTCTAAATAATGTGGAGGTAACAGTGGATAAGGTGAAACATATGATCTGAATAGTCATCCTTATTGGGCTAACGTCTAACCGGCAAAGTAATAGTGAAATTAATCTGTTCCTCACTTTGACGGGGTACCTCCTGGAACCCCTTCAATGACCCCTGGGTGTCCCTGTGTGTGTGTGTGTGTGTGTGTGTGTGTGTGTGTGTGTGTGTGTGTGTGTGTGTGTGTGTGTGCGTGCGTGCGTGCGTGCGTGCGTGCGTGCGTGTGCGTGCGTGCGTGTGTGCGTGCGTGCGTGTGTGTGTCTCACCTTTAACAGGATCAGCAGGTTGGGGATGCACCACCTCAGTGTATTCTACATCAGGCTCAGTGGATGAACTGCTCTCCTCCTCATTGGCTGTACAGAAGTACATGAACAAAACAGACACCCCATCAGCGAAGAACACACACTAAATGACCCATCAGCTCTGCTCTGTTCTTTATGCATGCTTTGACACTAGCTTTTTACAACAGTTGCTTTGTTATGGATTTCAACGTTAACGTTTCACGAATGAATGACGCCTGACAAACAATTAATAAAACCACCCGTTTCCTTCAACAGGAACCTCGTCCTAATGGTTTTTCCACCCGTTAAAAATGCTCTTGTGGTACTGTAAGTGTAAGGCGCTTTTGGATGAAATGGTTACGTTAGTTTCATTTCAGCATCTCACCTGCATCCGCCGGCCTCTCACTCCACACACTGGCTGCTCTGTCCACCCCCACTACGAGACAAAGACATAGATTCACGCTCAGTCATGTTACGTACTGCTCTGTCCACCCCTCAATACGAGACGAAGACACATACTGTATATCGTCGTTGTCGAGTGGAAACCTTGTATGTCCAAAACCGTTAGTTTTGTATTTATCATTTTTAAAATGATTTAAACTAGTGAAAACAGCCGATCTACAAGCACACGTAGATCTGCTGTTTTCACTACTTTTGTGCGACGGCCTTGAATGATGAAGCAGGGCTTTACTTTGCGAAAGGACATACAAATTTGAAACTTGGAGATACAAGGTTTCCTCCCGACAACGTCGATATGCTGAGTACAGTAGCATGCAAGAGCAATTCAGATTCTTATGTGTTCCTAATATAACTAGAAATACAAGACACCGTCCATACATACTGTAAATATCATTGTAATAGTTGGTAAATCTCACACATTTACCAAATGTGATAATATCCAAATATTCAAAGAGGGTATGTTTAATGTTTGAACTACCGTATGCTTTAATTATTCTGCATGATTTGCCACAGTCAGGTATTGAAAGTAAGACTACTGCTAATTATCTACCAGTATATACAAGATCTGATATTATGCAGTGTTTTGAAACATAACTGTTCATTCATTGCCCATTGAAAAGCAAGTACGTTCCAGAAATATTATCAGAGGGGCAGAGTTTTTGTCGTCCATATTCCACAAATCTTCGGCTGCCTTAAGGCACAATAGGCCACTGTTTATTCAACAAGGGCTACACAATAAGGACTGGCAAAAACAACTTCCCATTCCATAATGTAATCTCAAATTGGAGTTCAGTGGTCTAAGTTATTAACTTCCTCCACCTGCTGCCTGCATTCAAAATAGTCTGGCATACAACCAAATTATCTCCCCGATTTCCAACATACCCACCACCCACCCACCCACCCACACACATGACACAACCCCAACCCCTTGAGACAAAACTATTCCAACACCACCCCTTTCTTGAACAAGTTTCTTTATGCCAACATAGTAAATCTGTTGGAGACTATTGTTTAAAATGTTCATGGCACTCTTTCATTCACATTCCTTTGAGTTTTTAGTTCACAAGATTAAGGTTAAACCAGTCTTTATCATGCACTCATGTTGGTATACAATACATAAAAATAGATAAAAAATAGGCTACATTACATTGTGTACATTGGGCAGACATGAAACACCGAAACATGGCTAAATGGGTAATGTCAGTAAATACCAAAAGTAACCTGTGCAAAATGAATGGTACTGACACACTGCTAAATAAAACCAACGTCTTTATTCTACAAGTGCTTCTTCCAATCAGTCAAGAGATCAACCAAAAATATATACACACATTTCTGCTGATGGATATAAAGTATTATGTACAATTCAAGGCAGAGGTGATCCACTCTAGCCCAGGTGCTGGACAAACGGCAATACAAGAAGAAAATAGAGTCCGCAACACTAGTTTTATTGCTTCAACGTTTCGATTGAAACTAGGGATATGGTACGATAATCGGTATTATCGTTTATCGCAGGAGTCTTCAACAGGGGGTCCGCGACCCCTAGGGGGTCCTCAGAGTTACTATAGGGGGTCCTCCAAATCATAGAAACGTGTTTCTCCTTTTTTATATTAACCACTTGAACCCTAGTGTCCTTATTCTGAGAACTTTTGCCAAAAATAGCAGATCTAAAAGCTCACAACGCCTCGCGCTGCGAGGCGTTGTGAGCTTGTAGATCGGCTATTTTTGGCAAAGATGTTTGGCGTAGAGTAAGACCAAGTACAAAGTGAAATGTCAAGTTAAGTATTGACGATTCAAGTGGTTAAACGAGTATCTGATAACTCAAATTGACATGAATCCAAAATACAATGATGATTGTGCTGTCAAACAATGAAACAATGTGGAATCTCTGAAAAGGTTGTGGGGGTCCCTGCTTCATCTCTCTCTCAACTAAGGGGTCCTTGGCCTGAAAACGTTGAAGACCCCTGGTTTATCGTGATAAACACTCACAATAATCGTATCGTGGATATTTTAATTTATCGTGAAATTATCCTCCGTCATGCACTGGGATCAATTCACCTTTTATTTGCAGAGCTGCATATGCGGTAACATTTAAACGCTATATAATTGGTAAAACGGACCTGGAAATAACATACTTGATAGTCTTTTTTTTCACTCTCTACCAAATCTATTTGCCAAAAAAATAGCCGACCGATAGTCGTGTTCAACGTGTTGGGACACGTTATGAGCTTGTAGATCTGCTATTTTTGGCAAATGTTTCACCACAGGATAATGGATGTTGGGGGTATTTTGATTATCGCGATATCGTAAATAACAATTTCTTTGGTCACAATAATTTTATATCTTTTTATAACTTTTCATATCATCCCATTCCTAATTGTCAGAGTGTTTCAGGCAAAAATCGTGCACTTTATGAAAGAAGCATGAAATTTGGCACACAGTTAGAACATGCCATATGGAACATTTTTGGCTATAGGGCCATCGCAGATTTGTCTTGGGAAACTTGTGGGAGCCAATCAAAGTTGGGCTCTCATAGACTTTACTATAGAGTAAAATAATACAAAAAATAAATATGCTTTAAGTAGCATGTAAGGGGTCAAACTAGGTGTTTTTGGGGATTCTGAATCCAATGCAAGCATTTGTTTTGCACGAAAAACATTCCTTTCCGAGAAACGGCAGCCACAAAACTGTGAAAAGTGATGACTCATCACTAAACCATAGTTTTATGGGGTCCGTTTTTAGCCCAAGGAATGTTTTTCCTGCAAAACAAATGTTTGCATTGGATTCAGAATCCCGAAAAACACCTAGTTTGACCCCTTACATGCTACTTAAAGCATATTTATTTTTTTGTATTATTTTACTCTATAGTAAAGTCTATGAGAGCCCAACTTTGATTGGCTCCCACAAGTTTCCCAAGACAAATCTGTGATGGCCCTATAGCCAAAAATGTTTCATATGGCATGTTCTAACTGTGTGCCAAATTTCATGCTTCTTTCATAAAGTGCACGATTACATCAAAATACTGCCCGAAACGCCTGGACTATAATTGAAACGTTGAAGCAATAAAACTAGTGGAGCTGAGCCGAAACCATTGTTGCACACTCTATTTTCCTCTTATGTACAATTCAAACCTTCATCAAACAAACAAACATCAAATGCACAACAGATAAATAAGAGAAGTTGCATCAACAATGGACATGCAAATAGAAACCAATGGGAATGAAAAAAACGGGACAAAGAAAGAAATGCAGATGATTATAAAACAAGGCCCATCCAGGGTGCAGGAGGAGGGGAGAGAGATCAATGGGGTCCTGCATGGTTCACATGTATTCACAACACAGTTCTCCTGGTCGCCGTGTCAGTTTGGACACAGTCCTTTCATGCCCCAAACATATAATTGAAGAAAATGTCCATATCCACATCTTGGTAGTCATTGTCAATTAAAGGAGTAGTTCACCCCCAAAATGACTTTTTATCTATTGATTACTCATGCCATGGAGACTTGAGTTCAAGGATATTTTTAGTTTTTTGTCGCATTCCAAAGACAATAATTTGATTACAATAAATTCACCTCCATTGATTCCGGATGGGGACCCAAATGCATTTGGGTCCCCATCGGGAATCCATGTGGGTAAATTTACTATAGTCAAATTTCTGTCTTAGGAATGCGAAACATACAAATAAATCATTGAACTCAAGTCTCCAATGTCATTTTGGGGGTGAACTACTCCTTTAAGCTATTATCACACTCATCTGAATTCTCTGTTCCAAATTCAGTTTGCCGTTACTGTCATTTCTTAAATTCCAAAGCTGCCTTTTCTTTGAAGCCACTATATTTTTCATTCAAGTCTCTTGTACTCCGAGGCTTGTCTACACTGTTGCCGGGATACTGTAGCTGCTCCTGTTGCTGAGGTCAGCAGGAAGTGATGCCACACTATCTCGCGTCCCATTGGTCACTCCCCCCTCCGCGTGGTCATAGTGTGGCGTTGCGTCTGGAACAAGACGGCGACAATCAGCGCTCTCAGCAGTCACTCACAAGACTGGACAAACAGCCAGCGCCATGCACTAAACACTCTAAATTCAGCTATCAACCTTCTACTTCCTGCACAAACACTCTACCTTGAACCTCAGAGTGTTTACTTTGGCCCGTGAGACCCACAGCAATTTGCCCTCATGGGAACATCCTATTTTTCTTTTCTCGTGTACATATTTAGCAACACATACATAGAAACACCCAAATGCAAACATAGCATAGCACACAGAGGCAACTTTCCAACGTGCACACATACAGTTCATCATTCTGTTAAGGATTAAATAAATAGACAAATGCATTCACAAAAGATAGCTGATGCGCATGCATGCACATTAGAATGATGCATCAGTGACATGAGTATGGGTTGATGGATGGCTTTTTAAGTAAACATGCTCGGCTATGGCTATTACAAAACAAAACATGCTATGCCTTGTTGCGCTGGCACCAACGACTTGAGCATAATTTATACTTCGTTCTACGACAAGGTATAAATTAGGCTTCATGGTTGTTAAATGGCTTATGGCGTCAGTGCAGTGGCACAAGAAGGTAGTAAAATGAGACTACCTGTGGGTGCGTTATAAACCTCTCTGTCGTGGGTTAGACTCACTGTTAAAGAGTCATCTGATTTAGGGCTCGAAGGCTTTCTGAGAAATGGGGAAAATAAAGTCATCTTCGTCGGTTGTAAAGTTGAGACTGGACAAATACAGCTCACTTCAAATTGGGTAATAATTAACCGACTTACAACCGAAGAATCGAGAAGCACTTTTAGAAAAATTATAAACCTTTCTCACATATCAACGAATCAACACAAAAAAAGTTATAATAGATTGTTTATAATCGACAAAATCGATTAGTCCTATTAACCACTTAACCCTGTGTTATACTTTGTTGTACAATGGTGGTGTACAACGCCTAGCCAGTCTACAAGCTCACAGCGTGTCACAGGGCGAAGCGTTATGAGCTTGTAGATCTGCTATTTTCAGTGTTTAAAAAATGTAATAAACATTCATTAATCATAATCAAGGCACAAGTTTATGATCATGATTTTAAGTTATATCGCCCAACCCTACCCTGGCCTACACTGAGCTGAGATAGTCACTACAGAATAGCACAACATTGATTCTGATGAGGAGCAGCTAGCCATTACATGAAGCCTTGTATAAAGCCTGTACAAGATTGCCATACGTCCAAATACTCTTTGAGCACCTGCTGAAATGGCGTGGTTACACACTTGACATAAACCTATATCTGTCTAAGCTGAGGAAACAAGGTATTCAAGCCAACTCACACTGACAGTTCAGCTGCCGCGTCTCGTTTTTTACCTATGATAGGAGAGAAAAGGTGAGAAGGAGAGAAGAACAGACGGGAAAGACGAGGTGTTCTTTTGGTTTTCAGTCATAAATACACAGTTAGACATGAGCAGCCAGTGTTGCTGGAGGACGGTAGCTCTCTCTACCTCTCTTGGCCCGGAAGCGCAGCACACACAGCAGCACCAGAACCGCCACCACCAGCAGACAGGAGGCCACGATCACACCCTTCTTCCACATCGCCATGAGCACTGCAGAGAGGACGTAGTAGCAGGGGAGATCACAAATCAGAAGTCAAACTAGGGGTGGGCGATATGGTGATAATTATCGTTGAGACAATGTCTCCACGATATGCATTTTCAGAGGTATCGTATGTATCGTGATACAATTGAGGGAGCCTTGTAAAACATCCTGTTTAATCGTTAATACAGAGATTCATTGCAGAATTCAATTTAAACCTGCATTTTGGTCTAAATCGGTAGTTCTCAAACTTTAAAATGTCAAGGTCTCCACTTAACTCTGACAGTATACAAATGAAACCAAATGGACCCGTAAGGGAAAGTTCAATTTAGACCTCCCAAAAGGAACCCAGAGAGTCTAGTTTTTGTCAAGTTACTTGAAAAATAACCATAAAAACCAATGTGAAAAAGAATCGTGTATCGTGATTCGTGATACAGCTTGGGAAAATATCGTGATATTGTATTTTTCCATATCGCCCACCCCTAAGTCAAACTGCAATTACATAAAATCACATTCAGTTATAATGTCAATCACCAAATCACTAGCTACAGTATAAGTTAAAAATAGTAAATGTTGCTCCTCCTGGATCAGACGGGATAAGGCACCCAAAGTTTAAAAGGAGGGAACTTTATTTATGGCCAAATCAAATCACTCCATCCATGCACCACCAAATCACTTGTTGCCTATTTAGATGTAGAGTACTAGAGGAGGAGATACGTTTCATTATGTACCACTGGCTACTATGTATGCATCTACATTACACACTCTTATTGTGCAACCCTCAACCCAGGATTTGAGAATCCCAGTCTCAAATTATTAGTATTACCACCACCACCACCACCACCACAGATAAATGATAGTCAGAGAGCAGCAACAGCACTATCTGCACTTTCCCTGGAGCAGTGGGAATGCCCCCTCCTGTTGCGCCCCTCGGCTTGATATCCATGACCGATTTGGCCCTCAGGGAAAACAACTTGAGGAACCCTGAGATAGATTTGTCACTACTTACACAGGTGCAAGCAGTGAATAGCTAGTGAAAAGCTAGTAATAGACAAAGCTTGCAGGAAACATTCACCTCCCACTCCTGTTACTCAGTGCTGCACAAAGTAAATACGAAAAAAAAAAGTATATACAAAATACAAATACTCTAAATATTACGCAAGTTGCTGAATCAAATGTGCTCTTGAGTCAAAGTACTGGGGTACTTGCTTTTAAGAAATAAGTATTCAAAAGTACATGCTACACAATACTACACAAATCACAAAGTACAGTTTCTTTTTTAATATCAATGCATTGCCGTATTGAAATGCAGACATCCAAAAGAGTATATACAAATACTCAATTAAAATAGATAACAGATACTAATTATATTTTACTGCTGACTCTCACCTTCTACAGTGACCGGGTGGCTGTGGACTTTATTAGCATTGTTGGAGGCCTCGCAGTAGTAGTTTCCGCTGTGCTGGCTGCCCACCCCGGGCACCTGGTAGTCATATGTGTTCTGGTTTGTGATGTTGCTGTACAACGCCTGCGGGTTGCCATGGCGATACCACTTGAAGGTGATGGGCGGCGTGCCTTTGACGCTGCAGATCAGGTAGAGACGGTCTCCCTCGGCGACGTTGCTCAGGTCAGGGACCACTTTCAGCCACGGCTCTGACAGCGGCACTGAGAGGCGGGAACGGATCCAATGAGATGAAGATCACCGCAGTGGTGGTGGGAAAAGTAGTCACGTTTGTTACTTAAGTGAAAAGTATCAATACGGCCATGTAGAAATACTCTGTTACAAGCAAAAGTCTGGAATTCAACATTTACTTAGGTAAAAGTGCACATAGATTGGTATCAAAATGTACTTAAAGGAGTAGTTCACCACAAAATGATTTTTTTTCTATTGATTAGTCACTCCATGGAGACTAGAGTTCAATAATAGTTTTAGTTTTTTTTCTCGCATTCCTGAGACAAAAATGTAATAACAATAAATTTACCCCCATTCGTTCCGGCC
This sequence comes from Nannobrachium achirus, assembly GCF_963921795.1. Taxonomy (NCBI): domain Eukaryota; kingdom Metazoa; phylum Chordata; class Actinopteri; order Myctophiformes; family Myctophidae; genus Nannobrachium; species Nannobrachium achirus. The sequence goes on from NC_137812.1 coordinate 57,982,135, forward strand.
GGAATCAATGGGGGTAAATTTACTCGAATCAAATTTTTGTCTTAGGAATGTGACAAAAAACAAAAAATATTATTGAACTCTAGTCTCCATGGTGTGACTAATCAATAGAAAAAAAGTCATTTTGGGGGTGAACTACTCCTTTAAAGTGAAAGTACCAAAAGTAGGAAGTACTCATTATGCAGAATGTCCCATTTCTTAAGTTTTCAAAAGTCTTTTGAAAATGGCAGATCTGCAAGCTCACAATGCACCGCATCGCGACACATTGTGAGCTTGTAGATCGGCTATTTTCAAATGGCCAAAAGTATATAGGGTTGAAGTGGTTGATGCATGTTTTGCAATAATAATCAAAATCTAGTAACTAGTTACTAACATTTTCATATAATCGTAGTGGAGTAAAATTGCAATATTTGCCTCTGAGATGTACAGTATGTCATGCTTTGTCTATACAACTACTGACTGTCCATTTAGGAAAGTTTAATTGCATGTGAAAATTCAGAGGAAATCAAAGGCATTGTGTACTACTGCCTGTGACTGAAGCCATTATGTGACAACCATGCATTGACGCCTTAAGCCTAATTTATACTTTGTTGTGATAAGTATAAATAGTCTATATTCACCTATGACAGGAGCGGAGAGACTTTTACTGAACATGGGCTCCTTCCTTGGATTGTTCCTCGCCTCACACATATATAATTTGATATCCGCAGCTTGGTGGATGGTGATGGTGAACAGGGCCGGTTGACCCGGCTGCTGGACAGTGATGGTCCTGTTCAGATCGCCATAGTCCCGCCACAGGTTGTAGTGTATAGGTAGGCTGCCTCTGTCGGACTGACAGAGAACCTGGAAGGGCTCCCTCAGAATAACACTCCCCAATACCCATATCTTTGGCGTAGAGGCAGTGACTGGAGGGCAGACACAGAGAGACAAGACAAAAATCATTGAAATCCACCAAATATTTCAGTCTAACTATAACCAATAACGTTGTTACCAAGAATGTCCTCATTGTACTCACTCTACAACAGGGGTCTTCAACGTTTTCAGACCAAGGAACCCTTAACTGAGAGAGATGAAGCAGGGACCGCCTCTACATATTGTAAAATGTGTGATGCAAATTTTCATCAATTTCAAATTCATAGATAGACTCATAGACTTGTTTGACAGCGCTGTCATCAGTCTATGTTGGATTCGTGTTAATGCGTTTTTTTTCAGACATTTAACCACTTAAATCGTTGATACTTGACCTTTCACTCTGTACTTGGTCTGCTGTTTTTTACCTCTGCACCAAACCTATTTGCTGAAAATAGCCGATCTACAAGCTCTCAATGCCGCTGCGAGGCGCTGAGAGCTTGTAGATCTGCTATTTTTGGCTAAAGTTCTCCTCAGAATAGGGATGCGAGGATTCAAGTTGTTAATTTAAAAGAATTATCCTACTGTATCACACAAAGATTTGGCGGCCCCCCTTTAGTAACTCTGAGGACCCCCTAGGGGTCCCGGACCCCCTGTTGAAGACCCCTGCTCTACAATATTGACAGGAAATGCTTGAGATTTTAATAATCCTTCTTCGAAGACATCCGAAGTGACAACAATTCTTTTTAGAACTCAAGTTCTAAAAAGATCAGATTTAAGCTCTACAACGTACAGAAACAAAGAGCATTTCAGAACTCTTACCTTTTGGTCTAACGGTCAAGGTGTTACTGTACTTCAGAATACCCTTGGCTCTTGCCGTACAGGAGTAGTTCAAGCTGTATGGAGGTGCCTTCCCAATGAACACGCCAACCTCCCTCTGTGCGCTCAGGCGACTCTCCGGTGGCTCGATGGTATACGTCAAGTCCTCCCTACGCAGTCTCTCAGAGGCGTAGTTTTGACTTTTACATGTTAGATTCATTCTATCCTCATAAAAGACCTCAGCAGGCGACATGGTCAGCGTTGGCTCTGAAAACAGTTCTGTGGAGTCATTATGAAAAAGATTAGCTGCTTGACAAAGAATATCACTTGGGAGAGTGAAACAAGGATTTAATGTATTTCTCTTCATTTCATTTGAATCAATAGATTTAAACATGATTCATACATCATGTACTGAGCTTCATTTACAGAACTCACTGACGCATCAGTACACGCACACTTACAGTTTAAACTAAGAGCAACAAAGACATTCCCCATACTGTACTGCGCGCGCACACGCGCACACACACACACACACACACACACACACACACACACACACACACACACACACACACACACACACACACACACACACACACACACACACACACACACACGCACACGCACACACACGCACACACGCAGCTATCCTTCTCCAATCCACCTACCAGTAACTGACACAGTTTTCGTTGAGACCTTCGCTATGTTTCCCATGTCTAATCTGCACTCAAAGTCTCCAGAGTGTTTGGCCAGTACAATCATGGTGTGGTTGATCTTGGTGTGTCCATGGCCAAGCAGATTGTTCCCCTGGAGCAGGAAGAGGTTGTGGTTGACAGTGGTTGAGCCCATGACGCTGCATGAGATACTCAGCATGTCTCCCTCATAGACGTCCTCCACTGGGCTGATCTTAAGAACAGTTTTAATGCTGAGTTCTGAGAGACAAACAAAAACAGCTGGGGTTTACACTCTTATCCGGAGCAGATTCAAATATGCTTGGAATACGGTTCAATTCCCAGATAACATTACAAGCAACCAAAAAGGCTAAGTTCGAGGGTAACAGTCTTCAGACCAGTGGTTTTCAATGCGTTTGTGCCTATGGCTCAAAATCTCAAGGCACATCTACAGTATATTCATTACATTACAACCTCAAAGTACTGAGGACTGACTTACTAGGGCCCAAGGTGGATGGGCCTTAATTATTTTATACTTTAGCTATTGAAAAATAGCAGATATACAAGCTCACAGCGTGGCTGCGGGGGTCCCTGGAACAACATATTTTGATATGGGGGTCCATGGCCAAATACATATCATTTTGGGGGATCTTCACATGAAAAGGTTTGAGCACCACTGACATAGAAACATATTTTTTTCAAAAAACCTTAGAAGGATTTGAAATATTCAAAGACTTGCACATCTTCACGATTTGTAAAAAATAGCAGATCTACAAGCTCGCAGCGTGCCACTCGGTGCCGCGCTGTGAGCTTGTATATCTGCTGTTTTTCAATAGTTAAAGCACAAAATAAGGCATAATAATGCGTTCCCAGTCTAAATAGGTTAACCCCCCCCCCCCCTATGAAGAACATTCATGGGGGGCCCGCAGTGAATCCTTGTACGCAGGGCCCAGAATTTGGTGCGACATCCCTGCTTACACAGAACACGCACCTTTAACTGAAACAGTGGCATTGTTGCTTTCCTTTGACTTGAAAGAGTCGGGTGTGACCAGCACAGCATAGTCACAGCGCAGTTTGCGGACGCCCGGACTGCTGAAACGATGGTGGACTTCAACCTTATTTGAGTTGACCCGCTCTTCGCCTATCTCTTCCGAGTCGGCATAGAAGTAGAAGATGATAGATCCGTTCTCCCCAGGGGCGGTGCATGTGGCCGTCACCTCCTCTCCCTCGCTTAACACGCCTTTGTTGATATGAATTACTGGCACGGACAGACCTGGGAAAACACGAAGACGCAGAATATGAAGGGCTTGTGTCATATAGTGATGTTGTTGTTGCGATATCTACCAACTTTGAAGAAAGAACTTTGAAAAGAACCTGAATATCAACACTCAAGGTCTCAAGCACAGCTGATTATATGATCTATTCTAGATTTTAACGGTCTCATAACTTTAAATAAAAAATAGGTATTGGTACTGCCATCGGTTAATGTAAGCTTTATTTGCCGATACCAATATTGACCCATAACGGCAAACATCGGCCGATACATATCATGCCAGCAAGCATTTGTAATTGGGAGTGTCAGGAATAGGTATTGCAAGCTGTAGTGACTATTAACTGTATATGGGATGTTTTCTTCTTTTTACAGGAAATTGATCTGACTTATGGTTATCTGTCCATTATGGTTATCTGTCCATGTGTCCATGTGTTACCATGTGTGTGTGTGTGTGTGTGTGTGTGTGTGTGTGTGTGTGTGTGTGTGTGTGTGTGTGTGTGTGTGTGTGTGTGTGTGTGAGAGCGCTCAAGCGTTTTTGTGTGCGCGTGTGTATGTGCTTCAGGTTGAAACTTTTAAAGTGGTTAATACCAACCCATTTTTTTAGTCATGTTAAAAGGATATCATATTCAAGGCAGCACTAACTTTTAATAATACCACAATGGCCTTTTCCCAAAAGTAAACAGTGTTAAGACAATTTGTCATCTTTAGAGAGCTGTTTCAATGCTGTGTGGGGGGCCCTGAACCCTGACTGAAACGGATCAAGGATCTTGTTGGTATTCAGGATTGGTTGCAGTTGCGATAGGACAATTTTCTCTATTATTTCAGAAACAAATGGTAATTAAAACATGGGCTCATAGCTACTTAAACATTTAACATCAAGGTTATGATTTTAATTTCTTTCCCCTATTTTTTAGCAAACGTTGGACAACTCAATGTTTAAAACATGCACAGACAGTGCCAGAGGCTAAGCAATAATTAATAATAACTTGGATGGTAGGGCTTATGTTATCGGAGGGCACAACATCATGGGGGGAGGTGGAGGTTTTCATGTATCAATTCAGACAGGCACCGGTTTAAATGAAAAAGAGATTGTCAAAGAGAGGAGGAGAGAGCATTGATCTAAGATTTTAAAAGGTTTCCAGTGAAACACATCAGTAACTTCTCAAATACCGTATTCTCCGGACTATAAGGCGTACTTAAAAGCCTTTAATTTTCTCAAAAAACTACAGTGCGCCTTATAGCCCAGTGCGCCTTATATATGGATCATTCATTGACATTGACATTCCCTTTAGCACAGTTCCATCTGTTGGATGCATAACGCAACGGTAGCGTCTATTATGTGCGCCTTATAGTCCGGTGCGCCTTATATATGAAAACAGTTCGAAAATAGACGATTCATTGACAGTGCGCCTTATAGTCCGGTGCGCCTTATAGTCCGGAAAATACGGGTATGTCCGTTTCAACATAATGATAGATATTGGGATTGAGGACTTTGAGAATGTTTAGCCATTAGCTTTTTTTGGATATGTTTGGAAATAAATTACATTGATATTTTTTTCCATCTCAGCTCAGCTGTCCATCAGACTTGCCTAAGAGAACTAAAAAAAAGAAAAAAGAAGCAGATCTGAAGTATTTTTGCAGTACGGCACCATTTTATGACAAGATATAAATCAGGCTTAAGTGGTCACGTTTTGGATGGATATATTTGAGTGGAACTAGAGTATTAATGTTAAAACTCATAATATCAAGGTCAAGAGTATGCCTTAGAACGTGGATAGCATTGTTAGCTTTATGTTCTGAAAGAGGCCAAAACAATCCAGGTAATCTTTTAGATAATTTGCAAGAGTATTACATTCATCTAAGATCAACAGTCTGTCATGCATTGGGACAATACGAGACAGGAAGCCAGAGAATTCATTCTATCATCAAGTCTTTGTCTGGCTTGGGAGGCCTATATACTGTACAGTATATTTATTTATGATAGAGGCTAATACTCTGTGATTTATTTTCTTCTTCTGTCTTTTTCTTCTTCTGAGAATGATTTCACAACTGTTTGTTGTCCTAAAATAGAAGAGAGGGAAGAATGTGTGGAAGTCTTTATTATGGCTCTGTCTACCTTGTTTAGGCAGTTTCTCTCAGCCTTGAAAGAAAGATAAGGTGGATGGCTGCACAGAGGGTGTACAAATGGTCTGGTAAAGGTTTTATACCAGGGACGTGCTGGCCATTGGGAAAAGCGGGCCAACTCCCGAATGGCCGGTTCATTCCCGGCCGGTCCAGGCCGGCCATTAGGGAAAAAAATCAAAAATAAAATGTCGGCCTTCGTTCCATTTTGGGGGCTAGGCGGCCAACAAAGTAAATCGTCACTGTCGTGCAGAAACCTCGTATCTCCAAGTTTCAAATGTGTACATTTTTTCGCAAAGCAAAGCCCTGCTTCATCATACTAGGCCGTCGCACTAAAGTAGTGAAAACAGCAGATCTACAAGCACACAACGCCTCGCGGTGCGAGGCGTTGTGTGCATGTAGATCGGCTGTTTTCACTAGTTTAATTCATTTTTTAAATGATAAATACAAAACAAACGGTTTTGTACATACAAGGTTTCCAGCCGACAACGACAAAATATAACTCATGTAATTGGCCCACTGGCTTGTCACTTGTCATGATCTGAAATGGCAAATCTTTGAGTAGCAGCAGCGCTATGGAGAGAGATCTCTCTCTATAGCGCGGAATGAGGGCCTCTCCAACTCTTTTTCCTGGGCCGAATTAGGGGCCCAGCACGCCCCTGTTTTATACTCTCAGTTAAATTAACACTTGTGATTCTGCTGTGTGGTGCCAGTGGGCTCCAGTTCTGGAACAGCCACAGACTATTTTGGCATATACTTTAGTTTTTAATGAATTTGGCACTTTATTCATTTACAATTTATCTCACTGTTTAAATTCGATGGAAAATACCATAACATTGAAAGACTTAAGCTTGCAGGGAAAAGACAATCTAATTGTTTGTGAGATCACTGAATGGGGTCTTTGACCACAGAAAGTATTTCAAAAATAACATATGCACAAGCTCACACATTGTCAGCTTGTGGATCTGCTACTTTCACTTTCCCATAATGACATGCTGAAAACTGGGATGTCAGGCTGGTTAAAGGCATGTTGTATTATACAAACAAAACATATACTGTATGTATCCAAAATAGCTGTTTCTTTTTCTTTCTTTTTTTTTATCCCACGATTTTGCAACCCATTTTCACCCAGTGCCAATTGCCTATGTAATCCTTATCCTGGGCTCTGCTCTCCCTCTGCCGTGCCTGGGTGGGGAGACAACGGACTGACCTCATGCTTCCTTCAATGCATGAGTAGTCCAAGTTGTTTATTTTCACCTGACAGTGGGGATTTCCCCGGGAGGCATTATTGAGACCAGGATTACTGCATGTTTTTGTGAGGGTATCAACCCTAGGAGACACGGAGAGAACATGCAAACTCCACACAGAAAGGCCCCTATCGCCGACCCCACCTACAATATAGCTGTTTCAATGCTGTGTATCCAACACAACCAACCTGGACAACAACAGGAGAATATAAAAACACCTTACCTGTTACAGTGAGTTTCTTTGGATCACTCGTACTTTTTCGGCCCTCAATGTCAACCTCACATTTGTACTTGCCAGAGTTGGACACCCTGGCCTGGTACAGCGGGTAGACCAGCTCCTCAGAGCTGCTGGTGGTCTTGGTGTAGGCCACAATACCATCCTTGTAAATAGTGTATATCCGGCTCAAGGAGTGCACGCTGCCAGCGATGGATGCTTTGCATCTCAAAGTGACGTTGGTGTCCCGCGCCACTTCAGTGCTGGGCTCAATGTCGAGGACAATTTCTCGGATCGTGAAGGCTGAGGACGAGACAGGATTAACGATTAGAACAAAAATCAAAGACAAAGGCATTTTCTTGAGTGGATCGTCCTGTGAAGAGCTGTTTGAAATTATGAGCTTGTTTCAATGTTGTTTTATAAATGGCCAGGCCAACCATGGTAGGTTTCCTTTTCTTAAAAAAAAAAGAGTATAGCACACACGTAGCTGCCGATGCAAATATTTATTAGAACACAGAAAAAAGGAACTAACGTTTCAGACGGACAGGCTGCCTTCTTCAGGGTTATCTATAACCCTGAAGAAGGCAACCTGTCTGTCTGTCTGTCTGTCTGTCTGTCTGTCCGAAACGTTGGTTCCTTTTTTGGTTGGTTTCTTTTAATAGATATTAACCGGCAACTACAGTACAAGTGTGCAGCTATACTCTTTTTTAATTATAGTGGTTGTTCCGTTGGCTGGCACCTAATAAGGACTGTATATGAGGTTTCCTTTTCTGTCAAGACATGTTTTCTTACACTAAAACAGAATTCATATGCAGTATGATATTTCTAAGATATTGGACAACTGGAAACATGATTGTATTTAACTTTGCAATCTCATCTAACACAATGTTCTGAATTTCCCCAAATGACCACCAGTGTGACCATAACTGCAATAATTATTGCCATAACTGATATATTTAGTAAACGACAGCATCATGTGGTGTATAATTCAAGGTTTAACCATCGTTCCTCGCTCATCACAGCATCAATTCATCACGGTACATGCAGACACTTCCAAGCAGTGTGTCACGCATTCACCCAGAATGCTACAATGGTTACAAAATGCTCAAACCGCAGACCCAGAGCAGACAAAACAGGTACTCAAATTCACATAGTCATGCTGTGTGTGTGTCTGTGAAGACAAAAAAAAAACGAATTCCCTGAGTCACATCCAGGTTAGGAAGCAGATGTTCCATGCTGTTTATATGTACACAAATCAAGTATCTTGCAAGACCAACCTGAGGGCAGGCGGGGAGGTGTTCTGAGGGAAGGGTTAGTAGTAAGCACCCTCCTCCCAGGCCCCAAAAAAAGGAAGGAAAGGCACTTTGTTAAACAAACATCCATCTCTGGGGACCTCTCGCTATTTCAGAGAAATATGGTCCCCACCCAGCATCACTCAGCAGAACCTTACTTAATGATGATGGGTCATTTGATAAGTAGCAGGGCCTGAATGTTTGGGCCACGGAAACGATGCAGTCACTATTATGCTGGGACCAGACAAATGACTGCATGATGGATAGTGCACTATACACTCACTTTCTTTCTTGAATTTGATAAAAACTACATTCAATAACGTATGCTCCATCTTTAAATAAACATCACTTTTCCACCAAACCATTTAATAACAACGACAAAAGCATCCACAGTCTGATGGAAATCCCAATTACAAAGATGAGGAAAAAGCAAATAAAACAGAACCGTAAATCCTACAAATGGCATCACTCAACATAGAGGCTTAACATACAGAAATAGACCTGCTGCTCATTTGGCCCAGGCCAGGATAAGGCCTCCATCTCCAAACATAATTGGCTCTGGCTGTCTCATTCTACCACAGTGCCAACCAACACAGGAGAAGAGAGAGGCGTGTGACCGTAGCAGCAGCCAGATTCCCAAAACCACCCAGCATAGCTTTTCCACGGTGCCAGAATCTGATGGCCAAAAGCACTGATAACAGCCAGGCCCGTTTCCATTGAATGACGCACAGTGAAAATCCTTCGTGTTCATTTAACTCTCAGAGTTCTTACAAACTTAAGTTTGTTTTTAATATTTCAGAGCATTAGTACACAGCTGTGACTGGTACTGTAGTTGACAAGTCTTCAAACTTCACTATGTTCTACTCCAGCATAGAGTACCACTGATGAGAGCAGTACATGATTAAACTATGATGCTCTCATTGAAGAATGAGCATAATTAAAATGACAATCAATTAGTTGCATAACAACAAAGGTGTTCTTTCAGTGTAGTGATGACACAAAAGGAATCACAGAACATAACAAACTCAAGTCATTGTGAAAATGAAGACATACTTACATTGAGGCTCTGACCTTCCACCTGAATGGACCACATGGGAGCAAAAAGAAACAAACAAACAAAGAACATCAGGTTAAAGACAAGTCCATCAAAACACCAAATTCCCCCCAAAAATGTGTTCCTACGGTATATGATCTAACACCAGAGATCCTTACAACAGATCAGGAGCATGGAGGTGAGCAGTAGGAGGGGGCCCATCCTGGCTGAGGGCTGCTGGGACTCCCTGCGCCTCTGGCTGACCAGAAGATAAGTGACTAGTGGCTCAACTGGCGGAGGGCTGAACAAGGACAGTGTGGTGGGCGGCAGCGGGCATGAAGGTGGCGCTCCACCTCAGCCATTCAGTGGTCAGACAGTGGCAACAGTTATCACTCCAAGCAGCCCTGCTTGGTTCGGCTTAATTTGTCAGGAAGTGACTGTTGTTTCCTCAGGATGTGCACGCCGCCTGGCTCTTTGCTGTTGTGGAATGTTCTCCACCGGCCCGTCTGTGAGTGGGGAGGGAGAGAGACACAGAGAGAGAGATACAAAGAGAGAGACAGAGATACAGAGAGATAGACAGAGAGTGGTCGCTGGGAATATTTCACTGTGTAGGATTAGTCAACATTTGACCCTTGACCCTTAGCAGGTAGAGATAAGTCAGAAGGTGAGAGCGCAAGAGAACATTGTTTGGTATGCTGTAAAGACCATTTCCTGATGTAAGGATTTCTCAGCCACTGCAAAACCACTTTCCACTGTCATAAATCTCAAGTCATAAGCGTGGCTTTTAGCGGTCATGCGTCGGTGGAACATTTCACTGGTAAAACATAACCCACAGTGCTGGGCAGTTGCACTTACTGTAGCTGGTATTGTTTCATTTCAGTCCAGTAGGTCCATCCAAACTATGACATGTAATAGCAAATTTTAACTTACTTTTTTCATTCACCATTAGCCAAGACTCGACCGATACCGTTGGACACCGCACTGTCCTAGTCAGGAACGATACAAGTCAGGAACAATGCAAGTTGGAAATGCATGCCCCATCTGGTTATTTAACGTACCTGTTGTCAGAATAGAGTACCTGTCATACTATGGAGAAATCTATCAGTCTATGCCCATATGTCAAGTTCCGTTTGATGCATGCCAAATACAGAGTCCAGGCCAGTCTATGACGTCATAATGATGACATCAGGGCTCCATATATAGGGATTATGGACTTCAATATTTTTGGGAGATCCACAGATTCCCTCTCTGCGCATCACTACCTTGGGTCCTCAGTGATACACCAAATACGATGGGCCGGTTCTTGAGATGCGCTGATGACACAAATGTACATACGTACGTAGAGATTTCACACATTTATAGTAGAGTGAGATGGGTTTAAAAAAGAAAAGGTTTAAAAAGTGTTACAGGTTTCAAACGGGCCTGTTTATTCTGGATGGATAAGGAAGGTGTAAAGCAGGGGTCAGCACATACTGTATATATTCAAGTCATTATATAATGGAACAGAACACAAATCAATTGCTACTGATTTGGAAATAGAACATACAACAAACCACCTTGTATACAATCATAACTATATTGCTATGACATTGAATAAATAAAGATGTGTGTGTGAGGGGTGATGTGTTGTGCATGTATGTGAAATCAAATGTTTCCGGTGCAAATATGAAATTTTGTCCCGGCCCTATCCTTGATTGTGGAACTTTTACTATTTGACTGACAGGTACGTATCCTCCTTTTTGAACAAGAGCTCTCAGTATTCAAGGTGTCTTCTTAGAACAGAGAGAAACAATGTATTGTTTTAAGGCAGGGGTCTTCAACGTTTTCAGGCCAAGGACCCCTTAGTTGAGAGAGAGATGAAGCAGGGACCCCCACAACCATGGATTCCATAATAGTTTCATCGTTTGACAGCACAATCGTCAGTGTATTTTGCATTCATGTCAATTTGTGTTTTCAGATATTTAACCACTTGAACCGTCAATACTTAATAAACACTCTGTACTTGGTCTGCTCTTTATCCCCTCTACAACAAACCTCTTTGCTGAAAATAGCTGATCTACAAGCTCACAACGCCTCGCAGCGTGAGGCGTTGTGATCTACTATTTTTGGCTAAAGTTCTCATAATATGGACGCTAGGGTTCTGGTGGTTAATATTAAAAAGTCACACAAAGATTTGGAGGACCCCCTGTAGTAACTCTGAGGACCCCCTAGGGGTCCCGGACCCCCTGTTGAAGACCCTTGTTTTAACCCATTTAGACCTGAGGCCGATTCTGAAAACGCCTGAAAACCTATCCTAAGGTTTCTGAAAACCTTCAATTTCTTATTCCAAAAATGTAAAATAAATTATGTTGCTATATGTATAGCAAATACTGATGTGACACAGACGTAGCAGCCGGCCTTAAGGGTAATACAACGTATAGGTAGCAGCAGGTCTAAATGGGTTAAGGCAAGTGAAACACAATTTTAGTTGTGTTTCACGTGATGTTTTGTATCCAAAAGTATTAAGAGGAAAGGTGACTGTGAAACAGAACATTCAAAGAAGAATGGAAAGAAAACAGGCCAGCTATCATCACTGCCAGGCCAATTCTGTCCCACGGGCCTCCTATTGCCTAACACTGCTGTAAATTAAGGAAACACTTCTTCCACACTTTTTGTGACTTAAAATTTTAAACCATAATCCCCAAATAAATTATAAAATTAAATCATGGTTAAATTGTTTTTGTGTATACATATCTGACTGTCCCTAGCATAACTTGAATATGTGTCCCCCATATGACCTGGGAGAGTGCAGTGCCAATTCGGTCAGACTAACACTTTCAGAGAACCGAAAAACCACTAACATCTGTTTCTATCTGTCCGCAGGTCTGTGGTGGACACACAGAGTCTGTATGTTTGGGGGGAGTGGGCACTGGCTTACCTGTCCTGATGGGCCAACCCAACCGTCGTCTTTACTGATTGACTGAGCTTTAATTCACCCTTTGTCAGCCTTCTGATTGGTCCCTGACTGACCAACCAGCAGTCTCTCTCTACCTTGTCCCGCCCTGGTTCCGCCTTTTTTATGATGAATTTGCTAAAACATCATAAACATCATAAAACATCAAATAAAAACATTTAAAAACATGCCCTGTCGCTATACTGCACCCGAGACTCTCCTTTTTACTGAAACCAAGTTTAAAATGAGAATTGAATACACAAAATAACAATAAGAAGCAACTAAACTTCAATGGTAGTGGATGGAGAGAAAGGACTGTTGTCCCACCAAGACACAGGAACCAATGGGTGTGAAGAAGGGCTTGACAACAGGCGGGACTTGACAAAGGGTGAATTGCGTCATGTTTGCGCCGCTTAGCCAATAAGTGACAGCAGGGGCGTCACAAGGGGGGGAAAGGTGGGACTGAGTTAGGCTAGGGCTCCACCAAAATGACGGCGTCGTGCCGGCGTCAAAAAATGAACCGGGGCGAATTTGAGCGTCCGACGCTGACGTTGACGTCGGCAGTGGAGCACCCTTCATTGATTAAAACGGGAGCGTTCCCAGTGTTGACGTTGACGCGACGCTCGACGCGCCCGGTGGAGCCGGGGGGTTACTAGGGCCCAAGGTGGAGGGACCTTCATTATTTTATACTATGCATTTGAAAAATAGCACATATACAAGCTCACAGCGTGGCAATCGGTGTGAGCCCGAGCTGGTGCCCCGAGGTCACAAATGCATAATACTTCACTTCACACTGTATAAACATCCCAAAATCAGATTTGAAAAAAAAAGTAATAATAACCCCTTTGTTGTGTGTATTTGGTTTATTTCATCTCCTGTCTTATAAACCATGATCAGCCAAGCAGTCTACAGTCACAGAGAAACACCTGATTGTTTTCACTTGTCAATTATATGTTGGTGAAGTTTCTTTTTTTTCTCTGGATCTAAAATCTTAAAACTCAGCGATTGATACCAAGAGATGAGTGTGATTCTGAGTTGGTGAGGCAGAGGGTGGGTGTGGGGGCTCCCAGTAAGGCCTACTACTGTCAGTTAGAACGCGCTACTGAGATTAGATATGGGGTGGTGGTGGGGGGACAGGGGGACTGTAAATACAGTCGCTTACAGAAAATGCATGGCATGTATTTACCAGTTCCTTTAAAGTCCACAGGCAAAGCATTTACAGTTCATTCTTTTTACAGTGAGAAAGCCAAGCTTGGGACGTTAGAGGCACAATTAAGAGATAAAAAGGTGAAGAGTTTAGCAGGAACTATGGTGGAGGAAAGTGAGGGCGTATCGGGGGTAATGTTTAGAAGTAGGGAGAACAGGAGACTGTTTGTACAGTAGGTGTCAGTGAGGGGAAGGTCATCCCCTCTCTCTTCTCTCTACTTCACGGAGGCCAAGGCAAACATAATTCCATTTAACACAGAGCACAATTAAAAACATAAAATCACAAAGAAAGGAAAAGGAAAATGATAAAAAAGTTAAACAAGCAAAAGAAAAAACAAATCCCAGGGAAGAGGCACGTCTATGGCAATACTGCACATTTGAGAAAAGAAAGACTAAACAAAGATTCCTCTTAAAACGTCACAACTGCGACAACTGCTGCACGTCAGAAATTCAGCAGTTGTGATTCTCATGGTTCCAGGAGTGACACCAGACCGTACTTTGGAGTACAATGTGACGACACGGTCCATCATGCTGACTGACACTCACGAGGCTGGCAGTTGTATTTAACAGAGGTTTGTGGTGTCTCATGAACGGTACCTGAGACTGACACTCAAAGAGGTTCACCAAGAAGTGAAGTGTGCCGCGGATGACTAAAATACAATGAGAATACAGCGGTACGCTGTGATGGACGGTTCCATACGGTGTATCATACAAAGTGCTCCAGGTCACAAGTCTGATGTCAGTCCTCCACACGCGTCATGCTGTTAACATTACACTGACAACGCCTGAGCCATCAAACCAAACAACTCTGGCAATAAAATCAAGATTAAAACAAAGTAAAGAAAAGACAGGAAAAAATAGTAAATCTTGCAGCAGACTTTTAAAAAGAAAAGAAAAGAGAAAAACATCCAAAGGGTTGGGGCGATCCCTAGTGTGGTGAGTCAACAAATCCACAATGCTGTGGGCTCCAGGGTGTCTGACAGTCTGAATAAGAAGCTGCTCCTCACCATCTCTGACTCTGACAAAGCAACATCATATAACTTATGATCATGTTGAAAACATACAGATTGCAAGGTGCCATATGAGACAATAAGGAACCTTATTGGAGCACAGGGGGCAATGATAATGAACAATGTGAATCTGTGTCTGGGAACAACATACACAGCACACTTGGGTGAAATCATATTAATATTTGTTTCCTTGGGTGCCAAATGGGTGGGGTTTGCCAGTCCAGACACATAGTGGCAGAGAGTTTGCACAATCACAGGAAAGCTAAGTCAATAGTGGGCACAATTGTTGCAAAAGAAACACTACAGATTACTACATTATGACCAGGTTCTGGTATACAGTGTGTGTAACATCTGTGAGGGGACACTGCAGAACAGCACAACCTTGTCCCTAAATCCCGTTTGCACTGCCGTGATTGTGAATGGGGATGGGTGTGATGCTGATGCTATTGCTATGTTGTCACACCACTGAGTGCTGCAGACTGGGGTTTGGCGTACAGGGAAAGCTTGAGCATGCAATGTACCTGTTGTAGTTCAAGCTTGCTTACGCTGTCATTAATGCTGTTGAATTGCAAAACAGTGCTTCATCTTCCCTAGGGGCTCTTGAAAGTGATTGCTTGAGGCTGAAGGCTGGCTGTTCTTTATTGCTTTGCAGGCGGGGCACACAAGTGGCACAGAGTCCCCATGAGTTTAAGCGGGGTCAACGGGTTTAGAGTGGGGCGAGACCATCGTAGACTTTGTCACCACTTCCATTCTCCTCTCACTGTGCTACTTAGCTATAAAGGCATAAGTCAGCCTTTAGGTCAGGGGTGCCCACACATTTTTGACGTGAGATCTACTTTTAAAATGACTAGCTCAACATGTTCTACCCATCCAAAATATTTTAGCTGAGGGCCTGAGGGGGGCTTTGGAATAGCAGCACTGGCTTTATATTTTAGACAAACACACTACTGTAAGGGGGAAATAAATGGGAAATACTGGGGGGAATGTCTTCATCCCATTCTGTATGGAAGTGGTAGGTTTTGGGGTTCTTTGTAATGCTACTGACTCTTGAACAAAGTATTGCATTGGATGTTTGCCTACTTTAGAAGCCATGAAGGGAGCTGACAGGTCCTTCTTGATGTCATATTAATTATATATTTTTAGAGGCATGTCATGTGGTCTACCTGCACACCATTGGTGATCTACTGGTAGATCACAATCTACCTTTTGGGCACCCCTGCTTTATGTGATGAATAGAGTTGGGGTGTCAAGGAGCCCATGTGGAAAAGATCTGATAAGAGGAATTTTAATGGAAGAGGTTAGTCAGTTTGGCACACTGGAATTAGTGATGGGTATCGATGTGGAGGAAGGTAACTTGCATGAAGGTGGGGCGTGAGGGGCCGTGGGGGCGGGGTCATTAGTTCTGTCCAAGGCTATGAAGACCCACTCTGGGGCACAGCTGTGCTATAATCCATTTAACACACACGCACGCGCACACACACACACACACACACACACACACACACACACACACACGCACGCCGGCACACATTTCATTTGACTGCCGGGTAAACAAGCCAGGCAAAATAAGCATAGTCAACCATCTAAAGGGTCCTTAAAAATGTCTGATCAGCGATGCAGCAAAGTAGCAAAACTCCTCAATCTGTGTCCATTGGCTGTAGTGGGGCCACTCGTCCTTCCCCGTAATGAGGTCCAGCGTAGAGCAAGTCTATATTCTCCTGCCCTGGTGTACAGGTTAAGTGTATGTTTTCCATAGTGTGTGTTCCTTTCTCCTTTGGGTGACCTCATCACCCCCTGCCGGGTGCATAGGGGTCAGAGTTCATTCGTGTAGCGACGCTTGGCGTGAGGCCAGGAAGAGCCCCTGGCGATAGGAAGGTACCTCCTCTTAAAATATAACCTATCATCTTCTTTATATGCACTTTAAATTTACACACTCCTCAGCACAGCCAAGTCTACAATCATTAGCTTCATAATAACAATATGAATAAACAACAATAATAATAATAATGATAATAATAATAATAATAACAACAACAACAAAGACACAACATGAGTTTTTGTCAGCAGCCATCACTAGAACATTCAGGGTGGTAATTGCATATGTACAAGAGAAGGTCATTTACATCCCAGGTCCCTGGAGCTCAAGGTCAACGGTCACAAGTCGTAGGTATTAGGAGAAGGAGAGGGGTGGAAGGAAGGGCTCCAGTGGTGAGGTGTTATCTGAGCCTCTTCTCTGCTGAGTAGATGGACATATAGTAGTCATTGCTGCCCACCGCTAAGTGGGGCTGGAAAGAAAACAGAGTCGGTGGGAAAAAGGGCATTTTAGATGGGTAAAGACAAGTACAAATACGTGTTTAGGCACGTGCATTTTGTCAATATGTCTATCAATGAAAAATAAAAAGGTCTCAGATAATCTGAAAGAACACGTTGAGAATGGGCCTTAGTGATTCACATTCTATGCATTGCTTATAAACAGTATGCAGATCTAGGAAACTGTGTGGAACCTTTTTCTTCTCGACTTCCAGTGATACAGAGTACCATTAGCACAGTGACAGTCATTTTCAACTTTCCCTACTCAATGGAAAAAGTACTCACATTTTGTACTTAAGTAAAAGTATCGATACTGCACTGTAAATGTACTCTGTTAGGGTGCCCTCACACCAAAATACCTAGAGTGGAATCCGCCAATGCATTTCAATGAGAATGGAGCGTTTTTTTTGCAGAAATCCTCTACTGGCAAAAAAACGCTCCATTCTCATTGAAATTCATTGGCGGATTCCACTCTAGGGGCCCTATTATGATCCAGGTCTTATGCCTTATGCCTTAACTTCTTTACCTTTTTTTCACTATTTTGAAAAACATTTTTAAATACTTCAAATGCTGATCTACATTTTCACGGTGTGAACTTGCAGATCAGCTATTTGAAATATTTAAAAAACAAAAACAAAATAGTAAAAAAAGGCAAAGAAGTTAAGGCATAAGGCATAAGACCTGGTTCATAATAGGGCCCTAGGTATTTTGGTGTGAGGGCACCCTTACAAGTAAATGTCCAGAATTCAAAATGTACTTGAGTAAAAGTATGAAAGTATTGGCATCAAAATGTACTTAAAGTACTAAAAGTAAAAGTACTAAATGTTTGAAAATAGCAGATCTGCAAGCTCACAGCGTGTCGCATCGCGACACGTTGTGAGCTTGTAGATCGGCTATTTTCAAATTGCCTAGGTCTAAAATAGGGCTAAATTGGATTAATGTTTGTTTTATAATATTATAATTTATATCTGCAAAGTAGCTACTGTAGTAACTAAAGTTTTCAAATAATTGTATTGGAGTAAAAGTACAATATTTGCTGTTGTAACACACTGTTTGTAATGGTGTCTAGAAACACATCTAACAAGATTTGAAAGTAATATTGATTGAGACCAGTACGTTATACCAAAACTTTATAGACCAAGGTTATTCTCCTAAACAAAAGCAGGGCCCTTAGCCAATGAGGAGCAATGTTCTAGGTGACATCATCACCAACAAGTGCAACCTGACAAAAACACCCACATGAAATCTTTTGTATTATGTTCTCACAAATCTTTATATACTCAGGTTATTCTCCTCAAAAAACTGGCCGACAATACAAAGGCAGGGCCTTTGGCCAATGAGGGAGCAGCGAGCCCACACTGTTTGTAATGGTGTCTAGAAACACATCTAACAAGATTTGAAAATAAATTTCCCTAGGGGAATTTTTGACAGCTGCTGAAAGTTGAGATACCATTAACTTTACTACATAAAAAAAAAAAAAAAAAACCTGCTTTAAATAGCATTTGAGGGGTCAAACTAGGGTTTTGAATCCATTGTAAGCATTTGTTTTGCACAAAAACATTCCTTGGACTAAAAATCAAACCTCGGTTCGAAGTGAAGCGGTGAATCTTAGTATAGAAGTGTCTGGAGAGCCGGTATGATAGCCGGTATAATGAGACCTATTGCATGTACAAGACAGATAAAACCTGAAGGCCAAATTATCATGTGAAGCTTGACCAATCCTCAAAGTATCCATTCATCTGACCGGGAGGGACACCGCACACATATTCTGGACGTACAGGACAGATAAAGCCTATTCATTCTGAACTGAAATGACCATATATGGACATGGGACACACATTTTGCTTTTTGAATAAGCCTATTCATTCTGGACTGATATTTTGCACGTACGGGACAGGAAAAACCTGTTCATTCTGGCCTGGAGTGACCATATATGGACATGAGGTGACATACATTGTGTTTTTGAAAAACCCTGTTCATTCTGGACTGAGATCACCATATATGGTAATTAAATGGACATTCTGTTTTTGAAAAAGCCTGTTCATTCTGGACTAAAATGACCATATATGGGCATGATACACACAAAGCCACTCATTGGAAGCGGTTTTCACCACTTCAAAAACGGCCATAGACACTTTTCCATGTCATCACTAACCATTTTCTTGTGCAAAACAAATGCATGCAATTGATTCGGAATCATAAAAAAACCCTAGTTTGACCCCTCACATGCTACTTAAAGCAGATTTATTTTTGGTATTTCTTTCCTGCATAATAAAGTAAACGGTACCTCAACTTTCAGCAGTTGTCACAGATTCCCCGGGGGAAATTGATTTTCAAACTTTGCTAGGTGTTTTTCTAGACACCATTACAAACACATTGGTGAAGAAATGTCTTGGTAAGGAATTTATTCTCAGATTTGACATTATTCTGATAATATTCCCTGACTAAATTCAGGGGCGTCAATTGGGTATGGCAGGGGTATGCAGCTGCCATACCCTGGGTCCAGGGGCGAAAATTAAAGTTACTTTTAAATATAAATACATGAATGTCTCTTTGTCTATCTGTGCTGGTTATTATGTTGTTAAATTACAGTAAATTACAGTAAAATAACTACAAATGCAACATTTTACAAAATGGTCACTTTAACAAGGTATTATAATTATATTCTCCACATTTTTATTCATCTTGACAGAATGGTATATTCCCAGGTTCCGCAGGTCAGCTGCACAGCCAAGTTTAGCTGCACTTGAACAACTGTTCCAGGCTGCCATATCGAGCCCAAGAAACCGTAGAAACAATCAAAATAAATGAATCATGCCTGTTGATAAGGTATGGCAACATGGCTGGTGTCTTGAACGCGCGCCTTCGCGCGCGTTCAAGACACCAGTCATGTTGCCATACCTTAGCTTTTTCTGAACTGACGCTACTGACTAAATTGAATGAAAAGGAATGCCGTGAGGAGCATGGACGGAGACCTACCCAGTATGGATGGAAGGCTAAACAGCTGATGGCCCCGATCCGTTGGCCCATGAAGCCGTCATAGTACTTGATGTTGCTGATCACATCCCCGTTAGAGTTGTACACTGCTATGAACTGATTCATAGACCCACTGGATCACAGAGAATACACAAAGACACAGCAAGGAAGACACAGTATGAGTGCACTTGGATACACCGTTACAGGCTTTTAGACGCACCTTTTTAAAAATCAGCTGAACATAAAATAGTTTTTCTGTAGTGACCCCTGAACTTGGCAGAGGACATTGTCAGACTATAATCTTTACACAGGGGTCATCAACATGTCTGTACACGGACAAATGTGTCCGTGTCAAGACTCAGTTTTGTCCATGGCAAATTCTAGATTTTCTTTTTTACACACCAATATAATTTTCTTATTCTCATCATAAGACCCAATTAATGAATGTCAGTCTTAAAGGAGTAGTTCACCCCCAAAACACTTTTTTTTTCTAGTGATTACTCATGCCATGGAGAGTAGAGTTTTTTGTTGCATTCTTAAACAAAAAAAAGGATTATAGTAAATGACCAAAAGCATGGGCCTGGATGGGGACCCAAATACAATGCCCTGGATGGGGACCCAAATACAATGCCCTGGATGGGGAGGGGACCCAAATGCATTTGGGTCAGAATCAATGGGGGTAAATTTACTTGACCCTTGACCCCTAAATTTACCCCCATTTGGGTCTTATTTGGGTCCCCATCCAGGCCCATGCATTTGGGTCCCCTCCCCATCCAGAATCAATGGGGGTAAATTTACTATAATCATTTTTTTTTCGTCTTAGGAATGCGACAAATACAAAATTATTATAGAACTTATTATCTCCATGGTGTACAGTACTTAGTTACTTTACAAACTGAGTACAAGGTTTCCACCCGACAGCCACAATATGCAGCAGATCACATGAAACGAGGACGAAAGGACTGTTCAACGTTCTGATCAACGCGGCAGTGCGTGACATTATGACTGAAACCACACATATGAATTACTTACAATTACAAATAAACATTTGATGTTCAGTTTACCATTTGACAGGCCTTTTTTGTAAACCGTAAAATCCTGCATGTTAATTTATCCATTTGGTAACAGATGGAACCATGGTGTGGGTGATGTGTGTGAACTCACCAGGCGAACAGGTTGGCCTGTGGGTGAATGTCCAGGGCTGTGAGGCCCTTCACGGTCTGCAGGACGTTCACAGAGTCCGGTGACCGTGGCTCAAAGAAACGAACGTCCCCGTTGACACTGTGGACGCAATACTTTATTAGACAAAGATGCAAAAAAACAGCACAGACATACAGTAACACTTGGGCTAAAAGGACAACACAAAAAAAGTCCATGGGGACTTGTTTCTATTGTGGGCCTATGTATTCAATGCAATTCAACCAAACTAGCCTGTTGAAACCAGGAAAGCATCTTAAGAGCATTTTAGATTTTAGCTATAATGATATAGCATCATACGTTTTCCAGAAAACTCTCAGGATTTAGAACAGTGGTTCTCAAAAATAGCAGATACGCAAGTTCATAGCGCCTCACTTGGTGCCTGCTGACTGCTATATTTTAACATTTTTTGTAAAATATTGATTTCTTTCTTCTCTTCTTGGGTGTGTTGGGTGGGGGAGCGACAAAACTCAGAGTGTTAATGAATCGATAATGAAAATGAACATAGAGAGAAAGTACCTGACACTGATAATATGTCCGTCTGTCTCCTTCTGCAGGTGGGCTTTAACCACCCAAGCTCCGTGCTCCCTGTATGTCATTATCCGACTGAAAAGAGACACAACGGATGGAACACCAGTTAAAAACAATTCCAGTGTTGGTATTAGA
Source organism: Nannobrachium achirus (assembly GCF_963921795.1). Taxonomy (NCBI): domain Eukaryota; kingdom Metazoa; phylum Chordata; class Actinopteri; order Myctophiformes; family Myctophidae; genus Nannobrachium; species Nannobrachium achirus. The sequence goes on from NC_137812.1 coordinate 58,003,948, forward strand.
TAATCACCTTTGGGTGTAAATTGGATTGGAGATGCACACAAATGAAAGCTCAATGGTGAGAGTGCTTATATGGATGATGTCAAATTTTTTAAGTAAAAATCAGTATGCAAATGTTTATGCAGCATTGCATGTCTACTGGTGTGGTGAAGTGTATGTAGTACATGTGAGTGACCACGGGATGGCGCCCTGAGCTTAAAGCTTAGGACTGAAATGCTGAAGGCAGAGAAAAAGCAAAACCTCTGTTTTAATGTGCAATCATGTGCATCAAGTATCACCCCGATACTGCTCCTTAGTTTTGTAGGTTCGCTATTCAGAATCAGGAGTATCATTTGTTCATAGATGGAAGAGACTTATTTTGTTTTCCGACTGTCATTTTTTGCATAGTACTGTGTTTTATTTCTCTGTCATTTAATGTTGTATGAATATGAATCGAGTACAATTTTAAATAAGCCAGCAAGCTTTCTTGGTGTCTTTATCCTTTTAGTTGACCTTGTATCAGTGAACTGCACTGTCCTGTACCTTTTCCTATGCAAACTTCTAATGAAGTATTCAATCAATCAAACTTGACGCAATTGTTGTTGTCAATTGCAATCAATCTCTCAAGTGAGACAGCATGCCATGTGAACATGATAAAATGAGCCATACAAGCAGTACGGCTACAGGCTACCGTCTGATGTTACAAGCATACAGTTCCAGTTAAATCTACGACTTCTAGGAGTCTGCGCAGCTCCATTCTCAGTGCTATTCCTGCCATGTTCTATTCTTCACATACAGACTTAGAGGCCTTATCTTTTCAGCGTGCGGCCATTTTAAGCATGACAAGTATCGTGTATATTAATTAATTCTCAACTTGTGGACCAGTCCACAAGTTGAGAATTAATTAATGAGGATATTGCATGTGGGCCCCCAAACAATTGGCTAAAGGCCCACCCATCCGCGTATCGACTGCCGTGTAAAGTAGGCTGTGTGCAAGATTTTCAAATTAAATCTTGTGAAATAAAATGTCACCGACCAATCATCAAGGACGATGATACAAGAAAGAAGAAATGGACTTTGTCTTCGTACATCACTCTTTATCATGGAGCCTTGAGATATTATTACCAATTGTAAAGCACTCACGCATCATCGTACCTTGTGTGCTCAGTTTAGCAGGCATACTCTTAACACCCATAAACTTTGTATCTTGTATTTGTATTTATGCTTGTACTGTACAATCAGCTTGTGTCATTTCTGGTTTGTTTCTCTGATGAATGATTTAGTTATTTTGTATTACTATATATCGTTGTTGTCCGGTGGAAACCTCGTATCTCCAAGTTTCAAATGTGTATGTTCTTTCACAAAGTAAAGCCCTGCTTCATCATACAAGGCCGTCGCACAAAAGTAGTGAAAACAGCAGATCTACAAGCACACAACGCCTCGCGGTGCGAGGCGTTGTGTGCTTATAGATCGGCTGTTTTCACATTTTTAAATGATAAATCCAAAACGAACGGTCTTGGACATACAAGGTTTTCACCCGACAACGACGATATATTACATTGAAATGATCTAGAGGTAAATCACTGGCCAGCCTCTTTCAGGTTTGCCTGTTTAGGATCTACCATTTTGTCAAGTCCTGCATGTGGTCACAACCCTCTTCCCACTCATTGGTTGCTGTTGCTTAGTTGGACAAAAAAACTCTCTCCATCCACTATATACTGTACAGTTGCCTTGTATTTATATTTAATGTATTCAATTCTTATTTTAAACATGGCCTCGTTAAAAAGGAACATCTCTGGTGCAGCATAATTAGTGACTGAACAAAATATGTTTTCCCCCCAAAAAACTGAAATGTTTCACTTTTTTTAGTAAACTCAGCATAAACAACGAGATGGAGGTGAAAACAGGGCGGAACAAGGCGAAAGGAGCCTGCTGGTTGGTTGGTAAGGGAGAGACCAATCAGATGACATCAGATGAACTGACAATGGGCCAATTGTTGTGTTGTCTGTAAGAAAATATATTCTCAATATCCCGCCTATTGGCCAGGTCACTTTTGGAGAAGACATGTTTCATAATTTTTCACCCGATATTTGTTTTTCTCCCAATAGCCAGGCTCTGCCCCCAAAGCTCTGCCCCTACAGTACCTTAGACAAACAGCCCTGTTTTGAGTGCATATCTGTTGCTTGGTTTGCATTGGGATAACAATTGCCATACAATTATCTATCATTATCTCTTCCAAAGCTTGTCAACAAGGCATGCAGTATGCAATGGAAAAATATGTGTAGGACATTACTACTTCCACAAACAAAATACAGGCAAATGTGTTTATCCTTCCCAAAGAAAGAGGTATCTACCGCATCTAATATCAATTGACTACTTAACGTTATCGGACAGGAGTGTACTGCAGGGCAAGTAAGAATTATACAGGTATTATTCAGAGTTATTTGACAGGCAGAGTGACCATCATGGGCGTCATCGTAAATCCTCATAGCTAACGGCACAAAGGACAGGCCATGTCTCATACAGATTCAAACCCCTACAGCTATATTTTCAACTATCCCTTACCCCATATTCCTAAACTTATTAGAAATATTCCAAAAATGTTTTTTCAAAATAGTTTTTTTCCCTCCAAAACTCCATTTGTTTTTCCTGGTTAAATAAAAAGTACAAAAAAAAAAAATACAAAAATACACGAGTGGTCCATTCCACCAAAGAGACATAAAAACGGTTTGTCTAATTATCCCTGGGCTCATTTTAAAAGGGAGCACCACAGTTGGGGAAAGGTGCAATTCTACACCTAAGGGGGACTCTAAATTTAGCCTTATTTAAAAGATTTATGGGATGCTTTGCAGCTTAATTGCACTGGTTTTCCCTTTGGGGATAAATAATATTTAGCTAACAGGGTGGGTGCTTGACGTGTGTGTGTGTGTGGGGGGGGGGGGGGGGGGGGGGGGGGGCAGTGCAGAGAGGGCTGTGTGTGTGTGTGTGTGTGTGTGTGTGTGTGTGTGTGTGTGTGTGTGTGTGTGTGGTTGGGGGGGGGGGGGGCAGTGCAGAGAGGGCTTGGCAACACCTAACTGTGATATACTGCATGCAATAAATGTAATATAAAAGCTGGATATGTAGGATTAAGTATTACACCCTGTTACTGTTTAATATGGGAGGCTGGTTCAATCCCCAGTTCCGCTAGGATATCATGGCCAGTTGTCCTCGAGCAAAACACTGAACCCCCCCCAAAAAAAGGCTGGTGCATTGCATTGCTTATAGTAAGTGCTTATTACCATTAGTGAAGACCAATTTACACAAAACAGAGATGTTTTTAAACCATCTGTTTAAAAAAAAAGTCAAGACAATTAGTCTGTGTGTGTGTGTGTGTGTGTGTGTGTGTGCGTGTGTGTGTGTGTGTCTATCATACCATTCATTGGGGGCCATCCTTCTGTCATAGACACGCACAGAACCATCTCCCAGACCGGCAACAATGAGAGAACGTTGAGAGTCACAGGACAGACTGGTCACACAGCTGTCTGCTCCTGTTGGAATGTCCTGGATCACACACACACACACACACACACACACACACACACACACAATCACAATTGGGGACAGACGTGTGCAAAAAATGCGCACAAATTCCCTTGTAAAAGACTTGAGAAGGTCCAGTGCATTGTTGTTCTAATGCACATTAAACATTAAACTAACGAAGAAGCAAATCCATCACGTCTCCCGTTTGACTGATGGTTCACTTCAAACTGGACCTGGCGTCAATACGCAGCCAAAGGCAAGACTAAGCCATTTACTGATATGGAGTACATCAATCAAGACAATGATTAACACACTAAAGATCATTAGAGGTGTGAAGGGGGGAAAAAAAAAGAAACATGGTAATGGAACGACACCAATTTTTATTAGCTCATTACTCAGTACCGCTTTTTCACATGAACATACAGAACTGAAGGTCATGGTGGAGTTGAGTGAAGGAAAAAAAACAACATTAATGAACATCTCATCGTAAAATATGCAGAGAAGATTTTTGATCGGCCTGGACGTTGATACCTGCTTAGTTATGAGATGAGGAACCGGGCTAGATGGGAGGGTTCCAATGACGCCGGTAATCACTGATTGGTTAAATGACACACAGTCGCAGAAGTGTTGTGTTGTTTACTAGCAAAGTTTTTTCCCCCTTTTTGCATCGTTGTTCTGACTACACATACGTCATACGTCATGATTCCGTTGTTTGGCCCACAAAAAAAAAAAAGGATGTGTATCTCAAAGGATATATTATTGGCAGAATCACAGAATATTTGGCGGTCCCGTTTTCACTTTTCACTACATCGGATTGTTGCAATTGCCTGCACTACAATACTTAACCATATGTTGCGCTATGACAAAATAAACACATAAAATGTAACAACGTGTCCGTTCCGTAATGCAATTAAAACGGTGAAAGCTGTGTGTGTTGTTGTACACCCGGAGAAGCAATGACGGATTCGGCCAAGCCCCTAAATACCCTTATGTGTGTCTCAAAGAATATACAGTACGTACGTACGTACGTAAATACATACAGAACCCACTAGTTCCCTGGGGGGTATGCACAGGATATGAGGGATTGAAAGTAGCAGTATCAGAATTAATGTTGGAGAACCAAGACCGGTGCCCGTTGGGCAGAACAGTCACCATTGACGTCCAGTTGTGCAATACCTGTCTGTGATGTAAGCATTGTCTCAGCATGCAGCTGTTACCATGGTGGCGAAACTGTGTAGTATCAACGATGTCAGCATGCAGACAGGCGGCCAGACATTCGGTAAATTAATAGTTAGATAGATATATATTATTAGATAGTATATATTACCTGGACCTTCATCTCCCTCTCTGTATCCCAGATCCTGATGACCCTGACATCTCCAGAGGTCATGAGGAGACCAGTCTCCTGTTCCCAGTCCACCACCATGCCTGCACCTACAGCACAGAACATCAGCACATCAACGGTTAATGTGCAGAGAACACACACACACACACACGCACGCACGCACGCACACACACGCACGCGCACACACACGCACACGCACACACTTCTCTTAGGAACGCACAAGGGCTGGGGTTCATATGCTATCGTCTCAACCTCAAGTTTTCTTGCCATATGAAATTGATGAATACGTTTTGTGCTTTGCACTTTTTGAATCGAGTGATCTGAAACTGAATAGACCCCAATGCAGCACAGACACACACATGCAGGCACGCACAGGTACTGTAACCAACAAATCCTGGTCTCCCATGTGGAAAACCATAGATCAGGCGCAGGTAGGTCAAATGAATGATTAGATTAGAGACAGAACAGTAGGTGGGCACAGCTTGCCGCCGCTTGCCACTGTTTAATAAATAAATATTTCTAAACGGCAGAAACATAAACACCATATTTCTCTCTGCAGATGTTTCAGGTACACACGCTATGACCCTGCTTATATCTTGGCTGGCTATCTCTGGCTGGCAGTGTTTAATATTGAGCATTGTTGCAAAACACACTGAAGGCCAGTGCTGCTTTCTCGCATGCTTCAATGTAATGCAACCATCGGATGATGAAAACCATTCTGGAACTGTGCCTATGGGCAGATTCTAGCAAGGTTAAAGGCCCAATCCCACTGGGCCAGATAACAGATAAATAAATCTCTTTCTCCAGATATTTTCCCATTCAAAGTGGATGGTAGATACAGATAAAAAAAATATCTACCACAGATATTTGCCACAGATACTTTTATCAGTGGCAGCTATTCTTTTTATCTGTATCTACCATCCACTTTGAATGGAAAAATATCTGGAGAAAGAGATTTTTTTTATCTGTTATCTGGCCCAGTGGGAATGGGCCTTAAGGCAGTGACGTGAGTGAGAGACAGACAGAGTGAGAGACCACGCATGAGAGTGAGAGTCAGAGACTGATGGAACGAGAGAGACAATTCTAAACACATCTCCATATGTCGCCAATGAAAATGGAAAAAGGAGAGGAGCCTGAAAGCAACATCTTACCCATACCTGCTGGGTTGAAACAAGGCTTCCTGGTGACAACCTGCGGGTGCAGTCTAACCTTGATCGTTACGTCAGCAGCACCACTGGAAATACGCCATTTCCAGGTGCAGATCTGAGCAGGGGAGTGGATTTAACCAATACATCACACTTACTGTATATAGTGCTTTTCATAGTGCCCAAAGTCAAACTGTGAGAAGACTTGCTATATGCTTCCGCCGTTAACCTTTACACCCCGACCCTACCTTCTCACATGTTTGAGGCCACCTTACACCAAAGATCTTCTTACTCCTCACCACGTGTTTGAGGCCACCTTACACCAAAGATCTTCTTACTCCTGCATCTGGCCTTTACCCTCCTACTGGTATAACCGTAAAAATAGAACATCTTATATAATAAATGCACAGAATCTCTGCACGTCCGTCTGTTATTCACATATCTCGAGAACCGTCCGACTTCACCGATTTGCATAATTCAAAACTTTCAAAGAAGTGCTGCTAGGATCCTGATGAGAGTGCAAAAATGTGACCCCATCACACCCACCCTCCGTTCACTTCACTGGCTCCCCATCAACTTAAGGACTGAATACAAGATCTCCCTTCTGACTCATCAGTGCCTCCACTGCAATGCCCCACCTAACTCAATATATATTATCATCATTATTATTATTACCCTTATAAATCCATCCACACAGGCACACACCTTGAACTTTATACAGTATATCGTAAAAGCAGAAAATCAGCAATCAGATCAAATAATCAGCTTCGCTGAATGATGTCAGTCAGCTATGATGCCAGTGTTGCGACATCAGATCAGGAATGTCCATATTTGGGCATAATTCGCTCTCTGTCCCTCCCTCCCCTTCTCACTGGCTTCAAAGCTCAAATCATGACGATATACAGTTGTTTCCTGCGTCAGAGAAGCTGGACTTAAAGGGAAGCACACACGCAGAGACACACAGGGAAAATCACTTCACAGGCTTATGCTCAGTCAGCTGTGCATGCCCACTCACACCCACACAAGCACGCACACACACACACACACGCACGCACGCACGCACACACACACACACACACACACACACACACACACACACACACACACACACACACACACACACACACACACACACACACACACACACACACACACACACACACACACACACACACACACACACACACACACACACACACACACACTCTCTCTTGGTGTTTCACAAACTGACAGAGGAGAGGAGATGAGGTATTCCCTTTGAAGTTGGCAGATATGCCTTCACGATTCTCGGTTGGGAGGAGAGCCTGGCAAATGCTTCATTCCCAATCTGAGCACATAGACAGAGAGTGTGTGTATGGATTTGAAGAGTTGAGATATATGCCATTTGAAACAGTCAACCTTAGTCAATCAACCCGAAGAATTAAGGAAAAGAAAATTGTGTACACACACACACACACACTTCTAAACTAATCTGTTAAAGCAACAATATGTACGTATTATGTGTCTGTCTGTAGAAAACGCAGCACATATCAGCTGGTTATTGCGCTGACAACATGCTGTGTCATCATGAGCGTGGATCATCTCTCCCTCTAGGAAATAACTGCAATGATGTTTAAACAACCATAAAGTTGGTGGTGCATCCATTTTCCAGTCCAGTGTGTGGTTTCGCAACAATTAACTTTGATGCTGTCAGCCAGTCCTACCTAACGCAAGGGTCTACATTTCTCAATAGAAGAGAAGAGTAAAGACCACTTACAACCCACTGCAGATGTGATCATTATATTTTATTAAAATACTCTGCCACACAGATTGATTACAATTATGTTTTATTCATTAAAAGTACCTGATTGATTGTAGGGTTAAAAGCACTCTTTATTTCTTCCAGTATACTGTATGCATTCATTTAAATTACAGAATCATATCTCCCTAATTTAATCCTTAATGTCTTTTGTTCCATCATGCCTTTTAATTTGTTTTCATTAATATGTGTATAACTAACATCACTTGATCAAACAAAACCCTTTTAGACAAAAAATATATACAATTCTCTTTCCAAATTATAAAAAGACATTTCAGCTTCACTGTAATTGTACAGTGAAAAGTGACAGGAAAATGACAGCAAGGAGAGGGGCCAACATGCAGCACAAACCAGAACGTTAGGGCTCTGTGTTCGATGCAATGACGGGATCAAACCACCAGAGCGTTCCCTGAGCTGTAAAAAAACAACAACCAAAAAGCCCCGAAAAACCCACATTGAAAGTATCAGCGCATGAGAAATCCCTTCTCCATGCCTGCCTCCTTCGCAGAGCTGCAGGTCTTATTAACCCACACAGAAATCAATACGCACATAACGTATGGAGATGTATGAGAGAACACTGCTGCCTCGCCAAGAATTCTCATTGCACCACTGGCCGTATGGGTTGAGTATTATGCCAGTAATGGGGCACTAGTCCTTTTAGCTCTCAATTATTAATACGCTACTAGGTTGCACACAGTAAGGGTGTATTGGCGTGTCAAGGGCAATCTGGTGGCTAATAGTTGCATAGAGTGATGCCCTAAGTGCAAGCCTTGATTCATTATTGCAAGACCCGTCACTGATGAAAGATGCATCAAGTATTCAGCCCTTTATCTCACCGATACTGAGTTCATCAAGTACAGTAGGAAAGACAGTGACGGCACCATGGATTCACATTCAAAGGAGGCTGCAGTGCACACGGAGTGTTAAACATGAACCTGTAAAGCTCCATTTTGAATTCGTAGTGTAAAGACCCTTTCCAAATTCTGTGTGAAAATGTAACCCTGAAGCCTGGGTTTGCAGATAACAGGGGTTAAAGCAAAAATCAAACCTCGGTTCGAAGTGGAGCGGTGAATCTGAGCAGCTTGCTAAATGCCTAAACTGTAAACTGTAAACTGTGCCTGTGAGTGAGTGGTGAGTGTGCCTGGCCTGCACAAAACAGCGCCCCTCCTTTAACTAGTGTGTTGTGTGTGGCCACTCAAGGTATTGCCAGGCTACGGACACGGCCAGCCAGCCACCCAGCCAGCCACCCAGCCAGCCACCCAGCCACATACCCACGGACATACCTGTCTATTGGGAGCGCTTTCACCGCTCCAAAAATAAATCCCAAGGCTGAAATGTATTTTCAGACCATGTCCCAAATGTGATTTTTGAAACATGGCGCACGCAGCGTACACTAATATTTGGGGTGTTTCCCTGAAGTTCTGAACTGCCTTCACTGAATGTGTGTGCGCCAATCCTTGCTTCATTTTATATAAGTATCTTCTGAAGTTCTGTTGTATTCTATGCTAGTCTGGCCAATTCAAATACTCACATCTTGAAATTATAACTTTAGCCATCGCTACACCTCTGATCTACACCTCTGATCTCAGAAATAGCCCCTATGGAATCCTCAAGACTGAAATCAGTGCCCGGGACTGAGAACTTTAACCCTGAGATCAACAGGGCTCACCTCACGTCTGTTTTGAGTCCAACCGACTGCCAAGTAGATATGGTTCTCTCCCCAATAACAACTACAGTACAAACTAAGACACTAATGATTTTGTTAGCATGAAGCAAGACAGCTTTTCCCTCGTGATGCAAAAAAATAGTGCAACACAAGCTTAATAAGCTTGTCTTTCCACTGCTAAAAGCCCCTGGAGTTTGTGGTAGAGCGCCTTGTTCTGAGGCTAATTTAGCCACTACACCCCCTAATCTGTGATACCCCCTCCATACATATCCTCTATAAATAATCTCTTCTCCCTCTAGAGAAGAAGGCTTCCTCTGCTTGTTCATTCTGCTCCATTATCTCTGGTGATGGAAAAGCTCTTCCACATACTGCAGTTCATTAAGCTATAGCATGTCGGCCTTCTTACTTCACTCCCTCTCCTCCCTTCATCCTGTTTGCTTTCAAAGAGCCCTTCAGGACCCAGGTAATAGAGTTCTCCAGGATTACCGGGAACCTTGAGCACCTAATGGAAGATGATATTTGCTGTGATTGCCCGCATGCAGGGCCATGGCATTTTGACAGTAGGCATTCTGAAAAGACACAAAGTATGCATCTACCACATGACAAGTATATTCTAGTTAGTAGGACCGCTGTTAATAGGCTGCTCATAACAACGCATTGACAGACTACTCAGAACAACTTCTGAATGGTTCTTCTCTGGTACTAACAGTAAGAAACAATCTAGGTTATACATTTATCTTGTGATTTTATTTGTTTTCTTATTTTATTCATAATGCATTTGTGTAACTTTCTACATTCATGCTTTGAATAAAATAAAAGAAGAAATAACAAAAGTATCTAGGTCAGGAATGAAACTTTGACAGAATGTCAACTTCACAGAATGCTGCACTACTTTCCTCAAGCAAGTGCAGATTTTCTTTCACCATTGAGCTAATAAAGCCTGCCTGCTTGCTCAGGGGATAAATTGAATCTTGACCATCAGGTCAAAATCCATGTCAGAGGTGTGTCTAGGTGAGACATGACCTTTGACACGATCTAAATGTCTCAATAGAAGAGCAGGGAGACAAAATACAACCACCCCAATTGTTTAATTTATATTGTATTAACAGTCTACCATACCGATTGGACAACATTACATTTTATTCATTAAGAAAAAAGTTCCATAGTGCTACTTTAAGTCAGTGGTTCTCAACCTTTTCAGGCCGGGACCCCCAAAATAATCATATTATAACTGGGGACCCCCCACCCTGAAGGGCAGTAAGAGTTGAGGAATTACATTTTGTGAGGAATTACATTTTGTATAACACATTTCTGTCTGTAGTATTTGACAATTTGTCCAATGATTAATTTGTCATTTAAGAGGTATTAAAAAGTCCATAAATTGTCACTTTAGAAATGTGCAGATAGCCTCTATACTCTTATACTGTATGTTGGTTTGTTTACTGTTGAGTGAGAAAACAATGTTGCACATTAAGTTAATCATCTGGGGACCCCCCAAAATAATTTGGCGACCCCCCTGGGGGTCCCGACCCACAGGTTGAGAACCACTGCTTTAAGTCACAGTGACTTTCTCTTCCTGTATTTGCCTGCTAGTACTTTCGATCACCGGACACAAATACTGCACAATGTGATCCCTGTCTACTGTACATATTGCAAACAGCAAGAAAATAAATCCACATCCTATATGGGCCATTGAGGATGCACACAGTCTCAGTCTCATTTTCATTAGTCGCCCCGCAGCCACAGGTGTATCTCCCCTACTCCTCATAAAAGGAACACTAGTTCCCGGGACTCAGAATTTAACAAGGCACCAGGCGGTGCCAAAATGTGGAGCAGGACACAGAGGCTCTGTCCCTGCAGCCAAACGGGCCAGGGCCGCCCTACTTTCACAACTTCAGCAGTCTCAAACCTAACAAAAACTGGAATATGTGTTAGTGTGTGTGTGTAGGGCTGTCACAATTATTACATAATCGTCTAATCGTGATTTTATGAAATCATCGTGATTATTTTTCATAATCGTCATAATCGTTTCCATGTTGAAAAATGTTCATATATTTAAAAAAAAAGTCAAAAATAGTGGAAATAGCAGATCTACAAGCTCACGACGCGTTATGAGCTTGTAGATCGGCTATTTCCTCTATCAATGTTCTTTTTTAAGTATAAAGTTGTCAAATATGTCAGTAATTTCTTTGTATATTTAGGTTATGTGGCATATCTACCATGTGCAACTTCAAAGCCTAAAAGCCAAACATAAATGTCATTGTCAACGACAAAAACACAATTAAATCGTTAATCGCAATTATTTGAGTGACAAATAATCGTCATGTAAAATGTCATAATCGTGACAGCCCTATGTGCGTGTGTGTGTGGGGGGGGGGGGTCGTCTAAGTACAATGTCACGTAAGAACGACTGAAGTGAGGGTAAATGAAGGCATAGGAAAAGAAAAACTGAATTACAACAAGACTAGAAAGAGCATGTGTATCTAAGTTAATTAGGTCTGCTTTCCATCTGCGGGCATGTGAAGTCTGAGTGCCTCTACCCCTCCAACCTCCTCAGCAAACACTGATGACAACTAAGCTCTGGGTAATTATGAGTGTCTGTGTGTAGTGTGATTGTGTATTTGTACAAGCACCTTCCTACCAGACTGAAAATAAACAGCACTATGCGCAACACCCCATGATAACTTTAGTCGCTGACTTATTGTATTTCTCTCCATTGTCTTACATATTTCATTCCATGCCTCGTATCCATCTCTCCACCTATCCATCTGTCCATCCATCCATCAGCGCACTCTTTCACTCCACTCTCCCATGGTCTTCTTACATCTATTTGGCTCATGTTTTTCCCCTTCTGCCCATTTTTGCCCACATCTCTCTGTTCCCTTGCTTTTCAAGCTTGACACACTTTCACACATGCCAATTGCACAGCAGAAGTTGCTGCCTGTCTCTCAGTTGTGGTCCCCACAATTTCAGTTTCCTCTAGAGTTTAACTTGCTGGTCTCCCAGGCAAGGCAGCCTGGGATTCACTATTAATAACATCTCTGTACCACCAAGCTCCCTATCTCACTGACCTGGAAGAACCAAAATTAGTATATTAGGCCACAGTAGACATTGGAGCATTCTTTTGAGTCAATCATGTTTGTTAAATATTGTCTATGATGTCTCTGAATTGAGGTTGAAAAACACTGAACGGCTGAAAAACAAAAAAATACTAGAGGGGAGCTGCGAGGGCTTGGCAGAGGGGCATGGCAGTGAAGATTGTGTATCCAAATGTGTGTAATAAAGTCAGGAAACCATCCTGTAGTTGCACACTACCCCAGCCTTTCCCTTCAGAGAGTGATGACAAAAAAGAACAGATGCATGAAATGGAAGGAACCAAAGAAACACAATAAAAACAAACAAAAGGAGTTATGCGGTTGGGTTTTGGGGGTATTTTCTTTTTGTTTTGTAAGGCACATTGAGTCCAGGAGAGAGGGGGAGAAAAGCCAGCACTTACCTCCCTGTTTACTCCTGTCAAGATAGATGGAGACCCTTCTGGCAAGACCTGTGAGAGAGGAGTAGCAGATGGAGGGGAAGTAGGGGAGTGAGGCAAGTCAAAAGCACATCAGCCCAAGCATGTCACATGTTAGCCACGTAAGGATCCCCTGCATGCAGACACACGCACGCACACAGACACAAGAGATAATATACACTTGCAAGTCTTGCATGAATACATATTTTCAAGTATGTCTTTATACTGTGCAAGTGTGTATTATATTGTGTACACCCACACATACAGTACACAGTACACAGTACACACACACACACACACACACACACACACACACACACACACACACACACACACACACACACACACACACACACACACACACACACACACACACACACACACACACACACACACACACACACACACACACACACACACACACCAGAGAACAAGGCTGCGGTTCCCGTGTGGCATCTCCCGAGTGAATAACACTGAAACAATTGGATGAAAAACTAGGTGATGTGTCTCTGAAGGCTACTGGCTGTGCATTAGAAACGTATTCAGAGTCCCATTTGGGATAACGCATCAGCACAACACTTCAGGGAAGAAAAACCCAAATTGCTATCACCATAGGGCAAAAGACTAGCGGGGTGGAACAGTTAATGAAGCGCTACCTGCCATTGAGAGGGTATATACTGTACATAGTTTACAATCCATACTAAACTACAACAAAACGATTGCATTTCGTTGAAGTGTTAGTTTGTTTTTAAGTTACTTTGTATCTGCTGCTAGGGAGGAAAAAACGCGTTGCCTTGTCCTCTTGCTCTCTCTTTCTCTCACCCAGACGGAGAACACACAAAAACAAAACAAAGTCAAAGTACCAGCAAAGTAACAAAGCCGGACAGACATAGAGACACCAGGGGTTTGAGATAGCCAGGTGATGAGGAATACAGAAGCATGTTACCAGACGACAGGGATGGAACAGTTAGGGCATTTTGAGAGAGGACTGGAGCGTGTGTGGGTGTGCATACAGTACAGTATGTGTGTGTGTGTGTGTGTGTGTGTGTGTGTGTGTGTGTGTGTGTGTGTGTATATGTATGTGTGAGAGGGAGCTAAGGTTTCTCAGAGAAGGGTTGTTAGGCCTTGCCTAATGAGGGCGGTCTCATGCAGGCCCGGAGGCAGCGTTTCGACAGCATGACGACAGTAATGTGAAATATTTGGAATATCTGGAATGCACCATGTCATTGTGCCATTGTGTTGCCTGCCATTTGAAAACGTAATGAGGGATTTCTATTTGATAGAAGAAGTCAAACATCCCAAGTTATAAGTACAATAATGTCCAATATGTTTATGGGCAAGCAACTGCGTGTGTGTGTGTGTGTGTGTGTGTGAGACACATACAGTATATAATACAGTATGTGTGTGCATGCTTATGCGTATAGGCACAGGAGCCAGACTTTCAATTATCCAAGGTTAATTAAACGACTACAAGACAGAATACAGAAATATAAAGTAAGTAGAAGTAGGTCAAAATGTCCACGTCTCTACAGACAGCCACCCACTCTGCTGAGGGACTCTGTGTCACTTATTGCTATGGATACCATAACCAATGCATCTTCATAATATGGAGCAAGCGTCATCATATAGGCCTCACTGGATTGATTACTCACACCAGGGCTCCACTGCAGCCATCGGGTGTCAAAAAATGAACCGGGTCAAATTTTTATGTTGCAGGGCAACGTCGGCAATGATGCACCCTTCATTGATTAAAAAGGGAACATTCCCTGCGTTGACAATGACGCGATGCCCAATGGCTGCAGTGGAGCCCTGCCGTTACGGTGTAAGCACAGCATTGTGATATCAATGTAAACCTACATTCTATACATTTATGTCTATCCCTCAAGCGCCTTTCAGATGGGGTGTGGTGACGCGCCCTAGTAATTCATTTTCAATGAGAGGCGGGCGATTATTTGAGATGCGCGGAGAAGCGAGCGGGCGCTTGCGGGTGGCAAGAGCTGGATCGTGGTCATCTTGGTAAATATCGCCCGGTGTTTACTTGCGGAGTGATTGTGGGATTGTGTGAAGACCATAGGGATCGCACCGCGGTGAAGACAGCGGCGCGATCCCCGCTGATCCAAGCGAGAACTCCGGCATTAAAAGCGCTTTACTCTTTCCAGAAAAAATGCACAAATGTAAAGAACATCTCCATTGAGTTGCTGTCAGCCTCGACTCGATACTGCAATCAATGTGGAATCTACAGTACACTGTTTGAAGTGTCATAAACGATCTATCTAGGTTAACAAAGCATACGAGACACCACTAAGTGTTGGGGAAATTCTCTGGCAATGGAAAGTGGGCCTGTGTGTGTGTATCTGTGTCTGTCGCACTGAAGAGCACAGTTCTCTGTAGAGGACAGAATCTCAGAGGGTGACAGCATCTGACAGCTCCGTGTGCATATGCGTGTATAGTGAGAGTGTGTGTGTTAGTATGTGTGTGTGTGTGTGTGTGTGTGTGTGTGTGTGTGTGTGAGTATGTGTGAGTGTGTGTGTGTGTGTGTGTGACAGCTATTTCAGTGATGCTAGTTAATTGTGACACCTCCAGAGCAGTGGTGACACTGTTCACACACACACACACACACACACACACACACACACAGTGGGTGGTCCACACGGCTGCAAAACCAGACCTGTCAGCCAATCAGTCACTCAGTCGGAGACAGCTATGCACTTAATTGTCGCTAATTAGCCCACTGCGCATCTGATGTGTGACTCGCGTCAACAACCTTGTCCGAAGGTGGTCTATCTACGCTCTTCACCATTGACCCACATACTGTTGCTAATGGTCCGATGCAGTCAAGAGGATTAAGGGGACGTTTCATTGTGTTTTGATTTTGATGTGACCACTGTGTATTTGTAACAAAAAAATATGCCGACATAACTTTGATTAAAAACAATAAAATAAAATAAAAATACATGTCACAATCCCCATAACCTTCTCTGGCCCAGAAATAGACAACCACGAAGGAGAGGCTGTCACAGAATAACTAGAGGTCTGACATGGGACACCTTCAGGACTGAGAACATTACGACTAATAGGCCAGATAATTACACCTTATGTATAACTATAAATATATTGTTTTAAAAATCCCAAAACTCCACAACACAACTATAATGGCAACACAGTGTGGAAGGCTGGCAGCTCACAAAATCATAATTATATTTATCATGCTTGGTGTGGATGGCCCCATACACACAGCACTGTATGTTGTAACCTATGGTAAGAGAAAAGAGAAATGGGTGGTTGAATCTTCATGAATTCAGTCTGAACCAACAGCCACTGTTGTCAGTGTTGTGGCATGACCTTAAACATAAAGATGCACAATGTGTTCTTCTCATGTTCTTGGCTATTTACACAATAAATTGCTCCTTTTGGCGATGCAATATGCCATGTAATTTTGCAGCTAGACCCCGAGTGTTAGTTAACTCACTCAGTACCAATGACGAGATTTGACAGGCTGTTTAAAAATGCCCTCTGTACCAATGATGATTTGAAAGATTGACACTAGAGGAACACTAGAGGGCGCTGTTAGCAAATCTATGAGTCAACACATGTCACATGACATGACCACATGTGTATGTGTGTGTGTGTGTGTGTGAGAGACACACACACACACACACACACACACACACACACACACACACACACACACACACACACACACACACACACACACACACACACACACACACACACACACACACACACACACACACACACACACACAAAATGATACATTTTTGATCGATCAGCGGGCCAATTGTATGTCGCAAAATATTTTTCGCAAAGACTTGAAATGGTAAGTCAAATCGGAAATAATTCTGGTAGTGAGGGCTTTTTTTGGTTAAATATTCTTGGTAGTGAATGAGTTAAGAGACTTTCTTAGCCTGAATTTAGTACATTTTTGAAAACCTCTACAGTAATTAGTATAGTAATTGCTTTAAAGTTAAGTCATACTTAATTGATTAAGTTTTATGTAAATTTGATGTGGTTGACCACTACCTACTCCTTGATAAGCTCCATTCCATTGGTCTACAGTGAAATGCCCTTATCTGGTTCGATGCCTAGCCTCATAATAGGCGTCAGAGTGTTGCCTTGCAAGGTACTCAGTCGGACAACCTGATTATAGAGAAAGGTGTCCCACAAGGTTCCACCTAGTCAAGTTCAGCTCTACAGAATGCCGATGACACTGTTATTTACTTTTCCGGTTCACATATAATCCAAATTCAAGCATCTTTACAGTCCGACTTTAACCGTGTAAAAATGGCTCCATAATAACAAACTTGTGTTGAATAGGGGTAAGTCTTGTAATCTGGTGTTCGGTACATGACACAGTCAAGCAAGCTCTCTTGAAGTACACATACATTTTACAAATGGCTCCCATCTTGAGAAGGTATACTCTTAAATATCTTGGACTTTGGCTTGATCCAGAACTTACCTTCAAACCACACTATTGACTATAATATAAAAAAAACCTATGGTTACCTGAGCTCACACTACCGTTCAATTAATTGCTTTTCATTTGAAGTTAGGAAAAGGATAATCTCTCAAATTCTACTCCCTATCATCAATTATGCTGATGTTGTGTATCAGAACACCACAGACACGCATCCTGAGCCTCTTAATGTCTTACTGTATATAACTCCCTGTGCAGGCTTGTCTTGAGGTGTCTATATGGAACTCATCACTGCCTCATGTACAACTCACTCAATTGGCTGCAGCCCAAATCAAGAAGGCAATTGCATTGGCTTCACTTCATTTTTAAATGCATTCAATTTAATTGCCCTTCTTACCCGAAACATTATTTGGTTCCATCTAATTCATCACATCTAAACACCTGCAATATCCTTACTTTGATCTAACAAAAATCACTAAGGAGGTTGGACAAAGGTCATTCTGCTATAAAGCTCCATCTGATTGGAATGATCTTCCTCTACTGTATGTCTTAGATCCATTTCATCCCTTGTCGCCTCAAGACTTCCCTATATTCACATCTGGAATCAACTTGTACGTGTTTCTAAATTGACTTTACCTGTATGGACTTTCACACCGATACTGTGCCTCTTCTATTGCTCATCAGCTGATGGTGTGGTGGTTGGGTGGGTGGGTAGGTGGGAGAGGTTGAGCAAGCTATCTGTGTACGAATGTATCTGTATTCTTGTCTTGTACGTATTCATGTCGGCTGTTCATGTTCTTTTGTTTTTCATGTTTTTATGGGTCCCTCTAGAAAATGAGAAGCTGCATCTCAAGGGGCTATCCCTTCAATACAAATCTGAAATCTGATCATTTGTACTCAAAATAATTTGACCCATCTCAACTATTAGGAGCAGGGGACAGCTACAAGCCTCTGAGGACTGATTGCAGCTACTAGAGGCACTACTATGTCCCTAACATGTATGTCTGCGGTGTGGGAGGAAAACGCATGAACAGTGGGAGAACGTGCACACACTCAAAGTTGGGCGACTTGTGTTTGAACCCAGGAGCATCTTGCTGTGAGGCATTAGTGCTAACCACTGTGCCACTTCTTTCTTCACCCTTTATTCCATGACCTTTCTAGGGCCTTTATAGTATATAACATGATGAGTGCATATGCATTTAGTACAGTGGGTGTCAAGTTTATGTATTTATTCGTTAGCATTAGTTGCCACATGGATGCCAAAACATCTTCCTTGGGTCTGTGTTAAGGTCATGCAATGCTCAATACACTACAATAGAGGGTAGCACGGGTCCAAAAAATTATTAGACCCGTCCCGAAACGGATCCGAGGGTATTTGAACCGAACCGAATTTCCCCGAGAAACATTCTGATTTACTAGCCCTGACCCAAAACGGCACAGAGAATGATTGGATCCGTTCCGATATGGAGCCGATTCAAATTGGATCCAATGCTAAATGGAGCCGGGGAAATTGTGTGCAATGCTATATTATGCTTATTTTCACCATTACTTTGAGACAGACTGGTCGTCTTCTCTCTCTACTCCAGCACTGAGCGCACCTCACCCACCTCTCCAAGAGCTACAACAAATTATAATTTATTAACATAAATATATATACTTTTAATCTTGGCTCTCTCGGATCCTTGCAGGTAAATGCTTTTCAGAATGCCCCGAACGAGACCTGCAGCACTTGGACCCTGTTTGAGCCTGCAAGTCAATATTTTAGCCCCGAAGCATCTCGGTTCTCGGTTCGGCTCTCGGGTAATCGGTTCCGGGCAGACCCGTGCTACCCTTTACACTACACAGAACGTAGAGTAGTAGAATTTACTAGTTTGTAAGCACAGATCACATTCTTTCCAAAGACATTGCAAATTCAAGGTAACGTTTTTATGACTAATGTTGTTCGGTCACTTGTTCAGACAGACCTGGACACCCAGGTATTTGATCCATTGTTCTCTCCATGCTAATGTGTGTGATGCATAGATAGACGATGATCATTGCCAACAGTGGAGGCTATCTATTGGTCAAAAACAGAGCTGGTCCTCGTCTTAAAGATGAAGATGTGGACAAACAGATGAGGGACAGACAGTATAATGGCTTGTACAGTTGATGCCACAGGAAGTACTTTGGCATTTGGTTGGGGGGGTGGGGGCCGGGGGTAGAGATAAAAATAGATTGCGGGTCTTTACTGTGTGCGCTGGAGGAGGGCTGACCTCGGGTGGTGGGCAGCATGTCTGACAGGCCCTGCCACGCTGTCACCATCTCAGGGTTCCTCTGGTCTGCAAAGTTCTTCCAGATACGCAACGCTCCATCATCTGGCGGGAGAGGAGAAGAAGAGAGTTGGGTGGGTACTACTAGGGCATTCACGTATTCGAATTATTCGACCTCAAAGTATTCGAATAGTCGAATAATCGACAGGACTGGCCAAACTGGCAAATATTAAGTAAGCAAGAGGTGAAATAGCCGATCTACATGCTCACAACGCCTCGCGTTGCAAGGCGTTGTGAGCATGTAGATCTGCTATTTTCACAATATTTATCTGCGGAACCGAGTCACATTAAATGTAATACCTACAATTCCAAGTGCTTGTCAGGGTGGGGGTCCCCAGTTCAAATATGTTTATTTTGGGGGTCACGGCCTAAAAAAGGTTTGAGAACCCCTGGTATAGAGCATTAACAAATTCATCCACCAGGGGCATTGACAACTCATTCTTATGACTTCCTATCTCGCCAAGCTTTATAAACTATATATTTTTTTAAAGAGAAAAAAAAAACATTCGAATATTTGGTGAATGCCCTAGTGGGTACATGGGTGAAACGGAGGGAAGAGGGTATATGAAGCGAAATAAAGAACGAGGACAGTGAGGAGAGGAACACAGAGGCATATGGAAAAGAGAAGGATAGACAGAGAGGGAGACAGAGAGAGAGAAGAGGGACGGAGGAAAAGGAGACAGGAGAGGAAATTGAATGGTAGGGAGGGAATGAAAATGCAGAAAGGTCAAAGGGGGGGGGGGGAGAGAAGTATCCATGGTGAATCTAAGAATTGCATCAACACGTAAAAGCAAGGCAATGTACGAGGCGCAATACTGTGGAAGCAACCCAGCACATAATCAATTTGATTCCAGGTGTGCACAACATATTATGTGTACCTTGAGCAGATACATTATTTGCATGTCGGGAGAATGAAAGACATACACACATGCCTTTCTTCACTATCTTTACCTTGACGGTTGTCAGTGAAATACAAAGAAAGCAATGCCTTACAAATCAAACGCAGAAAAAGATAAATCAATAAAAGGTATTCTGAATCGCGAATCATTCACATCAAACATACGGTACCATATAAACTACATTGAATCTACAGTATGTGCAATACACTTCTGAAAAAAGAAAAAAGCATAGTCGCCTATCACTCCGAAATCTATATAATTTGAACCAGTCTAGTTTTAGTTCATGGCTGTTACAAGTTAAATACAGTATGATCACTAGCCTGGAACTAGACCAATCCGCATGGGCAAAAAAAATTGCCCTTGGCGAATTTGGGTCTGGCCCCGCTCAATTGTGAATCCATTTCCTCTCCCCCAAAATTTGGGGGAACCAATCAGGGCCCAGCATTGGTCTGGTCTAACCAATCGTGTCCAGAGCCATTTTTTAACCCACCCCTTGCCCCTTGGAAATGAAAATTCTGCCCTCGAGTCCAGACTAATATCCGATACGCAGTGATGAATTAGTATGAGCAACGCCAGGCTATATGATCACATGATTGACTGTGTGTGTGTGTGTGTGTGTGTGTGTGTGTGTGTGTGTGTGTGTGTGTGTGTGTGTGTGTGCGTGCGTGCGTGCGTGTGACCAACCTGTTGCAGTAAGCAGTAATGAACAGTCATGTCCATTCAGGTACTCCATGGCTGTAATCCGAGTGTAGCGAGGGTTCCCATTGTAGAAGTAGTCCAACCTCTCTCCTTTCTCCCAGTCCCAAAAACTATAGACAGACAGCTTTAGAATGTGACATTTGATGTGATATAACAGAACAACAGAAGGGGCATACTGTACATTCCAAAATATGTTTTTTCTTCTTTTTTTACCAGAGATTTAATGTGGCATCACACGATAATGTGACACCAACTAGATTCTTTAATGGATCTTTATCTCAGTCAAGAAGCCAGGGGACAGATTGCAAGGAAGCAGCTGTAGCAGTTGTCACTAGTGTAGGTTAATGTGTTTTAATACAAAGTATTAACTGGTTAAGTATTTTGCAATGACTATTAACAAGTTGCTCAGCAACATTTTGTCCTGAAGGAACTATATTTAATGGACATTTTCAAATTAAATGAAAATAACCTGTTATTATTTGATTAATACTTTCTAGCAACACCTTACAACCAATATCACACATGAGGGTGTGCTGTTGTACTGAATATCAGCACAGCACCGATCAAGCAAAAACACATTGAAAAGGTCAATTTAAAACTTAAAATATTGTTTGGCGTACAGCTGTCCTAAGGAGGAAGCTGAGCTCACCAGATGCTGTCCTTGTCAGCCACCGCAATGCAGGCGTTGAAAGGATGGAACTTCACCACAGATGGAACACCAGGGTTGCGGTTGATGAAGATCTGGTCATCCAGTCGGGTCACTCCTACAATAGGGGGGGGGGGTCATTGAAATGGATTGTACTGGAATCGGGGTGGTCACGGATACGATGCAGCAAAGCGCTTGATTGCCTGAGTGTACCGAGTACAGATTTCACTGTGGTGACTGACAGCTCTGACTGATCACTGATGTTTTCAGTATTTTCACACAACACTGTTGACAGCCTTTTACTGCTTTAGAATTGTTAATAGACAAAAAGCCCTTTCCATCAATATCATGGTGCATTGCATTTTTTACTTTTCTTCAAGGCAATGTTCACAGAAAGAAATGTAACATGTTGTTACATAAATCCTTAACTCCCTTTTCAGCTGCTGCACATGGATATGATGAGTGACTATTATCTATGCACATAATGTGATGACAACATGGTGTGTCTATATGGAAGCAGTGCAATAGGCTAGCTACATTTGTGGAAAACACAATTACAAAAATAAGTTCTGCACCATCTGGCTATTTCCAGCGTGAGCCTTGCACAGCCCCAGCAGATAAGCACACGACTTACAAGTTTGATGCTTCTTGATACATTGTCATGACAACGACATGCCTAGAGCTGCCTGTCTTGTCCTTGGCAGGCTGGAGTGCACAATCCCACAATAAAACGCAGAAGAATGTGGAAAAATAACAAATCCTGAATAACATGACAAAGAAGCACTCTGTGAAAAATAATAAATAAAACCGTCGTAAAAGAGAATACAAAAGCGTTTGAGACCTTGGGCAGACAAAATCGCTGAAAGCTGAATATTCAATATGCATTACTGATCAATTTTGGCAGTGTTGTCTTGCAGTGCATTCGGTACAGAACTGGCCAAAAAAAACTGAAACCCCTCGTCACAATGCCTTGGTGCCTACAGCGAGCACACATTGTAACGATCATTTTCAACCTCGCCCTTTGTTCCTGGCCTATCCATCTGGCCTCACCCTTCCTCCCCTTGCTGCCATGCTCAGCACCCATTTCCTCTCATCTCGTCTCCTCTCCATCTCCCGGCAGGGAGTGGATTGAATGAGGGCAAGCCCACTATTACTTCTCCCCCCTCACAAAACTTCTCAGCACTGGAAAAGAATGAATGCAGTGATTAAGAGAGTGAGAGAGACAGAGATGAAGCAATGTGCGTGAGTAAACTTAAGTTCTGAAAACCGACTGCTTGCTGCGTGACCGTGTGTGTGTGTGTGTAGGTTGCAGTGGGGGCTGCTAGTGATGACGTGCGAGTGTTAGCCATTCTGTTTGAGCGAGCTCTGACTTCAGATGTGAGTTGGGCAGCCTGTGTGCATGTGGACCCCAGGCTCTTTAATGTTTTGTACGTACGTGCTCGGAAGTACGTGCTTGTGGCACAGCGGTGGGGTGTTTTCTCTCTCACAAACACACACACACGCGTGATCGGATGAAAGCCAAAATATATCATCTACCAACTGCTGTGCACTCATTCACAGGCCTGAATTAATTTTCTCTATGTCTGAGTCAGTGTGCTTGTTTTTGCGTTGTGTGTGCGAGCATGCACGACGTGCATGTGCGTGTGAGAGAAAAGAGAGAGTGTCTGACCTCTCTGTGTGATGCGTTGACTCTGCCTCCTGACACGGCTGTTCCTCAGAAACCTCCATTGCCTCTCCATCCGCACCTGGCTCTCCAGGTCATGCTCCTCTGGGATCTGCATGAGAGGGAGTTTGTGTATGTGTGTGGAGAGTGAAAGGTACAGATGAAACACTTTTGCTGCCCCTTACTTTGAAGGGATGAATTTTCCTTGCTGCCGCGCCGCTTCCTCCATAGGCCCTCCGCTCTTATTTTGAAGGGCCGGGCGGGAATTTGCGCGATGTTTTTTCACTTTAATTTCTTCAACGTTTACCCCATCTAGTCACGTGACAGTGTGTTGACATGAAAGTGTCATGGCGGCCGCCATCCGAGTGCAGATTGAGCTGTAAACATGCCAGCCTTGGGATCAAAATGTATTTTTTCAAGTAAATTAAGTCTCTTTAATGAAAGATCAATGGATTTCTATGGAGGAGCTTCACTTCGCGTGCACACCCAACGTGCGTTGTAAACAAATCACGGACATTACCAATGCACAATGGACAGCCAAGACGTACAGTAAGTCATAACAGTGTTACTGTATTTACCGGGAGTTTGACGAGCCACACTGTCAACTGCAGCATGTAGTTAACCCTTTCAATGACGAGCCACACTGTCAACGGCAGCATATGTTTTTTCATAAAGTAAAGCACTGCTTCACCTTACAAGACTGTCGCACATAACTAGTGAAAATAGCAGATCTAAAAGCACACAACGCCTCGCGGTGTGAGGTGTTGTGTGGAGTACTGCTCCTTTTCATCTGCAGAAGACTCTTCTCTTTTATGATTAAAGTGAACCATGGGACCATGGTGTTCGTGTGGATTCAATCAGTCAGTGAATTGCACGGAAAAAAGGCAAGGTGCCGCTAATATCCTGCTCTCAATGTACTGTTCTCACCATATAGATGGCTGCCACACACAACAAATGAATCTCCTTCTCGCTTTCATCTCTTCCGTCGCTCTTTGCTTCCAGCTTCTCTCAAAGGGAGAGAAAACCATTTCAGGCTAATTAGTGTTCATCAATAGGGGCCTCTGGTGAAACTACACAATAAAGATTGTGTGTGTGTGTGTGTGTGTGTGTGTGTGTGTGTGTGTGTGTGTGTGTGTGTGTGTGTGTGTGTGTGTGTGTGTGTGTGTTTACAATTGGTGATTACTGACAAAGCAGAAGGCTACAGAGTTCCAGCTCGGCAATGTGAGAAAAATCAACAGCACTACACGTCAGTGATAGTTCAAATTCAAGCTGATGGAAGAATTGTAGCATGCAAAAGGCATTTGAGAAAGGCATGAACAGTATGTTCACGCTCAGCTCACATGTTACTATTTGCCTGTCCTTTGGGGCTATTCACCTGGGAGTGAACGACAATAATGGATTGTAATAGAGTTGTATTGTTGGTGGTGTGTGTGTGTGTATGTACTGTATGTACGTGTACGTGTGCAAGGACAATGCTGCTGCTGTGTGCTTATCAAGCACATTTCCACAGCAGAGCCTCCCACTGTGTGCTCATTCAATGAATAATAAACACTTGCTTTTTCCATGATTCCGGTGACTGAGAGTGCGGTGTACACCGATAACCACACTCAAATGGCCTCCATCATTCTGTTTCTAAAAGTTATGGGTCACCATGTTGTTTCTCTCAGACAAGGACAGACAGACAGAGAGACGGACAGAAAACACACGGTTCAATAACACCTGCTTCTTATGCACACTCCAGAATCACTTACAGTATACTGTCAATTCTGGCTACCATTCAAACACACACACACACACACACACACACACCCGCCTCTCCCATGCTGCTGACACAGTGATATGATAACCTGCGTGTGCACAGAGCTGGCTTTGTAACAGAGTGGGGTTTTATGGGAACACTCAAAATGTTGTAGGTGAGGGAGAGGGTTTTGTACTAGCAATCAGAACGCTACTACAAAACCCTCTCCCTCTTATCTTGCCCTTTTCCACTACCTTCATCTCTCTCTCTCTCTCTCTCTCTCTCTCTCTCTAACCCGCTCTACATCCAATCTCTGTTTTGCTTTTCACTGAACAACCCTTTGTTCTCTCTGCTTTCCTCCTTCATGCTGCATTTGGGCCTCGGTGTGATCTTTGGCTCGGAGCGGTTCCTCATTACTTCCTCTCAGATTCTTTTCAAATCTTTTATGTTCAGTTTTTTTTGTCTACCACCCCCCCCCCACCCCCTTTCATTTTCTATTCTTGTTTCCTTTTTTCCTTTATCAATTTCCATCAATCCAATTTAGTCCAATTTCAGAAACAATCCGAGCACTCAAAATTGAACGGAGGAGAGGATGTAAAATCAATGTACTTTAAAGTTATACCATGTAACTTTTTTTATAAAACAAATCTTAAAATTGTCCTAACTGTTAAATCGCTAAAGTTTTAGAACACCCACTCTGTTATTTTCAGCTTCTAAAGCCTTCTCTTTAGTGTTTTCTATGAGCCGTGAGGGGGGGAGAATTTCGCGGCAAAATGACGTCATCTGCATCATCTGTATACGTTGTGTATACATTGGCCAATCACATTGCGGATCATACACACATGATACACTACCGGCCAATCACAGCTTATCTGCCGTGTCTTCAGGAAGTAGCCTCGCTCAGCTACAGTGTTTACGATGGTGAAGGATTCTTAACATCTTAATCCCCAAATCCTGTCCAGAAAATTACGTTCTACCATGCGTTCTACCCCTCCACGGATTTGTATCGGTCGCGGTGGTTTGCGGCGCCGCTCCGGTGGTCGCGGTGGTTTGCGGCGCCGCTCCGGTGGTCCGCGGCGGTGGTCTGCGACGACTCCGGGCGAAAAACGTCCGAAAAAAGCAATACCGCTACTGACCACTAGTTTAGCAACTTATACAGTATAGCTTTAATCATGTCTATTAATCCATACATTTTTCAAGGGGCCACATAGTCAAAAACCCAAGGGACTGTGGGCCCATTTGGCCCACGGGCCGCCAGTTGAATAACCATGCCCAATAGAGTTGCAGTGACCAGAACACAAGCTTTTCCACCCAAGCTGTGTTCATTGTCACTGTGAGGCTCCGCTTAGGAATTGAACCATAGTCTCTACAGTGGTAAGAATCCACCACTTCTTTTCTCTCTCTTTCTCTAGCCCAGTGGTTCTCAAACGTTTTATCTCAAGACACAAAAGACAAATTAGACATAAAACATATTGATAAACAATATACCGGAATACCAAGCTGGCGTAACTCCCGAGTGAATTACACAGTGGTTGAACTGGTAAATGTGGAAAAGCTGTCACAATGTAGTGTTTGTGACATTACGACCTGCTCTGATCATGTTTCTGGTATCCTAGATTATGAGGCCACACAGGGAACTACTATGCATGACTTAATATTCATCTTCATTTTTAAAGTTCTACGCGTAAAATTTACTCTTCTTGGTGACGCCTCTCGTCACTTCGTTGTCATTACAGCGTCTCTCTATAATTAAGTAGCACTTAAAGATGAATGCTGGTAGTCCAAGAGCCCTAGCCTGGCATGGCCACACTGATAAGTTTGGAATCTCTGTGTGGAACCTGCATTTCGAAGGGTCAGATGATTACAAAATAGAAATAAAAAATGTGCATACTGGTTCGTGATTGGTGGCCCACAACTTGGTGGGCAGCTAAATCCAATCACAACCGAGCTAGGTTTTCTTTTTTTCTTTTTGCACCATCTGGTTTCCAGGCTACAAGCGCCCAAGGATATTTTGTAACATAAAAACAAATCGTCAGGAACAGTATTTACTATCAAATGTAAAATACATAAAAACATTTCCGGTGCCCATGTCATTTTAGCACAAGTGTCTTGGGCAGACACTTGCGAATAAAATAGTGTTTAATAGAAGTTTTGAGTGTTTAGAGAAGTTACATTTATGTGGAATAGTTATTGTAAAAAAAAATTACAGTGAAAGAATATATCAAAAATTACGTATTTTATTGAAAAAATTACACAGCATGACTTTAAAATGATGGTTAACTAAGAACCAATAACATTTGAATATTAATGTGGGTTATCCTGAGGGTTGCTATGGAGGAGGTAAAAGTGCGAGGCACAGAGAGAACTAATAATTACACGCAGCATACAGTGTAGCTTTTTTTTAATCTTAGAAGACTACAGTACAACGTGGTGAATACGTTTGGAACAGAGGCACAGAAATGACTAATAGAACACAGCGGCGGAACACGCTGTGGGCAGGGAGTGAGGGCTGGTGAAAGCTATAAATAAATAGAGAGGCAGAGGTGTACGTTACCTTCATAACTGGCTGGGCAAAGTACTTGGCGCTCCAGTCACACAGGCCTGTCTGCAGCGTTGCGATGTAGTTCCTGTGACCGCCTGGATCATCCCCATCGTCACCCGCCTGAACACACACAAACACACACACGTCAGTAATGCAAACCTAACTAGAACTGCACTCTGTCGAGGTGCCAACTTGCGTCTTGTGCACAAGTAGTTGTGCACCAGCAGAGCGCGCCATGAGGTGCGCTCACCACTGGCATCACCACTGGCGATGCCAGTGACATCACCACTGGCATCGCCAGCAATGCTGGTCCCTCATTGGCTGTTAACGATGGCGTTGCCAGAAATGCTGGTCCCTGATTAGGCTACGGGCTTACACAAAGAAGGACACCGACATACATGTTCATCCAAAATTACTTTTCCCAAATATGGAGATGACTGACATCATAGATGATGTCATAGACCACATGAGATTGACACATGTCCATATATGGCTTTCCAAGATATGATGACATCAGGGATCTCCATATATGGGCATAAAAAGGACAAGAACTGACAGAGATCTCCATATATGGCCAATAATCTATTAGTGAATTCATTTTCCACATGGACTTGAATGGGGCATCGTTCTACACATTATGACCTGTGGCCGATTCTACAAATGCCTTCTAAAATCAGTAGTTCTCAAACATTTTTTCAGACCACAAACGGATCCACGCTTACCAGCTCGGGTCCCTTGTCGAACATCTTCCGCGTGCGGGGGAACTGGTGGGAGTGGGGCGCCCCACTCCCCAATGTTGGGGTGTAAGGGGGTCGTTGTGCCGGGGGCTGATCTCTGGCAGGGGGCTTGGGGACCTCATTGGTCAGGCTGGAGCTGCTGGCACTGGGCATGGGAGGAGAGCCACTGGAGCAACACACAGGTTAGAAGGTCAGAACATGCATCTTCTTCCATGTGCTAATTATAGCATATATTCATTTTGCTCAAAAACTGGTAGTGTATAGGAGAACAAATTCTTGGCAGCAGGAAGGATGAGCTAGTGGCATATTTAATGGACATTCTTTTTCTTGGTTAATGACTGAGATGAGAGAGAGAGAGAGAGAGAGAGAGAGAGAGAGAGAGGGAGAGAGAGAGAGACATAATCAGAAAAGAAGTGGGTGAA
This sequence comes from Nannobrachium achirus, assembly GCF_963921795.1. Classification (NCBI taxonomy): domain Eukaryota; kingdom Metazoa; phylum Chordata; class Actinopteri; order Myctophiformes; family Myctophidae; genus Nannobrachium; species Nannobrachium achirus. The sequence goes on from NC_137812.1 coordinate 58,032,998, forward strand.
AGTATAGTTTTTGTGCATCGTTCCCATCATATCGTCATTTTCCATAGAAGAAAGAAAGGGATGAAGAAGATGGGGCGGGGACAAGGGGGGAAAGGAGATCAAGCTAGAAAAACGTAGGACAAATATATCTACATATTTACCCATGGTACAGAGATAAATAAAGAAAATGTGCTTGAGCATTATTTAAGGTGCTGGGGGGAGGGGGATCTTGCCTCACCTGGCTTGGTGGATGTGGGTGCCTTTGCTGGTGGGACTGGCTGGGGCTGACTGGGTGAGATTTCCAGAGTCCAGGATCCTCTGAGGACGTGCATTCATAGTTGCCTGAGGAGAAAGGAAGATGCTAAAACCCTCATGCTTTGGCGTCAAAGTGACATGAGACAAGTGACGTTTTCACAAAAAAATAAAATAAAAATAAAAATACAGCTTTCAACTGAAAAAAGGTGTCAAGACTTTCTTCGTTTTCGTACGCACTTGTTTGTATAGTGAAAAGTCACATAACACCTTTATGACAAAATTAATTGCATTAATTAGGCTTTATACAAAATTGGTCCCATAATACATAATCCCAATCTAGAAAGGAAAATGACCAGGCTTGAAATACAACTTTACAAGATCTACAAGCTTGTAGATTGGCCATTTTCAGTACATGACACTGGCGCACAGCTAGAAATCACCCTTAAAAATCCCAACCAGTGGGAGTGAGCAGTGCCTTTGGCTGCTCAACGCCGCCACTTGAAGATAGGTCACCCAGTGGTATTGCGGCTGTTGATGACTCATACATACATACATAGACAGAAAAATGGACAGACAGACATACACACTCGGTTAAATGTTGGGAGCGGTAGGCACCGCTCAAAAAAGTGTAGGAGAGGGGACAGGCACAGGTTTGAAAAGAATATGATTAAGAGGGACTTCAAATATTACGCAGACATGTAGTGTGAGGATAAAGGGAAAAGGAGGGAAAAAAGTACTGCAGAAGCAATACCCCAAACTCTGGAAGCATCTTCTCACTCTACCAGCACATCAAAAGTGCAAACCCTTTACAAAGTTTACCTTAATTTCCAGCAACTTTGTTTCATCGATAAGAGCAGGCAATATAAGCCTCTCCATTGTGAGCAGTCTAATGGCTATTCACAAGGGAGGGGTAAACTTAATAAGGACAACAGAGGCAAAGCATCACTGATGAATAGCAGAGTTGTTGTTTACCAAAGCAAGGCAGAGAGAAAACTCTGTGTGCGCAGCCTTAAATCCAGTTAACACTGGCAAACACATTTTACAACCTGGAATTGCCTTTGATTTGATTTCTATGCTAATTACACTATTGCATCGAATGTCTACCAGTTGTGTGTGTGCGTGTGTGTGTGTGTGTGTGTGTGTGTGTGTGTGTGTGTGTGTGTGTGTGTGTGTGTGTGTGTGTGCGCGCCACATCTAAAAGAAAGCGGGATGGAGTGCAAAATTAATGGTTTAGTAATCTCAGAGTTTGTTGCTATCTTATGGGTGGAGGTTTATGTGCTAGTATTATACTCTTAACAGCCTTTGCAAGCCCATGGAGGCATTAGTTACTTGTGTTTACTGTGGCAAGTGCTTCATTAAGAAGCACATAGAAATTGGAACAAAACAGGAGGTATGACAATTATGAAAATAGTCTGCCACTAAACAGAGCCCAGAAAGATCAATTAGATGTGGGCACACATCATTGGCATCCAACACAAAAGCAACTAAACAAATATAGTCACACTTCTAACAAGTTGTGAGTTTGTGTAGTGGCATAGCTCAGTCAGTGTGAGTGTGTGTGTGTGTGTGTGTGTGTGTGTGTGTGTGTGTGTGTGTGTGTGTGTGTGTGTATGTGTGTGCACGCGTGCGTGTGTGTAATATCTAACGATCTATCTATGCATACTGTATATATACAGTATATGTACAGTACAGTACAGTACCGTATATGTAAATGTGTATATGTATACCGTAAATCTTGAGCCAGTTTTCAGTTTTTAATTGAGCCTCTATTCAATTAATAACTTTTTTTAATAACTAATAACTTTGATATTTATTCTTACAGTATGTCACATGTCAACCCAAAATCCTATAGTGAGAAAAACAACAGATGGTTTGGGAGTAAAACAGAGGAAAAGCCTTTATTTATTAAAAGACAACAGCTAACATCTTTCGACCTCGGAAGGTTTTCATCAGGGCAAAATAATATACTGTATATTCTTTTCCTGGTTCCAATATCCAATGTTTTAGGCTTTGTATCACCTTAGCTGTTGTCTCTCCACACAAGATACTTCGAATCCAACAGGTTTACTAACCTCCAAAGTCCATTGTTACTGAACCCAGAAATCATTACATTCCTAATTTCAATAACACAACCAGTGCCTCTAATCATCATTGTACTCTATCGCCCCCCCAGGGACCCTTGGGAACTTTCTGGAAGAACTTGACTCGGATCAGCTCATTCCGGGAGGATGGAACACCCTTCATTCTACTGGGTGATTTCACCTACCGACTGCAGAGAAGTTTCTCCCTGTTACGACCCTTCTGTCTACATTTGACCTATCCCTATCCCCTTCCCCTCCCACCCACAAAGCGGGTAATGTACTGGACCTTGTGTTATCCAGAGCCTGCTCTCCCTCTAACCTCTCTATTACCCCTATACAATACTCTGATCACTACTTCATAACCTTCTCCCTCTCCCTCTCCACCCTTCAATCTAAACCTACTCACCCTCTGACTGTCACCACTCGACGCAACCTGAAAACCCTAAACCCCTCCACTCTCTCCTCCCTTCCAACCTCAGATGCCTTCTCCTCCCTCTCACCTGACACAGCTACATCATCCTTTCTCTCCTCTATCTCCTCTGTGTTTGACCGGCACTGCCCTCTCTCGACCAGGCCAGCACGCCCAAATCCACCGGCTCATCTGAAACCCTCAGAACTGAGCGAAGACCTCTCAGGGCAGCATAAAGGAAGTGGCACAAAACAAAGTAACCAGTGGACCTCTCCCACTTTCACTCACTCTTTTCAGTCTTCTCCCTTTCAATATCCACTGCAAAATCCTCTTTCAACCACACCAAGATTACTATAACCCAAGGAAGCTCTTTTCCACATTTTCAAGCCTCCTTAACTCATTCGCTGCCTTTTCAAAATGGCTGCCAAGTACCAGGATGCCAAAACATGTAATTTTGAGTGCACAGATCATGCACGCCCATGCCTAGATCATGCACCATGTGTGTGCACGCTGTTCACAGCTTTCAAACAAAAAACACTGCTTGGAAATCCGTTCAGGCATTCATGAGATAGAAGCCATTATATTTACTTCAAATGTAACTGCAATTAAACAAACATGGCTGCCATGTTTGAAAGATGTGGTTGGTATGGGGGTTAAATATACAATTTCGCGATTGTGATCATGCCTACTACATATTTGGAGGTCCCCAAAAAAAAAAAAAAAAAAAAAAAGGCTGCCAACTCGGGAAACTCGGGCCCTGGCGGCCTCTAACAACGGCAATAACTCGGGAAACTCGGGAGGGGGCAAAAATGAGTTAAACCCCCTCCCCCACCTTCATCTATCTCAGTGGACACTTTTGTCACCTACTTTGAAAAGAAGGTTGATGACATCAGTAGGATCTACCGGATCTACTCCCCTTCATAACCACTATCATCAACACATCTGTAACCTCAGACTGTGTTCCATCTGCCTTTAAGGCAGCCAGACTCTCACCACTCCTCAAAAAAAAAAAAAAAAAAAAAACTCTTAACTCCTCAGATGTCAAGATCTACAGACCGGTATCACTCCTTTCCTTTCTTTGAAAAATTCTTGAACGTGTTATCTCTAACCAGCTTTCTCTCCCTCTCTCACAGAACAACCTGCTGAACCCAAAACCAGTCAGGTTTTAAACCGGCCCATTCCACAGAAACGGGTCCTGATTCTTCTGGACAGCAGTATTCAACACAGTGAACCACCAGCTGCTCCTGGACACCCCTGCTGACCCAGCATCACTGGGACAGCACTAAAGTGGTTCTCCTCCTACCTAACTGACCGTACCTACCAGGTGTCGTGGAAAGGTTTGCTTTCATCCCCCCGCACCCTCTTAACTGGAGTACCCCAGGGATCTGTACTTGGTCCCCTCCTTTTCTCCCTGTACACAAAATCCCTTGGTGATGTCATCTCATCTCTGCTCACAATCTAATCACTGCTTTGCTGATGACACTCAACTGTTGTTATCCTCCCCCCCTCACAGTGGATCACAGCCACCACCTCAAGCTGAACCCAGACAAGAAGGAGCTTCTCTTCTTCCCAGCTTAGTCTTGCCCCATGCAAGATCTCACTATTTCCATAAACAACGCATTGGTGACTTCGGTTCCAACTGCTATGAACCTTCAGGAGTCGACATTAGAACCAGCCCGCTGGCCCGTATGTACTTTTTAGAGTGACAGGACCACCAGAACTCACCAGGGACTTGCCCGTTTGGGACAGTGAATTTAATGCCTTGAAAATAATACAAGTAATAACTAAGGCTGGGATTTTAACTGGTTAATTGCGATTAATTAATTACAGAAAATTAACGCGATTAAAAAAATTAACGCATTTTAATCGCACTTAGTTTTTGCACCACAGAACCTTCAGTTTCGGGCATACCGATCATAGCGATGCACCAACCAAGAAGAGACAACAAATGCAAAGGGAGAAGTAGCCGATCAGAGCGCTTTGCTTGGCCCAGTGGATGCGAAATTTAGATTTAAAAAACTCACTCGTTGATTCACTCGTACAACAAAATGTGTTTTACTTGAAAAGAATGCTTCTCAGGTCAAATATTGATGTGCGATTAAAATGCGATTAATTGCGATTAATTAATCACAGAACCTGTAATTAATTAGATTAAAATTTTTAATCGCATCCCAGCCCTAGTAATAACGTTTATATCTAATTTCACATGTTCCCTGTGGTAATATTTTGTAATAATTTCGGTGAAATGGTCTCGTAATTACTGCTAAAATATAGCGTTGCGTGAATGCGTGATCCAGATCAAAGTCACCTTCTGCGTGCTTGCGCACAGCAGCTGCAGTCACAGTTCAGAGCAAGGGCTCCACTAGAGCCAGTTTTCAGTTTTTAATTGAGCCTCTATTCAATTAATAACTTTTTTTAATAACTAATAACTTTGATATTTATTCTTACAGTATGTCACATGTCAACCCAAAATCCTATAGTGAGAAAAACAACAGATGGTTTGGGAGTAAAACAGAGGAAAAGCCTTTATTTATTAAAAGACAACAGCTAACATCTTTCGACCTCGGAAGGTTTTCATCAGGGCAAAATAATATACTGTATATTCTTTTCCTGGTTCCAATATCCAATGTTTTAGGCTTTGTATCACCTTAGCTGTTGTCTCTCCACACAAGATACTTCGAATCCAACAGGTTTACTAACCTCCAAAGTCCATTGTTACTGAACCCAGAAATCATTAAATTCCTAATTTCAATAACACAACCAGTGCCTCTAATCATCATTGTACTCTATCGCCCCCCCAGGGACCCTTGGGAACTTTCTGGAAGAACTTGACTCGGATCAGCTCATTCCGGGAGGATGGAACACCCTTCATTCTACTGGGTGATTTCACCTACCGACTGCAGAGAAGTTTCTCCCTGTTACGACCCTTCTGTCTACATTTGACCTATCCCCTTCCCCTCCCACCCACTAAGCGGGTAATGTACTGGACCTTGTGTTATCCAGAGCCTGCTCTCCCTCTAACCTCTCTATTACCCCTATACAATACTCTGATCACTACTTCATAACCTTCTCCCTCTCCCTCTCCACCCTTCAATCTAAACCTACTCACCCTCTGACTGTCACCACTCGACGCAACCTGAAAACCCTAAACCCCTCCACTCTCTCCTCCCTTCCAACCTCAGATGCCTTCTCCTCCCTCTCACCTGACACAGCTACATCATCCTTTCTCTCCTCTATCTCCTCTGTGTTTGACCGGCACTGCCCTCTCTCGACCAGGCCAGCACGCCCAAATCCACCGGCTCCCTGGCTATCTGAAACCCTCAGAACTGAGCGAAGACCTCTCAGGGCAGCATAAAGGAAGTGGCACAAAACAAAGTAACCAGTGGACCTCTCCCACTTTCACTCACTCTTTTCAATCTTCTCCCTTTCAATATCCACTGCAAAATCCTCTTTCAACCACACCAAGATTACTATAACCCAAGGAAGCTCTTTTCCACATTTTCAAGCCTCCTTAACTCATTCGCTGCCTTTTCAAAATGGCTGCCAAGTACCAGGATGCCAAAACATGTAATTTTGAGTGCACAGATCATGCACGCCCATGCCTAGATCATGCACCATGTGTGTGCACGCTGTTCACAGCTTTCAAACAAAAAACACTGCTTGGAAATCCGTTCAGGCATTCATGAGATAGAAGCCATTATATTTACTTCAAATGTAACTGCAATTAAACAAACATGGCTGCCATGTTTGAAAGATGTGGTTGGTATGGGGGTTAAATATACAATTTCGCGATTGTGATCATGCCTACTACATATTTGGAGGTCCCCAAAAAAGAAAAAAAAAAAAAAAAAGGCTGCCAACTCGGGAAACTCGGGCCCTGGCGGCCTCTAACAACGGCAATAACTCGGGAAACTCGGGAGGGGGCAAAAATGAGTTAAACCCCCTCCCCCACCTTCATCTATCTCAGTGGACACTTTTGTCACCTACTTTGAAAAGAAGGTTGATGACATCAGTAGGATCTACCGGATCTACTCCCCTTCATAACCACTATCATCAACACATCTGTAACCTCAGACTGTGTTCCATCTGCCTTTAAGGCAGCCAGACTCTCACCACTCCTCAAAAAAAAAAAAAAAAAAAAAAACTCTTAACTCCTCAGATGTCAAGATCTACAGACCGGTATCACTCCTTTCCTTTCTTTGAAAAATTCTTGAACGTGTTATCTCTAACCAGCTTTCTCTCCCTCTCTCACAGAACAACCTGCTGAACCCAAAACCAGTCAGGTTTTAAACCGGCCCATTCCACAGAAACGGGTCCTGATTCTTCTGGACAGCAGTATTCAACACAGTGAACCACCAGCTGCTCCTGGACACCCCTGCTGACCCAGCATCACTGGGACAGCACTAAAGTGGTTCTCCTCCTACCTAACTGACCGTACCTACCAGGTGTCGTGGAAAGGTTTGCTTTCATCCCCCCGCACCCTCTTAACTGGAGTACCCCAGGGGTCTGTACTTGGTCCCCTCCTTTTCTCCCTGTACACAAAATCCCTTGGTGATGTCATCTCATCTCTGCTCACAATCTAATCACTGCTTTGCTGATGACACTCAACTGTTGTTATCCTCCCCCCCTCACAGTGGATCACAGCCACCACCTCAAGCTGAACCCAGACAAGAAGGAGCTTCTCTTCTTCCCAGCTTAGTCTTGCCCCATGCAAGATCTCACTATTTCCATAAACAACGCATTGGTGACTTCGGTTCCAACTGCTATGAACCTTCAGGAGTCGACATTAGAACCAGCCCGCTGGCCCGTATGTACTTTTTAGAGTGACAGGGCCACCAGAACTCACCAGGGACTTGCCCGTTTGGGACAGTGAATTTAATGCCTTGAAAATAATACAAGTAATAACGTTTATATCTAATTTCACATGTTCCCTGTGGTACTATTTTGTAATAATTTCGGTGAAATGGTCTCGTAATTACTGCTAAAATATAGCGTTGCGTGAATGCGTGATCCAGATCAAAGTCACCTTCTGCGTGCTTGCGCACAGCAGCTGCAGTCACAGTTCAGAGCAAGGGCTCCACTAGAGATGGGATTTACGGCTCTTTGAAGTGAGCCGGATCTCTAAGATCCGTTCCTTTCAAAGAGCCGTTCATTTACAAAAGGAACGGCTCCCTATACTGCGAACCGGATCCCATCGTTCATTTCAAAGAGCCGTTCAAAAGACTTGATTCGTTCGTGAACGCCCCATCTCTACGCTCCACGCTGACACGTTCATTCACATCCATGCGTTCGGCTCCGTTGATGCTGCTAATAGCTAAACAGCGTTAGCTTCTAGAGATTGTTGACAACGGAGCGCTGTTGCCCTGCTGTTCAGTATGTCCACCGCGGGTCAGAATCAGAAAGTAGGCCTACAATAGACAAGTTATGTTCTTTAAGTTGGGGAAAGGTCCATTTACTATACTGAAAGAAGGCACGGTCGCAAGTCGCTGTGTGTCTAGTGAACGAGAGAGAGGGGCGGTCCTGTGTGTGTGTGTGTGTGTGTGTGTGTGTGTGTGTGTGTGTGTGTGTGCGTGCGCGCGCGCACGCGCGCGGAACGCATTCGGCAAATTAGTTTCTTTTAACTGTTGTAAATATTTAGAATCAACGTGTACTGTAGCCTATTGAGAATATGTATATCAAACGAGAAGATGAGAATGGAGTGTCTCAGTGTCAGAGATGGATGGATGAGGGACAGACAGCTAGCATGTAACACAACAGTCAACAGTGGGCACTAAGGAAGAGTGGGCACTTTGATGTCAAATTTGGCAATTATTTTTCTACATGTTAAAAAAGTCAAATATTTAGAAAATGGCCTTAAGTAATGTAACACACTAGAGGTTCGCGGCCCTTCGGGCCGCTCACATCTATAGTCCACGCCCGCTTCTTTACTAAAAAAACTTTTTTTTCAAAAAAAAAAGTTTTTTGAAAAAAAAAAAAAAAAAAAAAAATTTGGGGGGGGGGGGGAACTATTGTGGCGGAACTATTGTGCCGCAGCGCACGTTTCCGGTCGGACATATTTGACCGCCGGACGCACTTCCGGTGTTGACGGCCGGACGCACTGGAGAGAAGTGACTGTTATGCCTCTGCTATTTCTCTGCACTCACTGTGGAGGCAGCAGCAGCAGCACGCACATGCAAACACAGTGGTGTCAAATTTCACTCCACTTACTGCGACGCCCCCCTCTGTTGAAATTGGATCCGCCGGTCCCATAGCTGGGAATGAGCCAATGGAGGGCGGTCACCATGGCGACGGGGGGCGAATGATAGCGTTATGGGCGGTATTCCTTACGTCCTAGACGACTACCTATGAGTTGAAGTCGATGTAAAGGGGGCGTGAATGGGCTTGGAAGTGGGATGCGGCAATAGGAGGAATGTAATAATAGATAGGCATACACGATTGAACATTCCACAGTTAAGGTCTAATATTTCTATAATTGCTGTCCTATCTTCTGTATAACTGACTAGCTGGAGCAGGAATGTATACACAGTTTATAAATATGATGCAATTATGCCAGCATAAAACCTTAGCCTTGGATCAAGAATATCATAGATGTATTTTATTTACATTTTTATATAATCTATAAAATACAGATTTGATAGCCTTGATCCTAGGCTAATTAACCCCAAATTAGGAGATCCTGGGAAGGCAGACAGACAGCTGTCAATCTGGGCTGGGGCCCTCACCAGTTAAACAGGCTACAGCTGGTGTTAGATGTCGGCCTATATTTATGGGGGATGATATTTTGAATGGCAAAAGGGACAGGACAGTTCACTGATACAACTTCTACTGAAAGGATTTAAACCACAGAAAGCTCAATGGCTTGTTTGGCATTGGGGTCCTATGTACTCAATTCATAACCCAAAAAAAAGACGCTGGTATCGAGGATGAACGAGGACGCAAGTTTTGCGTGCACACGCGTGTCAGGGCCAGTGATCATCAAAATCCACTGGCCCTGAGGGCCAGTAGTAAATTTCCCTTAATGTCTACCCCTGACCTTGGTCTGGTACTGGACAGCCATTTATCATTCAAGGCACACATTGCATCAGTCATCCGGTCCTGTAGGTTCACACTCTATAACAGGGGTCTTCAACGTTTTCAGGCCAAGGACCCTTTAGTTGAGACAGAGTTGAAGCAGGGACCCCCACAACCTCTTCATAGATTCCATATAGTTTCATCGGTTGACAGCACAATCATCGGTGTATTTTGGATTCTTGTTAATGTGTGTTTTCAGATATTTAACCACTAGAACCGTCAATACTTAATAAACTTGACCTTTCACTGTGTACTTAGTCTGCTCTTTTTCCCCTTGTAGATCTGCTATTTTTGGCTAAAGTTCTCAGAATATGGACACTAGAGTTCAAGTGGTTAATATACAAAAGAAGAAAAAAGAGTTTCTATCACTCAAAGATTTGGAGGACCCCCTGTAGTAACTCTGAGGACCCCCTAGGCCTAGGGGTCCCGGACCCCCCCCGGCAGGCGCACTTAAGCCTCTCCAACTGATCCAACTGATGCTGCAGCACGATTGGTCTTCAACCAGCCAAAATTCTCACATATTCCCCCTTCTCCGATCCCTCTACTGGCTCCTGGTTGCTGCCCGCACAGAATACAAAACACTGATGCTGGCCTTCAAAGCAGCCAAAGGTATGGCACCTCCAAAGCCCGATAAACCCCTACAACCCCACCAGGGCATGCGAGCGGCGTGGGGAGCGGAGCGGGCCATTTTTGACATGAGCGAGAGCAAGCAAATTTTCAAATGGGTCTGAGCGGCTTTGGAGCGAGGATTTTCCTCCGCTACTTGGAGCGCCGACCTCGTCCTAGACAACCCTTCTGGCCCCCAAACTGTGGAACAAACTCCCTGTTGCACTTAGAACAACAGACCCACTCCCTAGCTTCGCCGTGGCCTGAAAACTCACCTCTTCAGACACCTTAGCTTAGCCCATAGCGCTTACGGAAAAGCTCGCCTACCCTCAATGACCATACAGTACATGCAAGCTAGATAGCATTTTTTAGGCATTCTTTAGGTTTTATATAAAGTTTTTTACTGAAAATGTGCTTGGTCTACCTACCTACGTTCTTTTTTTCTATATTATTATTTCTATGCATTTGATGTATTGATTATTGTATTGAAGTATTACCTTGCTTATTATAAGACGCTCAGGATTAAGAGTGTCTGCTAAATGCCTAAATTGTAAATTTTCGAATAATTATAGGTGAGATTATTAGGCTTCTAACCTCTCCTGCACAGTATCCATTTATGTATTCTTTTTCAGATATTAACATTTTTGTGCTAATAAATACAACTAAAAATTCAAAAAACACAAACTCTAGCATGTCTATTCTGGGTCAAGAATTCCTCAGAAATAGCACATCAGCCAGCTTAGAACGTGTTCTGAGCTTGTAGATCGGCAAAGAGATTTAGTGTGGAGGGAAAAAAAGAGGGGAGATGTTATTGGGTTGAAGTGGTTCAGTCTGGAAAGGCTGTAGTGCACCACAGATCCCAAAGGGATTACTGTAGATATCTAATGAGAAATATGAGCTCATCACTGCAGCATTAATTCCATTTGTCACATTTAAGACTCATTTGAGGCTAGCAGTAGTAGACCATATTCACACGGCACCAAAAACTGAAGTAACAGCAAAATCACCACCATGCGAAAATGATCTACTGCATGCCTTAACTTATTTTTTTTAGTTTATTTTTTCTTTCTTCTTTTTTTTTACCACACACAATACAGTATACTATTGAGGTGAAGATGATCATCAACCTTTCTTCTGGCAACACTCCGTAAATCATCATCACAAGATGGTATAAAGTTCTTGGATTATGCAACAGCTTCATTATTTATCAACTTTTGCCCATCAACTTGCACTTGCAGTAAACATACATTATACTAACAGCAGACATCCCACCTCTCACGGAAGTTCCGGGAGTCTCCCGGGATTAGCGTCCCAGACACCCGCGAACGTCCTTAAATCTCCCGCAAATACCAGCCAGGCGACCAAATGGTGGATTTGCGGGAGAACGGTTTCTATTTTCTGCTCATTGCTCAGATCTGGTCTAGAGCCCACCTACTGGACCGGTAATTTGCACACATTAAGCACACAGACCGGATCTGCAACCACCTTGTTTAGTTCTCATTTGTCGCTGAACTGTCAATCTAGCAAAAAGTGAATAATTTCCCCCCAAAAAAGGGGGAAAAAAGTAAAAAGTTCATGGTGGGATGTCTGTACTAACTACGGAGGCTCTCATACCTTTCCTCTCTGACAAGCTGCCAGAATAGCTAACACAAATGCTAAAGTACAGCAGAAAACTGGAGATAATCGCAACACCAACGCCTCACTCTGAGCTCTAGAACATTCTGTTTCAGCCCACTTATCCTCACTCCCTTTACTTATTAATTGGATGCAAAAGCGAGCCAAATAAGCAAGCAAATGAGTGAATGTATATAAACCACGCTATTAGTGAGGGCCCCAGCAGGCCATGGACGTGAAAGCTGATGACAGCCCAGAGAAACGGTCGCTCTTTCTCCCACTAGTTGTGCCTCTTTAATTATTGAAGGTGCATCTTAAATGTTCTGCTGGTGGTGAAAGAGCCAAACACCTCCCTGATGAACGATGATGGCCTTTAAGTGCTGAGGTTGAGAGGGGATTGGCCGAGTGGGCTGAATGAGGGCAGCTGTGGTTGGTGGAGACGGAGAAAGAGCATTTGTTGCTGTTGTGTTGCTGAGCATGCAACAAAAAGCATGCCATAACCGTGTATCCATCCTACCGGTGTTTAGTGTGATAAAACAAAACAAGCAATGATAAGATTGCACAAGGGAGAATAGAAGAGAGTAAAGCCTGATGTACACTTAGTTTTGTGCAGATCACACATAAAAAAAGCCGATCTAAAAGCTCACAACACGTCTCGCAGTGGCGCGTAGTGAACCATTTTCGGTGAGTGACACTGCAAACAACCAAGTACAAATCAGGCATTAAGCCTTTGTGTACTTTTTATTTCTTTTATTTCTTTACTTTTGACAAACACAACCCATAGCATGTGTACTATGTATCATAAAAACACTCTTCTTACCTTTCTTTTTTTATATAGAAATAACAAAATGATAGAACAAATTTCACCCACTTAACACTTATGTAAATCTGTGAAAATAAAGCTGACAGGGCCATGCAGCAAGGTTATTATTTAACGTGTGAGATAAAAACTAAAAGACATAGACTACGGTATTCTTCATTATTAGGGGAGCAAGTAAGATTTAATTTGGTGCTGACCTTGATTAATTTCTTTCGATCAATAAACTTGACCTTTCACTGTGTACTTAGTCTGCTCTTTTTCCCCTTGTAGATCTGCTATTTTTGGCTAAAGTTTTCAGAATATGGACACTAGAGTTCAAGTGGTTAATATAAAAAAGAAGAAAAAAGAGTTTCTATCACTCAAAGATTTGGAGGACCCCCTGTAGTAACTCTGAGGACCCCCTAGGCCTAGGGGTCCCGGACCCCCTGTTGAAGACCCCTGCTCTATAACATCCGCAGAATCAGACCCTTCCTCACCCAGGAGTCAGCCCAGCTCCTCATCCAGACATCAGTCAGTCGTTGACTACTTTAACTCTCTCCTCACTGGCCCCCCGGCAGGCGCACTTAAGCCTCTCCAACTGATCCAACCCTGATGCTGCAGCACGATTGGTCTTCAACCAGCCAAAATTCTCACATATTCCCCCTTCTCCGATCCCTCTACTGGCTCCTGGTTGCTGCCCGCACAGAATACAAAACACTGATGCTGGCCTTCAAAGCAGCCAAAGGTATGGCACCTCCAAAGCCTGATAAACCCCTACAACCCCACCAGGGCATGCGAGCAACGTGGGGAGCGGAGCGGGCCGTTTTTGACATGAGCGAGAGCGAGCGAATTTTCAAATGGGTCTTCTTACCTTTCTTTTTTTTATATAGAAATAACAAAATGATAGAACAAATTTCACCCACTTAACACTTATGTAAATCTGTGAAAATAAAGCTGACAGGGCCATGCAGCAAGGTTATTATTTAACGTGTGAGATAAAAACTAAAAGACATAGACTACGGTATTCTTCATTATTAGGGGAGCAAGTAAGATTTAATTTGGTGCTGACCTTGATTAATTTCTTTCGATCATTAGCACTTGTGATATATAAAACCCCAATTAAATGTGAATCAGGTTGACATTAGCAATTAACTCAGAGAACAACCTCTGAAAAGGCTGCCTCTGATATAGACAGAGATTACATCTCCAGTAGCTCTTACTAACTGCAGTCAATATCACATTAAACGGTGTACAGTACAGCGAATAACCTGGATTTACAACTCATTTATAGTGAAATCAGCCATTCCCTCGTCTCTCACGTGTATGCGGAGACGCGTGAACCTCTTAAACTCTTCCTCGCCTATTCTTTTAAGTTGTTCTCACGTGTGAGAGGACTGCGTTAAGGACAAAGAGATACTGCTGCATAGGGTGTCTGTATGCAACTGTGTCTGTATCACAGATCCAGAAAGAATTTTCTGTCACTTCAACAAAACCCCAATCAATCATCTAGACTAGAGTGAGTGGCAAGGACACAACACTAAGGTCCAATGAGAGGCGTTTCAGCACAACCGCTTTCTGACACGCTTTCTGACACCGCAACATAAATATAGATTATGGAGATATATAAATATAGATCTATAGGGTGAAATGGGACTGAAGAAGGTTGCAATACAGTACAGTTTTATCAATGCATACGACTTCGCTGCTGTCCAACGCAGAGGTTCTCAAAATGGGGGCGGCTTCCACAGGGTACGCAGCAAAATTAGGAATAGTTTAAACACTTTGTTTTAGTTTTTTGGCTATTCAGAAATGGCCGATCTACAAGCTTGCAGCGCGCCATGATGCAACGTGTTGTGAGCTTGTAGATCTGCTATTTTCAGAAAATCTTCTTTTATGGGAGTCCGGCACAAACTCTTTTCAGATGGGGGTCCACAGCCAAAAACAGTGTGTCCTTTACATGAAAATGTTTGAGAATCACTATTCTAGAGTAAATTATGTTACTGTAGGATTATAACATTGTTAACATCTGTTTGACTTTCTCACATGAATATTCTTTAGCTCAAGTGCGTCTGAGATTGTCTCCTACCGACCTGCTTGTTTTAATGCAAAAATGACAGATGAACCAAACGGTATACCCGGTGTCATTGTAGCATAACAGGCTTCTGGCCAGACATACTGTAACTTGATGAAGTGGTCCCTAACCATTTCTTGTTGGAGTTACATCCATTTTAAACAAGTATCTTCATCAAATAAATTATAACCATCTGAAACTTTTTTTAACATCCTTTCACAGTAAAGACTTTGATATCACTTACCCTACGGTGACACTGTCAACTACAGGTATGTTTCATCAATTATGCATACCAGCATGGCCAATCCATAGTCATACAGAAAGAAAAAATCACACCCGTGTGAAGTGGAGCTGTGTGTGTGTGTGTGTGTGTGTGTGTGTGTGTGTGTGTGTGTGTGTGTGTGGATCATGTGTACCGATTTTTGTGACATTTGAAGAAAATATGTAGGAAAAGGAGCAAAAAGTGTGTTTTGGAGAAAATTCAAGATGGCGGAAAATCTATCATGGCGCAAATGGGCGTGGCCTATATGGGGAGATGCGTCATGACCCAAGGAATCCAGGGAAAAAATATTTTTAATTTTCCGACCTACGGTTCAAGAGTTACAGGCCAAAACGTAAAGTGGGGTGTTATGGCGCCACCATGCGGCCAAATGACACAATTATTTTTTATTTAATCCTTGAAAGCATTATGAACCTCCTCTCCAAGTCTTGAAACTCTAGCCCCTATGGTTTGCGAGAGACAAATAATTGAATGTGAGTTTTTGCAATTCCCATTATAAGTCAATGGGGAAAATTAATTCACTAATAAATTAATATCAATTAAACTATAGAACCTTTCTCTTAGAAAAGTAATAGCCCACGATTCCTGAGTAAGCCGGTCGATTTGACATATGGCGCGAGTGTGTGGTGGCAAAACTGTGGGACTAGTGGCGTGCCGAAGTTTAGGAAGTTCAGGCTACATACACACAGACAGACACACACACACACACACACACACACACACACACACACACAGACCCACACGGCCACGTATAGGGAGCCTGTGTTTCACACAGCTCCAAAAATGCCATGTAAATGTGAGTAAGCCTTGCCGAGCCATGTGGCCCATAGGGCAGGAACCCATCTCCTGTTGATGTAGAGTGAGGCAGCTTGATGTACATACAAGTACACCCTCTGGACATGGCGCTAGTAGGTGTCGCAGGGACTTACAGTACCTCCAAATCCAACCCTTATAAAGGTATCTATCTATCTATCTATCTATCTATCTATCTATCTGAGTGCCAAGCAGGGAGGTATTGGGTCCCATTTTTATAGTCATTGGTATTAGCCCGGGCTGGGGATCGAACGCAATGCAAATTGTTGCCTCACCATTACAGTTCGCTGGTCTGTTGCAGTAAGTTGTATATCAGGTCCTGTTATTCTTTAGTGTTGTCCAACTGGGGGTGCTAATGTGTGGAGGAACTCTCTGAGGGTAACTACATAAGGGGTGGTTGATGGCAGTGGCAAAAAAGAACAATAATACACTGATCAGGGGGAGCGGGGGGCGGCGGGGTGGGGGTGGGCAGGGCTTCACAATAGTGGTTATTAGAGCTCCTTAAGTTACAGCAGCCTATCCTCTCTGCAGTGCTCTGCCTAGGGGGAGTCGTTGCCTCTTAATTGCATTTGCACAAAGTAATGGTCTTTGGTGGAGGAGAATGTCAGTGAGTGCCAGTGGTGGAAAATGTACTCACATGTTTTACTTAACCCATTTAGGCCTAGGGCTGGGTTCGGTAACCGCCGTACCGCCGTATCGCGGAATACCGCGGCCTACCGCGGTGTCAGGGTCCTTACCGCGGTCAAAAAAGACAAAAAATAGGCTATTTTTATTGAGAACGAGCGAGTTTTAAAACGGGGGAGAAGCGAGGACCGCATGCGCTCCATGCTGCTCTGCTCTGGGCCGCGTACCACATGTTTGGAACTGGAAGCTTGGCCCGTCACATTGAGAGTCGGAGAGTGGAGACACAGTGGACACTGGAGCAGTGCAGTAGCCTCGTAGCCTCAGCAGCGTTAAACTTTCTCCATAATCCACACGACACAACTCATACAAGTATGTTGATACATACCTTGTGGCCGTTTCTGTTTTATTCATACGGGCGGAGCACGAGGACTAAAACCGAAAATGAAACCAGCGCTAGACGTGAGTACTTTTACAGTAGTGCGTGTGCCCGTCGTTGTTCGTCTACAACCTTTTCTGTCAAGTCTGGTAACTAAAACCTGTTTACTACGTTTATATCACCACTCAATCAATGCGATTTGAGACGTGAGTTTACATAATCACAGACCGTACACAATCACTATACCCGTCTCATCTGGTTTGTTCACAAACAGCGTGCAGTGTCTGAAGCCCCAGTAGTCTACCAGTGGCGTCAGTTCAGCAAAAGCTAAGGTATGGCAACATGACTGCAAGACACCAGTCATGTTGCCATACCTTAGCAACAGGCACGATGAAAAGTACATTTTATTATTTCCCACTGTAGCCTAGGTATGGCAGGTGCCATAGCTTGCCATACCCAATTGACGCCTCTGTAGCCTACGTTACTATAGTAACCCGACACTGCAAAGATCTACAAGCTCAGAACGCGTTGCGAACGCGACGCGTTGTGAGATTGTAGATCTGCTACTTTCAAAAGCCAGACCCACTGTGCTGTACGGGGAACTCGAGCAGTCGGGCTTATAGGACTGTGGAGCGACGAATTTTGGGCAGATGATAGGAATATTTTGTCTTATCGCCGAACCTTAATTAATAGATACGGGGGTGCGGTAATTACCGCAATACCGGCGGTAAATGGGAGGACGGTAACCGCGATAACAAAATGTTGATACCGCCCCACCCCTATTTAGGCCTAACCTATAGTTAGGCCCAAATCAGAAATTAGCCTACAAAAACAAATATGTTGATACATACTGTACATGTACTGTAAGCCCCTCCCATACACTAAAATGTGTACCCGGCCTGAATGGGTTAAGTAAAAGTATCAATACTGCAATGTAGAGGGGCGCCCGCTGGCCTACTGGTCTAGGCGCATACCACATAGGCATTGATGCCTGGCGGCGTCGTAGGTTCGATTCCCGATCCGGAAGACCTTTGCCGCATGTCACTCACTGTCTCTCCCCCCATTTCCTGTTAGTCTACTGTCCTATCCAATAAAGGCATAAAAAAGCCCCAAAGAATTATACTGTAATGTGGAAATACTCTGGCGTTGTGGGCAAGTAGATCATAATTTGTCATTTTAGAGGTATAAACACAAAGAGTTTGACGTATTGGCACGTCGTGTACCTCCTATGAGTTAAAAAGTCCTTACATTTTCACTTTATACCGTAAATGTACATATACCCTCTATACCAGGGGTGGGCAATTATTTAGAAAATATTGTGGAGGGCCGGGCCAAAAGGCAGTGCTTCCCGCAAGATGTGCTCCCCGCAAACTAAACACACAGCTTTACCTCCGACTTCAGTAAACAAATACTTAGCAGTCCAAATTTTGTTGAAAACCCAGCATTCGGCATCGACTTTTCTTTTTTTTAGCCACTTTTGATGTGTAAGGTAAGGCAGGTTGTCTTGACTTGTTACCAGTCTGACCACCTGCTTGTTATTGAGACAACGATCCAATGATCACACGCGTGCTGATGCATGCATTGCGCCCATATGTACGTGAATAAAAAACTTCAAAATAAAAGCAATGCAGCTTTAGTCCATGCATGAGGTAAAATAAAAAAAACGTCAGGTCTGCTCTATACACTTAAACTTTATGCTGGTTCGTTTACTGTTGAGTGAGAAAACAATGTTGCACATTAAATTAATCATCTGGGGACCCCCCAAAATAATCCCGACCCACAGGTTGAGAACCACTGTGCTGTACTATACCTTATATGCTATGCTGTTGAGGACCTTCATGGCCAGGTCCGAGACCTCGGGGAAGGGGTCCGCTGCCAGGTGGAGCAGGACTCTCCAGATCTGCGTGTAGACGCTGTTGAAGGACACACCTGAAATGACAACCAACCAACCACTGTTGTAAGCCTCGGTGCACACAGGGAGTATGCCAACACAAACAACAAACCACTTTCATTCAAGGGGTATTTCACTTTCAAATAGTGTTCATTTTATGAGCATGTTTAAAAAAATGTAATGTCAGTCTTAAGCCCTTTGCACACAGGCGCGTTTAACCGCACGGATAAAACGGACAATGTCATTTTTTGAAAAGAAAACAATGATTCTCTATGACCTCATGCACACCGGCTCCGAATTAGCCGTGCGACTAGTGGCTGCCGCCGTGCGTTTTTTTTCTCGATCGAACCCAGTTCGATTTGTGCGTCTTGTCGCATGCGGTAAAAAACTCATCACTCCTTTTATGACTCCTTTTTGGATCCGCAGCACCGATTCCGCACAGCCTTGCACACCAAATCCAATGCGTTTTATTCATGCTGCAAATGAAAAAAACGCAACTGTCCTGTGTGCAAAGGGCTTTAGTCCAGTTTCAATCGCCCTTGTTAGTTTTTTATCACATTTAGTCAACCTCATCCTGTCTTTATTTAGTCAAGTTTTAGTCGACAAAAACTGTTGACATTTTAGTCTAGTTTTAGTCAGGACAATTATTTTACTTTTATTTTTGTCAGCAAATAATAAAGAATAAAGAACATATTATCCATCTTATCAAAAATTATTTTACATAGCATTTTCTCTCATCCTTTGATGAAAAACACAATTTTAAGGAATACAGTACAACAAGACAACACCTGGTTATCCCAGTACAGCCTATAATTGTCTGGTCAGAAACACCAGCCAGGGACGTGCTGGCCATTGGGAAAAGCGGGACAACTCCCGAACGTCCGGTTCATTCCCGGCCGATCCAGGCCGGACATTAGGAAAAAATTAAAAATTAAATGTCAGCCTTCGTTCCATTTTGGGGGCTGGGCAGCCAACAAAGTAAATCGTCACTGTCGGGCAGAAACCTTGCATCTCCAAGTTTCAAATGTATACATTTTTTCGCAAAGCAAAGCCCTGCTTCATCATATAAGGCTGTTACAGTGTGCTTGTAGATAGGCTGTTTTCACTAGTTTAAATCATTTTTAAAATGATAAATACAAAACAAACGCTTTTGGACATACAAGGTTTCCACCCGACAACGACGGAATATAACTCATGTACAGTAATTGGGCCCACTGGCTTGTCACTTGTCATGATCTGAAATGGCAAATCTTTGAGTAGCAGCAGCGATCTCTCTCTATAGCACGCAACGAGGGCTTCTCCAACTCTTTTTCCCGGGCTGAATCAGGGGCCCAGCACGTCCCTGACCAGCCCAGTAGCTTTTACTTTTTATTAGAGTAGATTATTGTTCTGAGTAGACCCCAAACATGTTAGAAAGTGAAATATCCCTTAAGTGTTAAAATAACTCATCTCATGAGCATCGTACTATTCACTGATTGGTGGCAGGAGAGAGAGTGTGTGTGTGTGTGTGTGTGTGTGTGTGTGTGTGTGTGTGTGTGTGTGTGTGTGTGTGTGTGAGGGGGGGAATGACCTCCAGCACCAGCTAATGTGCGTCATTAATCAACACGCGCAAGACAAGCAGCTGTTCCCTGTGGCTCTGCTTGTCCACTGGTGCTGTACATCTGTCCATCCTCATTATCACCATGAATACAAATGGCCAGAATCTCTTTTGTTGTCAGGTATTTTTTTTTTGATTTTTTTTTTTTTAACTCTCCTCTCTCTCTGGTCTTTTCCCTGGCATTGTCTTTGCAGCTGAGGCATTGACAGGTGTGGTGATGATTAGTTCCCCGCATCTCACTCCACTTGCAGCTTTCATATTCACAGCGACGCCGCTTCTCTTTGCACTTATTTATTTTCTTTCATTTTCAAACACACTTTCCAGTTGTGGCGGTTATTATGACGCACTGAGCTGTCACTCAGGATTCCAAATGTATCAATGCTGCACAGACATGTGTTTACAAAGAGGGAGAGCGAGGGAGGGAGGGAGGGAGGGAGGGAGGGAGGGAGGGGGGGAGACGGTAGCTTGTAGACTCAGTGAACACTTCTCAATGTGTAAACATTGGTTTGTTTACGTCAGGTCTCCACCTGCCAGTCATGATAGTTTTTAGAATTAGACACCCCCCTCCTCCTCTATCTGCCCCCCCACCCCACACCTTCAGTTCTCTATATGCTGTGTCTGTCTAACTTGCTCTCTTTCTCTCCACCTTTCCTTCGTCTGTCAGCTTTAATCTGTCTTTTTTTTTCTTCTTCTACGTTTTCAGTCTCGGCTGCGGAGATGCTCAGGATCCAGCTGTTATTGTACTGCACCCCCTGCCCCAAACCTCTATTTACTCTTCATTCTCTGTCTCTTTCTCCATTTGTCTTTCTGTTTCTACCACCACCATTGTGGGAGGGGGGGGGGGGGGCAGAGAGAGGACTCTCTGCCCCCCCCCCCCCTTCTCTCTAATTGTATTGATGGGCGTGCACTTACGTACTGTACACAGAGAGTGAAGAGTAAAACCCTTTGGCAGTGAATAAAATCACTCAGGGCTTGAGGGAGAGAGGGAATAAGTGATGATGAAGACACAAGTCACACCCACAGGCAATCTACTGGACCTCAACGTTAGCGATCAGCACTCATCGAAGAAGTGGAAGGCAAGATGAAGATACAACACAGAGTTTGCCCCGAGTTCCAAACATCCCATCGGAGTGGTCCCCAAACTGTGGAATAAACTCCCTGTCGCACTTACAACGACAGACTCACTCCCTAGCTTCCGCCGTGGTCTGAAGACTCACCTCTTCAGACTCCACCTAAGCCCATAGCACTTACCGTAGCACTCGCCTACGCTCAATGTCAATACATGAAAGCTAGATAGTATTCTTAGGTTTTATATAACTTTTTTTACTGATTAGGTGCTTGGTCTACATACGTAATTTTTTTCTAGATTGATATTCCTATGAATTTGATGTATTAATGTTGCTGTATCGATGTATTACCTTGCTTATTGTATTGATTATTGCTTATTGTATGGATTAAGATCTGCTAAATGCCTAAATTGTAAACTGTGAGATTCCGAAGTATTGTGAACCATCACCGTGGATGTGTCATTCCTTACGTGGGCGTCAGGAACATTCATACATCCATAGTTCCAAAGAACTAGTTAATTGCCGTGAACAGGAGCAAAATCGTTCACCTCCTGAAAAAGTTACATTTGTGCTTTCGTTCATGCCCCCCCGTACACAGGACGGGCTGTACTCTCAACATAATAATAACGCTCCCACGATAGTGTTTTTCACTAGACAACAGTGTCACTGAACGGTGAATGTAAACAAATCATTTGAACGGATTGCTGTGAATCTGAACGCAATTGTTCGTTCACTGAAAATATATTCTTTTCACTATTCTGCAGTGTGTAAGCTCGACTAATGACAGCCACGTATAATTGGTAAAGAAATACATCCCCTTTATTTAGAGAACCATGTCGACCTGACGGGACAAACAGAACTACCCAAATGCCCAAATAACGCACAACAGGTTGTCCCTTTTCCCTAGGCTCACTTTTAGAGTCCATTAGTGGCAGCTGTATGCTGCTTTGCGTCAGACTTCCAAATTCAGGCATTGTGTGGGCTCATAATGAAGGCTGTAAGGACTGATGCCACCCTTAAACGACGGACTACAAGGACTAAGGCCACCCTTAAAGGGGGCGTGACACCGGCCGAAATTTAACATTATGATACACGTGGTGTTTCTTCAAACGGTCTGAAAAGGAGGCGGGGCCGTATCAGTTAGTAGTGAATGTATACTTCGTCCGTTGTGCGGTGCCTCGCAATGTATACTTCGTCCGTCCTGCCGTGCCGCGCACCAACGTGATGTTGTTGTTAGCGTGTAGCAGCGCCGCACCGTAAGGCTATTTTGGAGAGCTATTGTACACACACACAGGCTACACACACAGAGTGTATGAGCCACGGACCTCAGTCCTCCGAGACAGCAGGACATATGTCTGCTAAAAGGGCTCAAAGCTGCCGAGGAGAAGGAGATCGCTGGACGCTCGTTCTCCATCTTTCCCAGTGGGATCCATAATCAAGCGTCCCGGTCAGGTCCTCCAGTCAGGTTTAGCGGAAGACACAGCAGGGTATGGCCGTCAAAACCGTCCCTTAGACGGGGAGAAGCGTGTTGACCCTCGTAACGAATCTCTGACACCTTTTTTTGAAGAAGACATGTACTTTTTTACCATTTTATAGCGAATGGTGTATAATTTTTACCCCTAGAACTGATAGTTTTAAAGTTGGTTTAGAAAGTCGGAAACATGCCTCGGACAGCTTTTTTTGGGGCAGTTTCAAAAGATAATGATATACTCGACTCCGCGAGTCTCCGCCCCTCCCCCCATATTAGCCCAATCAAATTAATGTATTGCCGTTACTGTACAGAAAGTACTACTTTCAGTACAGTAACTACAATAAATTAATTTGATTGGGTAATTTAACATGGGGGTACATGACATCATTAAAAAAATTGGCTAATTTGATAGCCATAATTAGCTGTTTTGGCCATGTCACGCCCACTTTAAGGGCCATTTACACAGAGCACTATGACCATAACTATAAAAATATAGTTTTAAAAAGTGTTCTTTGTCAAGTGGGTGGCAGAGTTCACACCAACTAAAAAAATACAATGGTGAACGATATCAAACATATAATCCAGACAGGATGATGCTCAATCTAAGCTCACAGGTAATTAATTGCATGTTATTAATTGCATGAAAACAACATGCTTTGTGGAGTGTGGGTTATGAGGAGGGGATCCCATAATGACAGTTGTATCTGCCCCTGGCTGTAGCCTGCAGGCCAGGGGCCAGGACCGGCTAGCAACCCCGCTACAGTAGCAGTGGCAGTAAACAGCCGGTTGATGATGTAAAATATGTCTTCCTCTCCCATTTAAACACCATGCTATATCATGGAGCACGGACAAATCACTACACTGCCTCTGCACAGTACACATGAGAAAATGTTAAGGAGTATTATTCACAGGCTGAACGCTGCGTTCATGCCTTGTCCTGATGTGACACTCATGCATCATTTGACGATTTCTGTGAAGCAAAATGGTTGCAGCTGGAGTGCAGATGTGAATTAATGGCAGAACTCATGATTACATTGCTGTTTTATAGCCGGTGTCACTGATACTCAATTTGGAATGACTAGACCGGCACCCTACTCGGGGCCATGCATATTGTGAAGGATGCAAGTCAGGACTACATGGTCATACATGTTATTATGATGACCCCCTCTCTCCTACTTTCCATACGGTACCTTCTGCCCTCACCAATCACATGTGTTAAAGATGCCTTCCTTCCCCTCTATCCCAACATATTATTGCCTTTCTTCCATTATGGCTTTTGCCCACTTTCTGTTCCATTGCACATTGTAACTTACTGTACATTGGCTATGTGGCACTAAAGTTTTGCAAGACTTCAGGAAGTACAAACACTGTGGACAGTATTTCATCATTAACACATCGGATGCCCACGTGGTGTCTACAAGCCAATTTCTTTGATGTCGCTCGCTGGAGGCCCACGACGCGTTTGACGCGTTGTACAGTAAACTATACTGTACTGTAGCTACTGCACTTGGCTACCGCGGTGATGAAACAAACTCCATTTCCCAACATGCAGCGCGCAATTACGTCACCCGGACGTGCTGTGTGTCTTGTTGACTTCCTGTCTAGCGGCTGCACAAAAACGCTGTTTTCTCCTAATCTAGCTTTTAAATCACTTTCATTTCAAAACGGCAGCCTCTTCTACCTGCCGTAACACAAACACTGTGGCTTAGAAATGATAAAAAAAACGGTCCTGACTGAAAGAAAAGATTTTCGCGAAATAAACAGGACATACTCGGATTACATTTACTCGGATTACTTTTCTCGCCAGTACTCTCGCCGGTAGGTAAAATGACGCGTTTGACGCGTTGCCATGGGCACCAGCAAATTAAGACATCAAAACCACGTGGGCGTCCGATGTGTTAACATAAACAGATATCTGCAAAACTTAAATAAGGCCACATTCTCATAATATAATTCGGTTTAGTCGTGCGAATGGGAGGGGTGAAGTTGCTACATTCTTGCATATTTAATTGATACGTTTGCCCTCACACTGCACATTGTCATCCGAAACAAGGAATCGTCCACGTCTGTCCATGGGACATGTATGTATCCAAGCTGCATAATAATGCCCCCTCCATCTCCCTGTGTTTATTAATTCTTCAAGTTCAACTCACAATGTAACCGCAGGACCGCCGCAAAATTGAGGCGCAGGCGTCAGCCTATTTATCTGCGGTCGACGATCGTAAGCGGGCGATCAAAAAATAAAACCAGCGGCGGCCGGAGGGACTCGCAAAATCTACCAGCAATAAACCAGACAGCAAATACTTTTAATAGCCAGGTATGAATATCTACGAAGAGGAGGACATCAACGTCTCTCTCTCTCTCTCTCTCTCTCTCTCTCTCTCTCTCTCTCTGCCCCTCGTCTTGCCTTCCGCTGGTTCCCTCTCTGCGCTCCGCGCATGAAGCGTCTCCATTTGGACATTATTTGGCACAGAGAGCCGCGCGCGCGAGCAAGGGCGAGAGACCCACACATCGGCCTATATTATATTAGGCCTATAGCCTATATATGATATACAAGTGACTCCTGTGGCACTTTCCTTTTATCTAACTGTGAGCAACTCCTCTCAAATAATACACCATGTGCGATCGAGGGAGCGGTGATCAGAAATTGAATCAATGAGGGGAGGAGGCGGCCAGAATGGTCAGAAATCTAATGAGAACGGACGGTCTGGAGGGGGATTTAACCTTTTATAAATAACTATGGATTTAACCCGCACATGGCTCTATATATTGCCTGTATTTGAGACGGATGGATTCACACCAACAGGGAAGCGTTTGCGGTAGCGCATCGAAACCACCGTTTTTTTGTGGATTTGCATTCGTTTCTTTTATTCGAAAAAGAATACGGATGCGTCTTCACACATGACCAACCGTTGTGTATTTTCCAACAATACGTTATAGGATTCGTTTTAATCGTAATAAAACGTGCCTGTGTGAATGCCGCCTAAAATAAATCTGAGCTATACAAATAAGCGATTTACCAATTAACCGCACAGGTCGCGATCGGAGCAGCGGTGCGATAAAAAAAGAAAACTGTACTCGTTCTGGGATATTATAACATCAGATTAAGGTAAGAAAATGGGTAGTCCAGGGCGTGCTCCAAGGAGTCCAGAAAGTAGGTTTTTACTCTGATCTGAATTTTATTTCTCCAATATTACTAAATCTACTAGAAACAGAAAATATGACCATATCACCCCTGTTCTGGCCTCACTGCACTGGCTACCTGTGGCTTTAAGAACTGATTTTAAAATATATTATTGTTTGTTTTTAAATCACAGAACAACCTTGCACGGTTGCACCTGCCTATATTTTTGACCGCAACCTTAGATCATCAGACCAGCCGTTACTCAAGGTCCAAACATCAAGGCTTGTGACAGACAGGGATAGAGCATTAGCCGTAAGGGCTCACATTTGTAGAACGATCTTCCTCTGAAAAAATTAAACAGGCTACTTCACTGGCCATCTTTAAAACTCTTCTGAAGACTCGCTTCTATCGAAGGTTTTTAACTAGAGTACCAGACTACAAGTTTTAGCTTTTTTGTTATTGGTTTGTGTGTTTAGTTAGTTTTCTCTCAATCTGGGAACCACATCATCAAAGAAAGGGCGACGCCCACTCGGCCTGTCTCTCTTCCTCAGAAGCGTAGCAACTCTGAGGCTAACCCTAACCCTACGCTTGAGAGATTCGTTTTTTCTTGACCCCACACTATTTGTTGTGGATTGTGTTGTAAAGTTATTTTTGAAAGGTGCTACACAAATAAAGTTTATTTTTATTATTATTTGATGGGACAAACTTCTGGGTTATATGTCATATCACATACAGCATATTTGAGACCGTTAGGTGGGATGCTTTCCGAGTGGTGACTGAGATTTGGTGAATTATTAGAAGGATGACAAATACTTTTTGATGGGTAGTGCTATATCTGCAACACTTGAAATGGTAAAAAAAAAAGAGGGGAAAAAAAGTGTCAGCCCTCTATAAAGCACATTTTAAATACATTTCAGATGGAGCTATAAGCACTGTAAGCAACCGTACATCACATATTTGCCACCCTCAAAATGGGAGAGCAACTCAAATCCACTGACACAGGTGGAAGCGGAGCCAAGTCCTTACTGTGGCAAAACACAAATGTCAAATAGGATATTCACAATGCCCGAGTTAGACAAGGTGGGTTCGGGATCTGCTGGCTAAGACATTTTTCCAGTGGACAAAATCATTAGGTGCTTCCGTGTAACAGTACGAAGGGTTGACAAAGACAACACCTGAAATAACAGTCGACTGATTCCAATTACTCGTTCTGTGTTTTGTACATGAAAATAAATGATATATTCCCCCACCCCCCAGTAGCACACAATAAGCAATCAAACTTGCTTCTTATTTTTGAGTACTTTTCAAGAGCCTCTACTGCATGACTATGCTACAGTATAATGCCCACTAAGCTTTCCCCTTTCCTATATACAGTACATGCAGGTTGGTGCAAGGTGAGAGTTCTAAACAAGTGCACAGGGAGGTTGGGATTTGTTTAAGCCATAAAAGTGGAGCAACTTAGGGGGCATTTGGCAATAATTATTCTAACCTGTGTGCTGGGACTTCATGCTGGTATTAAGGGCCAATGGGCAGCTCGTAACATTTAACCAAATTTAATGCTACATTTGGTGGATAAAAGAATGCACAGGCAGGATTTTCTCCTATCAACTTTTATTTCAAGAATTTCGTGTCCCATGCCACCAGCATTGTGGGGAAAAAAACCCTCTAGCACAATTGTCTCTGACTGTGATACTGAGACTGGGCAATCCTCTGTCTAGGGAGTTTGATTTAACACTAGATGAATTCATAAATCCCAAATTACCGCATGACACTCACTAGAGTGCAACTGCATGAAAACCTCAGTGGAGGCAGCCAGGCAAGCAATGTCCTCCTAATCCATGAGTGTGTATGTGTGTCTCTCTGCTGTATAGCTTTCTGGGGACTTTGCTAACATAACCACACAAACTCTTTCAAAATGTAGAAAGTGAATTGTGTAAAGGCTGAATTTCAAAGCAGAAGAAATTGGGCGCTGGTCTCAAAGGACCCTCAGCTTTCAAGGACATGATAATAAGAGCTTGGCATTACATTCCTACAGTATAGCGGGATGGGGCACGATATGGAATATTAAGACATACTTAAAGGGCCACTTCACCTCTGGGACAACCCTATCTTATTTTATTGTTGTTTGGGACACGATCAACACAATCCCGAGTTATTTTTTGTGTTCAATCTGTTTTTTGAGATATTTTAGTATTTCAGCATGCACTAGTGATGCATTTTGCATCATATGATGCAAAACGCATCACTGATGATGCAAAATGCATCACTAGTCCAGCTGAAACACTAAAATATCTCAAAACACAGATTGAACACAAAAAATAACTCAGGATTGTGTTGATTGTGTCCCAAACAACAATAGAATAAGATAGGGTTGTCCCAGAGGTGAAGTGGCCCTTTAATCAATGTCAGCTGACAGCTGATGACTTGGGATCTAAGCTCAGATGTGTTGGGTGAGCCTAAAAACAGGCGAGGAACAAATGCTTTTGTGAGCGAGAGGAACAAATTGAAGGGAACTTGAAGAGATTTTCATTATAGTTTCAGAACTTGTTTTCATGTCAAATCTATTTAGTCTTTTCTAGAAACCTTTGTCGAGATTCAATTTTTCATTTCAACACGTTTTCCTTTGTGCCTTGCACGTGGGCAACAAAGAGAAAGAAGGGGGAATCTCCAGTTTCCTTCCTTCCCTCCCTCTCCCCTGTGAGTTCTGTAGCGAGTTAATAGTTTCCCTTCTCGCACACAAACTGGTTGTCTGGACGCATGGTGTAGCATGCCAATCACTCCTGTGAAGGAGGAAAGAGCATGGGACTGAATTACGGTCTGTGTGTACAAGAAAAAGCACTCCATTCACCTCCGGTGATACACATTGCTGTCGCCCCCCCCCCATTCCACTTTGTGTTGCTCTTTGCACCTCTAATCATTCTACCTCTTTACCACTCACTTTTTCCTTCCATTTCTGGGTTGGCGGTCGGTAGGTCTTTTATTAGGCTTCCCTGGGGGTGGGATTTGGGTCTTTCTATAACGATACGCGATATTATCGTTTATCGTGATAAAAAACACTCAGGATAATCGTATCATGGAGATTTGATTTATCCTCCGTCATGCACTGGGACCAATTCACCTTTTATTTGCTGAGCTGCATATCCAGTACCACTCAAACCCTCTATTGGTAAAACTTACTTATAACGTACTTGATACAGTCTTTTTTTCCCACTCTCTACCAAATCTCTTTGCCAAAAAAATAGCCGATCTACAAGCTCACAACGTGTCCTGTTGCGACGTGTTGTGAGCTTGTAGATCGGCTATTTTTTGGCAAATGTTCCGCACCAGGATAATGGATGTTGGGGATATTTTGATTATTGCGATAATACCGTAAATCGTGATTTCTTTCGTCACAATAATCATGACATGAAATGTTCATATCGTCCCATCCTAGACTCTATCCTGATCTACTGTCCTGTTATTCTTTTCTGAGGCCGAGATCCTTCTCGTCTTTTAGTTTATGGTCAGATCACCTTAACCCTGCAAGGCCCAGCGTTGCTTTTTGGCAACGTTTTTTAAATCATTTTTTAAAAAATGTTATAATTAGTTCTTTTTTCACATTAACATCACCATTAAATCCTATTGTTTAGTATTACAATGCCATTGGCCACGATATTTGCATATAAATACCCCCCACAGAGAATGACATTCACACCTCCCAGAGAAGTTGAAATTCCAGCGTCTGGACGAACAACATCTCACTTTTTAACTGAAGCTATTCCTCACTAAAACATAAGTAACATGCCTGTAATATTGTTTTTCGTGATCATTAGAATGTCTAGAACACGTGCATATGTTAATATTGTGAAAAATATCCCCAAAATGCAAATTAGAGCATGATTTATGATTTATGAGTTATGGCTATAAAACCTTACAAAAACATTATTAATTTTTTAACATTACATTTTCCTGTGATTAGGACTACTACAAGACCATCTGATTTTTTTAATTTTTTTTGGGCCAGTAGAAATTAATTCGGGCCTTGCCTATGCTCTCTATTGTTTTCCTACTCTGGAGAAAAGTGCTTGGGGAAGAGACTGTGTCCTGTACCTGCTAAATAGAAGAACCCTTGCCCGACCCTGGCACCACTGCAACAGCTCTGATACCTGGTCGTGGGTGTACATTGAGTACAATAGTTGGGTTAAGTTAAACCAGGGCCTCTGCACCGATTAATACGTGTTTTACCTGCCACTCAGGCCTCCCTAGTTCAAACCAGTCTTTTCTTTTAGCAGTTTCCATTTTCGAGGACCTGTATGTACACAAGCTTGCACTCATTGAAATGGCTGTCTCTTTTAATCATTACAGACAAGTATGGTGTAATGTCTTTCACTTTCATTTCATCCGATTTCTGGCCAATGATTTAAGCAACATTGTTGGACTGATGTGAAAAATATAATAATATACAGACTTGCTATAGATAGCAACTTTTGTTTATCTCACTGATTTGCCAAAACTCAATAACAATATGCGAAAGATAACAAGTGTGTTCATTTTCTTACAGCAAATACAAGCACAACTCTAACAATGTACACTCCTGGGGTGGAGCCAGAGAAAACCTACCCACGGACTGCTGATAAATTTAGATGGAACAGAGGAGCTTGATCCTTTATTATTATTGCTGCCAAATAAGTAATAACAACACAACTCCATGTTTAGAAATTATACATCTAACCGTTGTGCAACAGTTTAGGGGAACCCACACCCCACCTGTAAAAAAGAAAAACTGTCGTTCACAGCCCACTAGGGATGGGACGATATGAACATTTCATGATTATTTTGCCAAAGAAATTGCGATTTACAATATTATCACGATAATCAAAATATCCCCAACAACCATTATCCTGGGGTGGAACATTGCATTGCAACAAGACCCATTGTGAGCTTGTAGATCGGCAATTCTTTGGAAAAGAGATTTGGTAGCAAGTGGGGAAAAAAAGACTATCAAGTACATTTTTTCCAGGTCCATTTGACCAATTATAGAGGGTTTAAATGGAACTGGATATGCAGCTCAGCAAATAAAATATGGATTGATCCCAGGGCATGAAGAGGATAATTTCATGATAAATTTAAATCTCCACAAGATTACTGTCAGTGTGAGTGTTTTTTATCACAATAAACGATAATAACGATTATCGTCTCATCCCTACAGCCCACTAGGAGGGCATACCCCACAGTCTGAACAGCACTGAGGGAAGAGATGTCCGGTACAGTACCTATGAGGGAGTTGAGTGAGGAGTAAGAGGAGACCCGTCTCATCTTGTCGATGGTCTCGAAGGAGAGGATGTACTCGTCATTGTCGGGACTTCCCAGAGTACTGCTGGCACTGCTGCTGGTGCTGAGGTTACCAGGAGAGAAGGCTGCTGGACCACCTGCACACGCACGCAAGCACACACACACACACCCATTTTGTTACATATCCACGACTTTCCAACACCCCATAGTGCATTGCGCAGACGCTGTACCGAGCTTCCGGCGCCGCAGCCGAGTGTGATTTACAAGCTCACAACGTTTGCATCTGCAACGTGACGTGAGCTTGTATGTCTGCTGTTAAACCGGAAGTGTGGTCCAAACAGGTCCAAATAATCTCCAGTAAACTCCTGTGGAAACAGGTGGATAAAAACTAAGAATAATACAGCATCCATCATGGCTTGACATGTACGCCAATCTAGAGGACAGATGCCATAACATTAACACTTCTGCTGCCTCTTACTTTAGAGGGATGAATTTTCCTTGGTGCCGCGCTGCTTCCTCCATAGGCCTCAGCTATTATTTTGAAGGGCCGGGCGGGGTTGTTTTTGCGCCGATGGATTATCACTTTACTTCAACGTTTTACGTCATCTAGTCACATGAGTGTGTGCCCAAGAAAGTGTCGTGGCCCCGTCCAGCCGAGTGCAGTTTGTACTGTAAACATGCCAGCCTTTGGATCAAAATGTATATTTTTTTAGTAAATTAAGTCTCTTTATGGGTCTCTCAATGGATTTGCTATGGAGGAGCTTCACTTCGTGTGCACGCCCAACGTGCGCTGTAAACAAATCGCGTACATTACCGATGCGGGCGGGACCGGAGCGACGTACAGTAAGTAATAATACTGACCCATCAACGGCGTCATGTTATTAACCCTTTCATTGACGTGCTCATATGTCAACGGCAGCAGATGTGTTAACAACCAGTTGAATTGTTCACACCGTCCAGGGGTGTCAAACTACTGCCCGTGAATGGGTACTACCCTGATCACAACAAGAACATATTTCAATAAAAACATTGACGTCCAGTTGTTATATTGTGTGTGGCAGCGACTCTCCCACCTTTGCCGTTGGCAGTTCTGGAAAAGCTGCCG
This sequence comes from Nannobrachium achirus, assembly GCF_963921795.1. NCBI lineage: Eukaryota > Metazoa > Chordata > Actinopteri > Myctophiformes > Myctophidae > Nannobrachium > Nannobrachium achirus. The sequence goes on from NC_137812.1 coordinate 58,065,502, forward strand.
TGATCAAAAAAAATGGAAGCAGCACAGGTAACCAGCCACTGTGTGTAAGCATCTACTGCGAGGGCACCACTTCTATCGTCTCACCCCTGTGCACCAGTGCTTCACAAGACAGGGCTCGAGCAAGATACATGGACCTTACAGAAGATTTTTACACTCAACTAAAAGACAAAGTGAAATCATTCATTGCCTTCTCTATGAGTACCAACATGACTCATGAAGCTCAACTGGGAATATTTATTTGCAACTGTCACAGTGTGTTAAGCTGGTGTTGAGGCATTATGTGACAAAAACCTGAAAATGAACAATGTCAAATATTTTACACGGCCTACCCTACTACACTGAAGTTGAGCAGAGGGGCTGTGCTCAAACATTTCTTTCAATTAGATTATGCCTGGAAATTGTCATTTAGGACTTAGTTGTTAGTGCTTGAATTGGGTCGGCATTCACCGGTATAGAAGCTCTGCTGACTAGAGATGCGCGGATGACGGTTTTAGCCGCGGTGCACCGCGGTGATCACTGCGGTGCGGGCGGATTTGGAACAATCAAATAGAATTATGAATTAATTTTGGATAACCGCGGATGAAATAATGCAGGAAATAAATTATGGCATAATATATCTATCAATAAAAAATAAAAATAAAAAAGCTAAATCTCTGTATGCTTGTGTCTGTGTGAGTGTGTGTTATTTTGTATAATTTGTAAAGTAGCCGTAATCTTTCATGAGGCAATGTCCAATCCACAATAAAACTACGTAACCACTTAAAGGCATCGACATCACAGCATGCCTCGTCGTGCTCGTTACCTCTGTGGTCGCGCTGCGCTAAAAAGTTGAATCTTTCTCATAGCTCCCTCGCTCATATTGCAAAGTAGGTAAGTTAAACTTCCCACTATGTGTGCGGATGGATTCCGTTGACCTCAAGAGCCTATCCGCGCATCTCTACTGCTGACCCATATTAGGCTACTTACAATTACGTACTGCCACTCTCTAATGAAACAAGGTACGCATATTGGGAAGCTGTGCACAACATGCCATTACCCAGCGCTGTCAAGGCTGCCCTTGAATGAATGAATCCTGCAAATGGTGGATTTAATTTGGATCAAAGTATCGCCTGAGTTTCAAAGTTGGATACAGTGATTAACTGCTACATTACATACTAAAAAACAAGTATGAACTGAAATTAAACATACTGTAGTGTAGTTGACATATTCTTGTTAAGTCATGAACCTGAAATAAGTATGATGGTACTCATCTTTTGTGTGTGGTGACTGAATGGAATTACAGCATTCGTGCATTGGGAGCACGCACGTTGAGACAAAAAGTAACCCAGCCTGCACAAGTTTGTATTTTGACCAATCCTGTCCGGGAAGTAGAATGAGTTTGACACCCCTGGTTTGCACAGTCAATTTAACTGTCGGGCCCAGTCATCTCCCTTCATAAATCCCATTAACGCCAAACAACGCTCCGACTTGTGGAGATGGGGACTGGAAAATAATGAAAATACACACTGCCGTGGTTATTGATAATACATATGGTGGTCGGTGGGAATAAACCCTGTTGAAATGAGTAAAAAAAGAAAAGAAAAAAATATGTATGTCAGCAGTATAGGTTATGGTACGTGCTTTAGCATCGGTCAGTGATTTAACACAAGTCGGCGCTCGAGCATTACTCAGTCTGGCTGTAAAACAGTGTTGACAAATTGGCGAGTTAAGCTCTTGCTTTCAGACATCTACATCGGAGCACAATGACCAAGCAAGGCGGTTAAAAGTTCAAATTCTCATATTCAGATGTGGCACTATAGAGATGTGATGTGTAGTTTGTAGTGGTCTCAGAGGTGTTTCTAGATGTATGAATCCATTTCATTTTCCACCCTTAGTGTTTCATTCTCTCAGTAACTCATTGCATGCCAGGCCCGATAGTCCCGAGATTATTTCAATGTCTTTCCCTGCCAGGCCCGATAGTCCCGAAAAAAAAAAGAAAAAAAAGAAGAATTCAAAAAAATATTTTTTTCAAAAAAATGTTTTGACCCCAAAAAATTTAGTAGGCATGATAGCAATCGCGAAATTGCATGGTTAACCCCCATAGCAACCCCATCTTTCAAACATGGCAGCCATCTTTGTTTACATTTTAGGAAAACATAATGGCTGCTATCTCATGAATGCCTGAACGGATTTCCATTCGGATTTTTTTGTTTGAAAGCTGTGAGCAATGTGAACACACGTGGTGCATTATCTAGGCATGGGTGTGCATGATCCGTGCACTATGAATTACATGGAAGTCTATGGAGACAGGGGCATATGAGAGTACGAAGGTATTGTTAAATGGCAGGGTATGTGGTAAGGAGGACATGAAAATTCACATGTGTCTTGGATCTTTGTGATGGCTGCTTCCTGTCACTCCCTCCGTCTGTCACCTACCTTCTTCATTGAGGTTGAGGTTCTGCAAGCTCTTGTTGAGGTTGCGGGCAGTGGTGGCGGCTCGGATGTTGGTGTAGGAATTGACTGAGCGCAGGCGTGGGATGGCGGGGCTCACGGGGGTCAAGTTACCAGGCTCTAAAAACAACAAGACCACGGCATCTATGTGGATTATCACATCAAGGCAGAGGTGAGCAAAATACTCAAAAATGTGCTCAATATATCGTCGTTGTCGGGTGAAAACCTTGTACTGTATGTCCAAAACCGTTACAAGCACAAGCACACAATGCCTCGCGGTGCGAGGCGTTGTGTGCTTGTAGATCTGCTGTTTTCACTACTTCTGTGCGACGGCCTTGTACGATGAAGCAGGGCTTTTCTTTGCGAAAGAACATACAAATTAGAAACTTGGAGATACGAGGTTTCCACCCGACAATGACGATATGAAATAAGCACGCAGACGTATTTTGTAATGCTTTGCTTAATTCAAGGTGCCCACGGGAAGCCTTGAGCTGCATGAGTTGAGGAAACATGAATTGAGAAATCGTCAATAACTGCCAACAGACAATAAAACATTTAGCACTAAATTATCTTGTTTACACTACTCCTGTATGCTCCCGCACAGGATTGGTGTGCGTTTGTAAGTCTGCCGTTCAAATGAATGAGAACCTACAAGAATTTTAAGTTTTTCATATTCCAACTGGTGTTTGGATTACGTTTTTCATGATACAGTGGTTGTAAACCTTTTCTGGACCAGGGCCTCCTTGAAAAGAGCTCAAAAGCAATCGCATGCATTTTCAGGGCAACGTTCATTTGAATGATAAATCAACTGATTGTGTCCCGGCTTGGATCAATATACGTTAAATTCCTATTCATCATAATGAAAACTATATTTCTGTTTTAAAGAGAACATACAGTACCATAAAAGTTGTTTTTACATTATGTTTTCTTGTTATATTCTTGTTATCAATCAAATGTTTGCGTTTTGCCAATTATTTGGCACTTGCAATACTCTCGCTGCCCACCAGTTGTCCCCGACCCACAGGTTGAGAATCACTGATCTAATAAATCGTCACTGTCGGGCAGAAACCTCCAAGTTTCAAATTTGCCATGTTTTTTTGTAAATTAAAGCTCTGCCTCAACATATAAGACTGTTGCACAAAACTAGTAAAAATGGCAGATCTACCGTTGTGTGCTTGTAGAACGGCTATTTTCACTACTTTAAATCTTAATAAAAACGGTTTTGGACATACAAGGTTTCCACCTGGCAACAGCTAAATACAATGTCTTTGAACCTGCAGTGTTGGCTGGAGAGGGCACAGTGTAGTTCTTCTCCTCCTCTATGAACTGTAGCGCCACCGTGCAGAAGTTACTCTCGTACTGGACCACCAGGTGACTGAGCGCTACCACCAGCTCCTAGACAGCACAAACACCATGGCACAACATTATAGGAACAGAACAAGTATCAGCTCTTTTCATGATCGATAACCCAGAAACAGGCGCCAGTCAGTGCTGTACAGTTGTCATTTGATTCCACTCCCGCTGGGAGTATACCGAGGCGTTCCCAGGCCAGTTTGGAGATATAATCCTTCCATCTGGTCTTAGGTCTGCCACGGGGTCTCCTCCCAGTGGGACGTGCATCGAGGACCTGCCTAGGAAGGCGCTCGGGGGGCATCCGTACTAGATGCCCGAACCACCTAAGCTGACTCCTTTCCAAGTGAAGGAGCAGCGGTTCTACTCCAAGTCTCTCTCAGGTGATTGAACTTCTCACCCTATCTCTAAGGGAGATACCAGCCACCCTTCTGAGAAAACTCATTTCGGCCGCTTGTACCCGAGACCTTATACTTTCGGTCATGACCCACACTTCATGACCATAGGTGAGAGTGGGAACGAAGATTGCGGTCCTTTTATATTTATATTTATATTATCCTGCACAATAAACTTGATTATTTAAAACATGTTAATGGAATGACAAATATCCTCATTAAAATTAAATCAGGGTTTAACTACAATTCATAGTTTGTTTGTGCGTGTGCCTTTCAGCTACCTTACGAACAACCGGGCTACCATCGTTGATCAGCTGTGCAAGCATCATGGCTACGTTGTGGTCGATGGTGGTGGAGTGGTCCGTTCTCTCTGCAGAATTACCCACGAATGTCCCCAGAGCAAAGACCGCTGCACACCTCACCTAGAGTAGGACAGAACTTCATTACCATCAAGATGACCATAAAACCATTAAGACCCGATTCTAAAAATGTTGGTACTGTATATCGGTGGTTCTCAATCATTTTCATGTGAAGGACCGCCAAAATTATATGTGTGCGGATCCGCATCTCAAAATATTTTGTTCCAGGGACCCCCAAAAGCAAAGATTTTAGTGAAAAAATGTTTGCTTTGAAAAATATATAGATTCATATTCATAAATTTGCACACATTTTGCACCTAACCCTTTGCACAAGATGTTTTAATATCCAAAGTAGTGTTGTCAAAAATATCAATTAATCGAAAAGTATCGATTTTGAATATAGTATCGATTTTCAATGACTTTTCCATAGTATTGATAATATAGATACTCAGTTTTTACCTCTCTTGTTGGTTTACACCAACGTTACTTTTATGTGTATCCTTCCTACTTTGTCTTATTCCTCGTTATTTTGTACTTAGAATGTGAAAACATCAAAGGCAGGCCTTTAAAAAGTGCACTGCCATCTACCTCAAGAAGTTCAGAATTTTTCTTTAAATAAAAAAAATCGCTGTGGTTGCGTGGTATTGAAAATGGTATCGAGTATCGACAATTTTCAAAATATTGTATCTAAGTTAGAAATCCAGTATCGTGACAAGCCTAATCCAAAGTAAAACAATGGTTAAAGTGATTAAATTCTAAAGTGATACAGATGCTTTCCCAGTTTTAATGGGTTAATTCAATTAGTAATCATATTATAACCATTGGGTACACAGTCACACTTCATTTGCACAGAGAACTGTACAGAACAAATGTTAACAGTTTTAAAGTAAACCCAAACAGTCAACAAATGATGGCAACAACTATGGAAAATTCTATAGCTCTGAAATAGTTTCTGTCGACATATTTATTTTATTTTTTAATACATCCTCTCATTGACTTGGGTGTGTCGAATTACCAGTCCAAACTGAATCAAACGAGATGAGCAATGCTGGATGGTGCCAAAACCTGGAGTAGAACATTACCAGTCCAAACTGAATAAAACGAGATTAGCAATGCTGGATCATGGTGCCAAAACCTGGAATGAAACCCTGAAATTCACTAGTGGTGTCAATGTATTGGTTGATTTACTTTATAATATAAAGCAAACGACCACATTATGGTGAGATTCTTGTTCATTGAATTGGGCTAAGGGCCAAAACGGTCAACTCTGTAAAATAATGTTGCACCATCTGAATATTAAAAAAATATATATAAGTTGGTAAAATGATTTAATCTAACATTTTAGAATATACATTTCAGTGGAGCCTCTTTAATTAGGGTCAAAACACATTCACTCTTTCACTCTCTATTTCAGGGGTGGGCAACTTTGATGGTGGCGAGGGCCACTATATTTCCACCTTCACTCCAGAGGGCCACATTGGAATTTGCTACGTCCTACTTTGTCATCCTACTAAATTGTGTCATTAAGCTACTACTATAGACTGACGGAATTAAAGAAGGTCATGTTTGGAATTATAACAGTTGAAATCAATAATATATCAGTATTCCAGTATTAACCTGCGGGCCGCATTAAGTGAAGGTGGGGGCCGCATGTGGCCCCCGGGCCGCCAGTTGCCCATGTATGCTCTATTTGATACAGCCCTCTACATCAATAGTAACAAATATAGCCCCCTACAGGCACATTTAATTAGAAATGTACTGCAGTATTTTTGAGAACAGCATCATGGAGAACAACACTGTGGAAACATTTTGGCCACAACAATAAATCTCAACGGAATATTGCAGCACAAAATAAAAGGTTTATGGGGCAGAATGAAAGAAAACACCTCCAGCTCTGTGTACATGTGCGTGTTTATTATTGGATTAGCAAGTTGTGCACGAGGAGAAAATAACATTGTCCTCTTGGGGTAGACCTGTCATGGTTCAGCTCAAACTTAATTATAGCCTCTCTGCTTACACCATGTACCCTTGATATCTCTAATCCTTGTCCCCCATCTTCTGTCTTTACTCCCTCCTTCATCTAGGAACAGAAACACACAGGCACACTACCTGGAGCCGTAGAAGTACGGTGTGATCAGATGCCAAAGCCTGAAGTGACAGTCTACCGTACCACCGCTGACAAAAAAGGATAGTCATTTTGTATTTTAAAACTAAATGTGACGGCAGAGAGTCAAGTCTTGAATGCTTGATTTATCTGCCTCGTGGGCCAGTCACATTAGCACTAAACCTACACAAACATTTGTTGCACTCTCCATACAAATCAGTTGTGGACAGAGTTCATTGAACTCCTGACCCACAAGTTAACACATTTGGCATACATAAATCCATCTTTTTCACAGTTACAGTGCATTTTGGCAAGTCTAGATTTTCACGACCACATATTTGCTATACGGACCACATAGCAAAAGAAACTTCATACCAAACAAATGTGTCAAAGGTCTCCATCGAATGATTACTTCCTCTTCCAAGTTTGATGTGGAAGCACATCATTGATATTAATCAAAATGTCAGCCTATTATTTCTATGGTTCCATTATCCTGTTTTGTATGTAGATTACAATGTGAAGAATACATGTCGAGCATCCTAGTTATTTGTACAACATGTCTTTACATTAGCTTCTGCTAATGCCAGAGATGATGTGCAGTACAAAGAACATGAATTCAGATCTGACTGCGGTGCCATCAGGCTACAAAGCTCCTAAAATAACCTACATCATGTGCTACTTTATGTAAAATAAATGGATCTGGGAGTGAATGAAACTGGGTAGGGAATGGAAACACTGTGCGTGCGTGCGTGCGTGTGTGTGTATGTACGTGTGTGTGTGTGTGTGTGTGCGCGCGCGCGTGCACTGTGCGTGCGCTGTGCGTGCACTGTGCGTGCACTGTGCGTGCACTGTGCGTGCACTGTGCGTGCGTGTCAGGCCAACTCCTGCAGAGCCAAAGCATCTGGGTGAACCACAGGGCGAACTCTGTCTCACTGTCCCTCTGGTCCTCACCCAACTCAAATCAGACGGCCATCATTGTGGTGGTATGTGGTTCAAAGGCTTTGGGGGATCTGCTCCATATGCATGTGTGCTTCACATTTTTGGATTGATGTCTAGAGAAATGGTTCTCAAAGTGGATTCCAGGGACTCTGTGGGTTTCTTTAGGGGGGGGGGGGGGGGTCTAAATTGACCCATACAAGTCGGTAACAAATGGAACCAAATGAACCGGCAATTGTACACTGTCAGAGTTAAGGGGAGACCTTGAAACACTGTTCTAGAGCAGGGGTCTTCAACAGGGGGTCTGGGAACCCTAGGGGGTCCTCAGAGTTACTGGGGGCCCCCAAATCTTTGTGTGATAGGATAATGTTTTTACATGAACCATTTGAACCCTATAGCCTCCCTATTCTGAGTAGAACATTAACCAAAAATAGCAGATCTATAAGCTTTGTAGATCGTCTATTTTTGTCAAAGTGGTTTGCAGAGGGAAAAGAAGAGCAGACTAAGTATTTGACGGTTCAAGTGGTTAAATGTCTGAAAATACACATTACTCCAACATGATGGCAGTGCTGTCAAACAAGTCTAAGCCGTCTAAAAAACTACAATATGTTGTGGGGGTCCCTGCTTCATCCCTGGCCTGAAAACGTTGAAGACCCCTGATCTAGAGAGTGCGGGAGAGGACTTTCTGTTTGCCTTGGAACACACTGGGTCGGGTGAATATTCAGCGACCGCCTCACCTCGGGAATGGGGTCAGAGAGCAGGGTGTAGAGCTTCTCGTGGGCACTGTCCCGGACCCCGCACCAGCGGGCAGAGTCAAAGTTCTGCCAAATGCGCCCCAGGCAGATGGCTACCCACTGGCGGAGCAGGGGGTGAGGATCTGACAACTGCTCCAGACAGTTGGCTATCAAGTTGCCCTGCAGGCATGCCTCCTGATGGGGAAAAAGAAGAGACAACAGACATCAAAGACAAAAATGTAGTGGGGAGAAGAATGAAGCAAGGAGTTTGTGCAGGTTAAGAGACGGAGAGCAGAGTTTAGGTTAGTCGATGAGAGGAGAGTTTAAGAGATGGAGTATTGAGGATGTGGTGTTATTGATGTGGGCAGCATCACCAATATTCAGCAGAAAATGTACAAATTCAAATCTTCCAATTACAGTTCCATATTGCGCTACTGGTGATGAGAGCAATGTTCACCGCGTTGTGGCCATTTGAAGTGTTAAACACTGCAGTGAACACTGTTGTAGCCTCTCATGCCAGACCCCTGAATAGTGTGTGTTGTGGATTCGAGCAACGGTGCGCCTTGACAACATGGGGCCTCAGAAAGCAGTAAACTGGATTGCTCTATGTCTGGGTTGTACAACCCAGATTACCCTGGTGTGACTATTGTCATGGCAGACCCTTGAACAGTGTTTGTGCCAAGTTTGGTGCTGATTGTGCCCAGCGGCGCCGGCAGGGGTAAAATAGTGAGGGGACGACATTGTGGGCGTGGCCAGACGGTGACGTCATGACCTTAACCAAACGTACACATCGGCTCGGACTACTATAGCCTATTTAATAAGCACTTTAATGTGTTGTTAGATGACAATTGTAGGTCTAAGTAGCTCTGGATAAAGAATTTAATTCAACTTGTCAATTTCACAATACATTACATAAGTAAGGAAAATTCTAGCTTATTGTAGCCTATATAGTGAAAGTTAGATGAAGTTAGAACTCAGAAATTAACTGCTCTGCTGCTGCATCGCACTGACTGAGAGTGAGCGAGCCGATCGAGGCACGATCAGCAAGGCCGTCAGTGATGAAAAAAAGTACTCGCATGTTTTTTTACTAAGTAAGTAAAAGTAGAAATACTCTGTTAGAAATCCCATGTTCAAAATGTAGTCCTTGAGTAATGACGTTTTGGTATAAAAATGTAGGCTGTAGGCCTATAAAGAAAACTTATAGTCAAGTCATTGTGCGGAATGTCCCATTTCACACGTTTTCACAAATGTATAGCCTACCATTTGTAGATAAAAATATTTGAGCAGATCTAAGCTCACAATATGCGTCGCATTGTGAGCTTATATTTTCAAATGGCCTAAATGTAGGGCTGAAGTGGTTAAAGTATGCCCTTATAATAATAATCAAAATGTACAAAGTAACTAGGCTAACTGTTTTCAAAAGTGGAGTAAAAGTAGCCTACAATATTTGCCTCTGAGATGTAGTGGAGTAGAAGAAAAAGTAAGCTATTGAAAATGGGCCTAGGCTACTCCATAAAGAAAGAAAAAAAAGGCTACTCGAGTAAATGTACTCATTTACTTTACAACACTGCAGCCTGCATGGGCAGTCAACACGGGACATTAGAACCGGTTCAACATGTTTGTCACAGATACTTGTGTACTGGAAGCAATTAGTCTAAGAGGGTCGCCGACTCGCCGGTCGCGGCAACCTCCAGCAACACAATGGGAACGTTGGGACTAGAGTGCCGGTTGGGAGGGAAAAGACAGACAAAAATACAGAAAAATAGGTCGATAGCATGAAAAGTGGGGGGACAGTCCAGCCCAAACGGACACTGCTCCGGCGCCTATGATTGTGCCACATTTGGTCTATGGGCCCCAATGGACATAACTCCAGACTTGGGTCAGGGCAACCCACACTTGCAACTTCTCAAATTTGCAAATTTGCTTACAACAGTGCACTAGCCCTGGAAACGCTAGGAAAGCTTATTTCTGCATATACTGTACCTGTATCATTTCAGGACACTGAGATCAATGTAATGTATAGTCTCTGAAGTTCTCCTGCATTCCTCTCATTAGCAGGCATGAAAATCCCTCACATAACACCTCACATCCATATGAACAGCAAAACAATGGAGATTCAAATGCTGAGAATCCCCACCAAGGTCTCCATTTGAATTCAGGCTCTCAACAACAAATCTTTGATCAGTATCGACAAAGCACCATGCGCCCCTTGTGTACAGCTGCGGACCCCCCCCCCCCTTCTTTCTTCCACATTGTAAGATCCTCCCCACCTCCTTCTCGTCCTGAACCCTCGGAGTTGGCATATTAAGATATGGTAGTGCTTAGTGACATGTTCTCAACAAGCCGAAGCTAGTGATACCACAGTAATGAGCTTCGTCTTAAGGCGTAAGGCGTAAATAATGGAAGTGAGAAGAGGAGGGGTTGAGCGTCTCTCCGAGGATCATCTATAATTCACAGGCCAATGAGAGGTACAGCACAAACATTAAATAAACACAGGGAAGTGGCAGAGGAAGAATGTTGGTTTCTGGGTGAGCATGCATACTGTAGCTGATTTCACATCATTTGTAACATTGCTGGCAGGTAAGATGGTGTTTGAGATGGGGGGGGGACATGAGTTTAACAAAAATATTAAAAAAAGGAAAGTGTGAAGGAAGAATAAGGTAAATAACATTAAGCAGCAATGAGACAGGTAAATACTTTAGAGAGCGAATGTGAATTATACCAGCTTTAATGAACCACCAGAGCCGAAAGTGATAAAATGTTACCACAGAGAAACTGAGATTATACACTATCCTGTCACGTAACCAATATCTCAGTTGATTTACATACAATAAATGCTCGTGCCTCTCAAAGTGACTGTTCACTTCACATGAACTAGTTGTGGTTACAGCAGTACATTAATAAACATCCCATCTCTTGCAATGAAACTGCTAACATTGTACTGTATCTATGCATAAGCCCACTAAAAGCATCCAGTTTCTCACTCTCACACACACACACACACACACACACACGCGCATGCGCACGCACGTTAACAGCAAATATGAAAACCTCTCCAAATCTCTGATTATTAAAAACAGACACACAACAACAAAAATAAAGAACAGAATCTACTGTACCTGTCCAGTGTTGTAACTGTTGACAATAACAGCCAATATGAAGACAGCCATGGTGCGATGCTCAGCCTAAAATAGATTAAAACACGGTGGTAACCAAAATGAATGTGTTGTACCGACGTATTCCAACTCTAAAATGGTGTCACAAACCCCAAAAAATGTAATTCTCACAACAGTAGAAACACTTAAGACCAGGACTCATAACCTTGTTTTGATTTTGAAACAAATTTGTTTTAACATCCAGTACTGGAGGCGTCCATAGAAGATGTTGAGGAAGATGGCTGCTTGAACGAGACTGACATCGATTTTATTTGTTACATTTCAATTTAATATTCTAATTCAAGGCTAATGCTAAGCCAAATGCCCAATACGCCTAATATATCATAATATTCTTTAACTGAGCGGGCAAAGTAAGCGACCATGCATCAAGCTCTCTACATTGCATCCTTACTGACCTGGCCTCAGCTTGAGGTGTCAGTGTCATATAGTCAAGCGGTTACAAGTCAATTTATTGATAGAATCGTTCACTTTGTGATACAAGCACCAAATTTGGCATGAACAATGCCTAGGACCTACTTGTTCAGAAAAGCAAGTTAGCCACTCAATTAAAAACAAATAGGGTTGGGGTCCCATTGACTTTCTATACAGTAAAATAATACAAAAAAAAACTAATCTGCTTCAAATAGCATGTGAGGGGTCAAACTAGGGGTTTTTCATGGTGCTGAATCCATTGTAAGCATCTGTTTTGCACAAAAAACATTCCTTGGGCTAGAAAGGCCAAGGACCCCAACCCCAAGTGGCTAACTTGCTTTTTGGAAAAAGTAGGTCCAGAGGAAACTTTGTGCAAAATGTGGTGCTTGTATCACAAAGTGTAATAAAAGAGAAAAAGGTCCGCACACCAAAATTGCAGTTCCCAATATAGAGCTTTACTGTGGTAACGTTTCGAGCCTCATGGCTCTTCCTCAGACCTTCACAGACAAGTGTTACAAACAGTTTTATAAGTGCAGAACACCCACACCTGTGACCCGTCGGCCAATTAGTCCCATCAGTGTCATTAGCCAATGACACGTAAATAGTACATGCATGTTTATGTATTTTTACATCATACACACATTGTATATATAAAAAAACAATAATACAAAACATCCTGTTCACCCAAGATTTTACAATACATATACAAAAGGACTCAGGCCAAAGGCCATCATACTGCTACCTAAAGAGGCGCCTCTTGTCTAAAGTACAAGTAAAAAATCATGGGACAAAAAACCTTTTCATATACACACCCAACAAACCAGATTTTTTGCTTCCATTGTTTCTCAAATGATCTTTGTACTGTATGGAGGATGTCAGAGAAACTGTGTGGCTATTCCTTTGTCAGGAAATATGCTCTCCAATAGTTAATAACACCAGACTGTTGACTGGTGGCCTTCCAATTCAATTCTCTAACTGGAGAGAGAAAGGTGTGAATACACTGGCGGGTAATTACAGAGCAGAGAGTTTGTATTCCTATCAAGACGTTGTAATTAACTTGATTTACCATGTTCCTGTTTTCTTTCCCCTTTTAATACAATTAAGATTGGTACGTTGGGCTAGTTTTTTTCTTCCAGGCAAAATCCTATTGGACCACATCCGTTTCATTAAAGTATACCCAGTACAAGAGCCACCAGTGGCTTGGTTCCCAGATTTTCCAGATTTTCGTTGACAAACTTTTAACTGAAATAAAACGTATTACTGGCCTTTGGAATTCTTGATCACTAGCAAATACATTATAGTTTGACACGATACATTATAATTAGAGTTGGGGTCCGTTACTCAAAAAAGTAATACATTACACGTTACTATCAGTGATTCTCAACCATTTTAATTTCAAGGACCCCCAGTTTGACATGCATCAGGCTACGGACCCCCATTTAATGGTATTTCTATCTCTTGGACCCCAATTTATATTGTAAAATCAATGTTAATATAAATCTGAGTGTACAAATGGAACAACAGGCGTTGTGTGCTTGTAGATCATTTTTAAAGAAGGTTTTAGACACACAAGGTTTCCACCCAACAACAGTGATATATTAATTGCATATACTCACTGGCATGTAGTTGTCAGCCAACACAGAGAGGAAGTACTTGTGGCCATTGTCCTTCACCAAGTCAGCTTGGCATGACTGTAGAAAGAGAGAGATGAAATATGAGAGGGAGAGGTAGTGTGAGACATGGGAGAGTTCACTTTCTACACAGATGTGTTGGTGAATAGCTCAAGGTCACTTGTCATTCACACAGCATCCCTGTCATTCCTTCCACTGGGAGTATTTCTATATTCCTCCATGGCTGCTCTACCAAAACCCTGAATGAATACTGAATACTGATAAGACAACTGACTTCTTCCAATTTTCAAGTTTCCAAGTTTCAGCCTATTTTTTTCTTTTCTTTTTTGCCTAGTGAAAGTTACAGGTATGGTGTGTGTGTGTGTGTGTGTGTGTGTGTGTGTGTGTGTGTGTGTGTGTGTGTGTGTGTGTGTGTGTGTGATATCAAGTGTGAGTTTAACATAATCACTGTAATCCTTAATCATATTCCATCACATTCAAGGGCTTTTGGAGAGAAATGAGACACTTCTTAATATCAAGGCAATTATGTTTCTGCACTCATTTTCGGTTTCTGCCTAGAATTTTCCATTTGGTCCTAAAAAACGCTGCATATCAATTATTCGGTTAATTGATCAGTAAGGTTATCAACTATCAATTAATGAATTCACTGATAATGTGCATCCCTAACACACACATGCACTCTCATGTGTGCACAAAAGAACAAACCTACACACACAGCTTTCTTTTCAGTCAATCAATAAATACTGGAGTGTGTCATTACAAACGCTCAGTATACGTATCGCTAATTAACACATTGGTAGCCATTTTTTCCTTAAGACGTCCCCAGACGTCTTAGGATCAAAGGTGAGTGGTAGCCGACTCACCGTTAAGACGTCTTACCTGGTTACCATGGTTACCAGGTAACCAGAACCTGCGGTAGCGGCTGGTGAACAAAAACCCTACATATCCCATCATGCAACTCGGCCGCCAGCATCATGAAGCGTCCATTCTCCATTGACTACTCCTATACAATGCTGTAACATAAAAACGGCTGTATCTCTGAATAAGGTGCAAATAACACAGAGAAGGCAGAGAGACGCTCTTTTTCAACGCTACACTGGGCCGTGATGGTCGGCCCCAGTTAGGATTTTAGTTTTGCGACCGAAAGTAAACAAACCAAATTTAAAAAAAGTAAGATTACACAACATGCACACGCACGTGGCTTCCGGAGCTCTTTTGGGCTCTTCAAAATAAAGCGTAAGTGAATGGTGGCGCTGAATATCCAAATAATTTGAGTTAGATGGCATCCAACGATACTGACATGAGTTCAAACTGAATTGTTGATCACTTGTTTCAAACATTCATAATTAAATATAATGTTAAAGTGTAGTATAAGCTAGAGCTCTTCACGGGGCCCGACCCAGAAATTACCTGAGTACCCGAGACACCCGTTCGGTGAGTGTTTTATCATAATTACTCAGAGCCGGGTCGGAATGGCCACATTTCCCTCGGAATACGGGGCGGTCAATCATTATGTGTATTATCCGAGTGGACCTGTACAGTGTGTGTGACGTGTGTGTACTTTCTGCTTTTTAATGCAAACTTTTAACTCATATAGTGCCAATCCCGAGAAGACTCGTGAAAAGTACTCGAGTACCCGGAGTGCCAATCCCGAGTATACTCGTGAAAAGTAATATATTACTGTAACGGCGGATACATTACCGAGTACAATGGCCGGAGGTCCGGAGACGAAAACCGTCGCTGATTTCGCATCATCACGGCTCCACGAGCACAAAATAGTCCATCCATAACATTGAGGTGGACGGCCGATCTCATCTTTAATGTCCATTATCTCAAAACTACACTTTAGAAGCGAAGATGGAGGCAGATGCTCGCTTATGTTACACATGTATAAAAGCTCCGGTCCGCCATTACACAACTCCACGTGGACAAGGATCGGTTCCGGCGCAGGACGCGATGACGTCAGACCGGAAGTGTTTGCGCTGTGGACTTCTGGCCTTCAAAATAAGATAACGGGGGTGATGCCAACCTGAGACTGGCATCGTGGACTTTATAATCCGTTAATTTCATGGGCACTAAATGAGTTTAATAAACCAATCAATCAATGTGTGTGTGTGCGCTGGCGTGCGCTGCTGCGCTCTGATGAGTAGAATGAACGAACTGAAGTGCTGTTTAACGTGTGTGCTGCGTTTGGGCTGACCTAGGATCAGGTCATTTAGCCGCGAGCCAAGGACATGAATGGCTGTGTAACTGTGAGATGATTATGCTGGTCTAGGATCAGATTAACAGCGGGGGGAAAAGCAGCTACAGTGTGTAATGCATGCGTGATGCATAGCTACTCCAAGGCAAGGCTGCTGCTGCCCGGCTGATGAGAAAAGCACCAGCATACAATCATGACAAACAAACCGAAAATGACTTACCTCTGTAGATAGAAAATAGCCTAAAGCATTCCTTTCTCCCTGGCTTTTGTTTCGATGTTAATATTATAGATTCCTTGACAACCAGCAGCATTGGACAATAATAAGTCTACATTACACAACAAAGTTTACACCTCCGCTCTGACTTCAGTGAGACCTGTCAATAAGTGAGTGGATCTCGGCACATGAAAGGCAGAGCCACGCACAAGAGGCTTTAATAATCATTAAATGGTCGGGTGTCTCGGATTCTGGGAAATAAACAGATTTCGGGAAAATTGTCACAGGTTACAGTCTGTGAAAAAAAAAACAGAAAGTCAGAACGGGGCCGAATCGGGCGAGACCATTGCGGTGCCACACGGGTTTGTTTTGTAATTTCATTATTATTTCTGAACAGGTCGGAATCGGAAAAAAATGTGACGGTCCATTTTCGATTTCGGTTCTTTTTTTTTTTCACCCGTGAAGAGCTCTAGTATGAGCTTTCACATGCATGCATGATTGAGCATAATGTAGAACTTACACTGTCGACAGCCAGGATCTTAGCCCAGATAAAGACCAATAGCGGCCGTAGTTCTCTGGCCGAGCTCTGGAGCAGCTTTAGAACATAGGGGAAGATCCCTACAGACAGGGCCTACACAGGAATACACACACACAACAAGAGTATTCATTAACCACTCGCTGTCCACAGAACTATCAGCTTCCAGACCTAGGGTCTGGAACCCCCCACCAAAGGAATGAAAAATGTATGAGCGCACAAAAGCAATTTACAAGCACAAGCTGGGAGGGAGATTGAAAATGACCATTGCCGACTTTTGAGTCGCACCCACAGTATGCATCTTTTCAAGTTTACTGGGTGGTATGAATTAATTTTTGTGGCTACAATATATGCCACAAAACATTTTTCACCATAGAACCCCGTGTTAAATATTAGATTAAAAGACATTTGCTGCAACTTAAATAGAATTTAATTAAATGGGATTAAGTACAAAGAGAGCAACACTATAATCCCATATGATTAAATAGTGAAGGTATTCATGAGTTTTCTCTCTCTAAAGTAACTAGTCCCTCAGAGTCTATACCGACTAGAAAAACAGCCCACAGAAAATCTTAACATGGCTATTTCAATTAGATCTTTCAACTGCTTACTTGTTTATCCTTTGATCATCAAGTTGTTTTACTAGACTATAAATGCAAGCACGTTTTCCAAATTCATCTAGGAAGTAAATCAAGCACGAGCATCACCAAGATGTTGTAACAAAACGCAGCAAAATAAAGCAGTCCACAATTAAGAGATTCCACTGAGTGGTATTGTCATTGACTATTTTGAGATGTTCGCCCCCAAACATTTTGTAACATCATCTGTTTTTTTGTGTTTTTAATATTGAACAATTAGGCCAGTGATTCCCAAAGTGGATTCCAGGGACTCTGTGGGTTCCTTTAGGGGGGGATCTATCTAAATGGACCCTTACAAGTCTGTAACTATACTCTTACAGAGTTAAGGGGAGACCTTGACATTTTAAAGTTTGAGAAACACTGAATTAGGCTATCAACTCATTCTTCCAAAATATTGCTAGAAGTACAATGTGTACTAAACCAGGGTTCCTCAATTAGTTTTCCCCAAGGGCCGAATTATGTCTAGGGTACCAAGCCGAGGGCCACAACTTTGCAGGGGGCGACGGCGGCGTTCCCGCTACTCCAGCGACAGTTCAGATAGCGTCGTTGTTGGGTGAAAATCTTGTATGTCCAAAACCGTTTGTTTTGCATTTATCATTTTCAAAAATATTTTAACTAGTGAAAACAGCCGATCTACAAGCACACAACGCCTCGCACCGCGAGGCGTTGTGTGCTTGTAGATCGGCTGTTTTCACTACTTTTGTGCGACTGCCTTGTATGATTTGCGAAAGAACGTACAAATTTGGAGATACGAGATTTCCACCCGACAATGACGATATACTAGTGTTGTTGCTGCTCTTATAACACCATTAATACTGGGGTTGGTGTGGGCCAGACAGTAGCCCCCCGCGGGCCGGAAATGGCCCGCGGGCCGCCTACTGGGGAACCCTGTACTAAACCCTTCAAATGCACATACAGTAGCTCAGGTAGTGTGTGTGTACTGTGTGTGAACCCACCAGACTGACAGCCCAGGGCCCCAGGTCCAGGAACCGACCCAATAGATCCAGAGCCCGCAACCGATGCACCTGACTGAGCAGGACCTGAAAGAGAGCATGGGAGATGTGTCAATGGAGGCCAGATTAACACAGGATAAAAGGGGGGAAAGGAAGAACTGTGGGACAAAGACACAAGATAAGACCTTTTTCTTTTTTTACCAACTTGCAAGAAATTGTTCTGCTGTGTAAGACAACAAAGTGAAATTGCAATTGCAATCCCTGAATTTTAATATATATATATATATATATATATATATATTCACACACACACACACACACACACACACACACACACACACACACACACACACACACACACACACACACACACACACACACACACACACACACACACACACACACACACACACACACACACACACAGGCAGAAACCTTGTATCTCCAAGTTTCAAATGTGCACCTTTTTTTGTAATGTCATCATCATACAAAACTGTCACACAGAACTAGTGAAAATAGGATATCTATAAGCTTGTAGATGGGCTATTTTCACTATTTTAAATCATTTTTAAAATGATAAATACAAAACGCACAGTTTCCACCCGACAACAGCGATATATATTTTATAAATCAGTTGTTGTGCCTTATTGATGACAGTGGATGTGTATATGACCCAGGAGAAGTCTTCAGTGATGTGCACCCCTATAAAGTGTGAGTTGGAGACTCTGCACTGCCTCACTGTCTATGAGGAATGGGTTGGGATTTGTTCTCCTTGTTACTTCCTAAAGTCCACAACACATTTTTTTTTTTTTAAGAATGAGATGGTTGGCAGAACACCAGGTTGTAAGGTTTTGCAACTCGTCCCTGTATGCTCCCTCATCCTTGTTGAGAGAAACCTGGAAATGCCCATGACTGATGTCGTATTGTATGCAAACTTCAGTTTTCTAAATGGACAGATGAGCAATGGTCGAGAACCGCCAATCCGATCGATACGCCCATATAATGGAATTATTACCAAATATGGTCAGCTTGCTGGTCTACAGATCGTCAGCCAACCTAGCCGCCACAGTATGCCAACATCTCCTGATCGTCTGATTATTCCAGGTGATCCATGGCAGTGTGGACGGCGTCGGTCTGTTGATCTGGTTACCTGGCCGGCGGTAGCCAAGTTGGTGCTGGTCCAAAGTGGCAGGGATGTTACATTTAATTTGGGCCAAAATCAGCTCCTCAAAAGTATTTGGCTTTATCCAAGGTGAATGAGTTGAGGCAGAGGGAGGAGAGGACTGAGGAGGAGGGGGGGAAAAGGAAGGAGAGGTAGCATGAGACAGGTGGCTCTCCCACCACTCCTGAAAGATATTGGCACCAGTAAAGGATGTTTACTCGATACTGTGTGTGTGTGTGTGTGTGTGTGTGTGTGTGTGTGTGTGTGTGTGTGTGTGTGTGTGTGTGTGTGTGTGTGTGTGTGTGTGTGTGTGCGCGCGCGTGTGTGCGTGCGTGCGTTGCTTACTTTTATAACTGCTGCATCTTGGATGCTTTGGCTTGTTAATTTCAAACCAATATGAATTGTTGCCAGGGAATTGTTGCCATGTGCATTTTTGTGTGTTTATGAAAAGCACACATGATCACATCAGTAGCTTTGTGATAAAGTACACTTTAAAGGGTTGTTTTGGGTGTGTGTGGTGGTGGTGGTGGTGGTGTGGGGGGGGTGTAATCCCTTGGTACAGGCAGATGCTACTGTAACTAAGTGCCAGCCGGACATTGGTGTATCCCCATGTGAACAGTCCCATACTGTGTTTTGTGCGGAACGACCATATGGAGGGGAGTGGATTCCTTAATGCCTGCCTACACAAACAACAGTAATGTTGTCGGGGCATTCTGTGACCAAAACCAAGCGAGCATCACCCCATGCTCAGTTAGAAACCGGGGAAAGTCCAAAGTCGGGGTTATCTCCAGCCCCCTAGGGAAGAACGTGGGAATGTGTATATGTATGTGTGTGTGTATATGAGTGGATACATGAGTGTATGTTTGTGTGAGAGAGTTCTAAGATGATGAGTAGGGTAAAAGGGCTCATTATATCCATAGTCACTGTTCATAGATGTAAATATATTATCCAGATACATATATTCAGTCTCATGCGTGTTTGTGTACATACATGTTTGTTGTGTACTGTACGTGTATGACTGAAAACTGAAAAGGTATCCAGGGAGTGAACATTACCGTTCCCTGAACAATACTGTACATCACTTTGATGAAAACTCATTTCATGATCCAATAGGCCTTTCCCATCAGCATTTTGCACATGCACGTGGTGATAGAATAACGGCATCACATTATTACATAACTATGTACTTTGTGAGTGCATAATAATAGTGTGTCTTGCACAAAGTAGAATTATAATGCATGTTGATAACGAACACAGCTCTGCTCTTTGACCTCACAGTAATATCACACCACAAGAGGTAATCCCCCATCATAAAATCCTGTTAATCTTTTAAAGATTAACTGATGGAATAGTCGTTATCTAGGTACCACATTGCTGAATCTTTACTTCTCTCAAACATTTTTACTAAAGCTCCTTACTGGGCTTGTAGAGCCCTTGTAGATCCGCTATTTTTAAAAAATCTTGATTTTTATGCAAATCTTTGAATATATCTTTTTAAAAGCGAACATTTGTAACTCAAATATTTGCTTCTGGGGGGGTCCCTGGACCAACATATTTTGAGATGGGGGTCCGCGGCCAAATACATGTTATTTTGGGGGTCCTTGACATGAAAAAGTTTGAGAACCACTGATTTAGAAAAAGGTTTTAGAAGAAATTGATAGAATGGTGCCATGGCATTGGTCCGAAGGTTCATTAGTCCGAATTTGTTAAGAATACTATGCCTAACTCTAACCCTAACCTCAGTAACCCTAACTAAATTCGGACTAATGAACCTTCGGACTAATGAACCTTCGGACTTATGGGCAGTCCTCGATAGAATCGGGTAAAATCGTTCAACCTTTTACGATTGTATATGCTATTTTTTAATAGTTAAAGCATAATAATAGTTAACGTAATAATGTGTAATAATGTCTCTTCCAACTGCCGATTTCATATAGGACAACAATAAACTTGTTTAAATGTTCAGAACTCTTATGTTACTTATTATGCAACTGTGTATACTACAGTACATGTATGTCCATATACATTACTTCAGTGGATGCGTATCAGCCTTTGATTTTCTTTGCTCCTACAGTGTGCTGTCATAATGTTGTGTAATCTTCAAGAGCACTTTAGAAAAACAAGTAGCGATGCAGATATCTTGCTAAATCATGTTCTTTGCATTGACTTTTCCATATTTGTACGAGGGACCCGCGCACGCACACACACACACACACACACACACACACACACACACACACACACACACACACACACACACACACACACACACACACACACACACACACACACACACACACACACACACACACACACACACACACACACACACAGTGGACCCCCTCAACCCTACCAGTGCTCTTCTATCAGTCTTCCACTGCTGCTTTTTATTTGCCTTTTACGGGTCCCAGCAGAGCTGCTGGATGGAAGGGCTGTGGCTGTAGCTCTGCTGACTCAGCCGGAAATTACCATTCAACACACCGCCACTACACTGTGATATAATATAACCCAGTGTACAACACTGTGGGGCAGTACAGGGGAACAGCTCCCAACGCTATATCTTTAGAGCTGACATACACTATGAGGGCTTGGAAAAGACAAGACTTTGGCCCAATTAAGCTGCTCCAAACAAATTGAGGTCATCAACAGGGAAAATGAAATCCCCCAATTGCTCTCTTTTTTTCCTTTCTCCTCAGGGGAAAAGACTGCACTGTGCGTTTCTGTTTCATTTACTGAAGATGAATTCCAGGGATCCACACAGTGTACAAGGAGCATTGTATGACCTCTCACCTGCTCTTGTGATTTCCTCGCCTTACTGTATGTAGAGGACAGTGAAGGTAAATACAGAGTAGAGCTCAGTCAAAGTAAATATTCATGACATTACAAACTCAAATGTGGCTTTTGCTTAATTGTTCTTACCCTACCAAAACTGGGTTGTGAGCATGTAAGATGTTGGAAGTGTGGTAAATTGCAAGTGTGTGAGTGAGTGGGTGTGTGAGTGGGTGTGTGTGTGTGTGTGTGTGTGTGTGTGTGTGTGTGTGTGTGTGTGTGTGTGTGTGTGTGTGTGTGTGTGTGTGTGTGTGTGTGTGTGTGTGTGTGTGTGTGTGTGTGTGTGTGTGTGTGTGTGTGTGTGTGTGTGTGTGCACACGCGCTCAATGATCTGTACGACTAAACTGAAGTGGAGGACATAAAACTCCTAAACTAAAAACCAGTGGTTTCCCGATACATCGGTCACAGACCTCAGTGACAGTTGAAGACACTCTGCCATAATAAACTGTAACACACTTTACAACACACAAGATACGAGAGAACTCTCCTTGACGCAAAAAAAAAAGAGAAGATTATCTTCCCTGTTTGTTGATTATCCAGTAACACATATCAATGCTTTACTGTCAAAGCCAGAATATAGGTGTTGCCAGCCAAGTACAACTTGAGGCCTGCAATACGAAGCAGGATTTGGTGTTAGTGAGGCAACTTCAGGTTTAATCCTGAGTTTTCACAGATGTTGGTGGTTCACTTCTTACTAGGGTATATCACCCTGGTAACTTATTGTTGTAAACCCAACCTGCTCGGGAGCAGGTTGTGTTCGTGATCAACACGCATAAAAGTACTGACCAAACCCCAATTCTCTTGGAAAATGCCATCACCATTCATAGTACATCATCCAGTGGGGGTCGGTGCACGGGTTGTGAGTGGATCTCTTCGGAGGGAAAGAGTGTTCATAGACTGGCAAAACCCTTTGGCTTTCCTTGACATTTTTTATATGAGAGATATAGATTTGTGTCAGAGAGAGCGAGTTATCTGTGTCAGCTGCTTGAGTCATGGCTTTCATTGGCTGCAAGCAATATGCTTGCGGCCAATGAAAGCCATTTCATATATACAGTATGAAGCCATTTATTGTGTTTTGTATACCCAAATCATCCTACAGACTGATTTAAGCACTGAAACCTTGTATTTGTTTACCTATAAGATATGAAAGTAAGTCTCCTTACTGCTTTGATTTATGACTTTATATTTAGCTTTTATTTGCTCCCAACTCTGTTTTGCACTGCTGGGGTTGCAGCTGAAAGAATACGGCCATAAGAATATATTGACAGTAAGCAAGACAATAATTTTATGCACAAATGCAAGTCTAGTCAGATCTACTTTTGCCCTAATAATGGGACACGGATATTATAAGCATATTAATTTAGACATTCAGACAGTCTGATCCTTTGCCAGCAGTCCTCCCTTCATTTGGTAGCTGCTACGTTGCTTTTTGCCTGGGCTATGTGTTTGATTTATGTTTGAGATGGGGGAAAATGTTTATCATAATGATATACATTGCTCTTCATTTGTGTGTGTGTGTGTGTGTGTGTGTGTGTGTGTGTGTGTGTGTGTGTGTGTGTGTGTGTGTGTGTGTGTGTGTGTGTGTGTGTTTCGACATACCAAGTTGATAACCACCTGTCGCGTGACCGCTTATTGTGACTGCAGTTATTAGGGTAATTGAAGCCTGATAAATAATACAAATATAACCTGCGCAGGTTGAACTTGCTTCATAGCACATCAAGTCAAACCAAAATGTATTTATAAAGCTGTAAAAGTATGCTTGGGGAGAGGATATACAAACTCCAGTACAAACACTACACCTGATTTACTTTCCCCAAATCCACAACACCAGTGTAAGGCCATGGCTACACGGAGCTGGATATTTCTGAAGCTAGACATTTTTTTGTGCTGTTGGGGCTTGCAGCCACATGAAGCTGGATATTTCGGCTGCGAAGCTGGATATTTTTTAACCCGGATAAATAAGTGAAGACATTGAAAAATATTCGATTCACTGGATCCGTGTAGACAGGGAACCCGGATATCTCTGAAGACTTTACTGTGTGTGTGCATGTTAGACCTAGATATCTTTGTCGTGTGGACCTAGATATTTTTCTATGTGGATATCTGAAAAAACGGGATATATGAAATATCCAGCTCCGTATGGACCTAGATATTTTTCTATGAAGATATCTGAAAAACCAGGATATATGAAATATCCAGCTCCGTGTAGCCATGGCCTAAATCAGGACCAGAGAGAAGGAAACATACTGTAAGAAGTTTTCTTAGACATGCTGACTAGGTGTGTGTGTGTGTGTGTGTGTGTGTGTGTACCTGTAGGACAATGGGGAGCTGCTCAGGTGGATTCCTGTTCTCTACACCCATGGTCAGCCACACCTGGAATGCTGTCAGCTGTTCTGCAAAGAAAGGGCTGTGCTGTGGGCACACACACACACACACACACACACACACACACACACACACACACACACACACACACACACACACACACACACACACACACACACACACACACACACACACACACACACACACACACACACACACACACACACACACACACAGAGAGAGAGAGAGAGAGACAGACATCAACACTTTTTCTCATTTTGAAATATTCCTTTTCAATGAGTCACACAATCATAGCTGGTGCCACACCGTCCGCCATGATGTCACCAGGAATTGACACGTTATAATTGACCTCATTTGACCTGTATTATTCTGATCATGCTGTGTGGGGATTGCTCTGAAAGACATGGACAGTATTTGGACATCCACACGCATATCAAGCCAGCTTCTTGTCTGAGATGAGTCTGTTCTCCCATAGACCCTTTTTGATGTTAAAAGTCGTAGTGTAATTGATATTTTAAAACAAAGGTCCATTTTCTGATCATTGTTATGGAGTGTTGCAGCCAAGCTATTTGTGCCACAAGAGCAGGACATTCAAGCACAGCAATGGTTGGTTGGTTTGAACATCGTGGGTGTTAATAAACGCTGCATGTGAGCTCTATGATATCCACGGTGCTCCTCAGCTCAAAAGGTGTTCTCAGTGGACACAGCACCCAACAAGGGTCTAACCGTCTCCTAGCCTGATTTCAGACTCAGCTGATTTCAGACTCTGACATTGTGCCCTTTCTGAACGATTTACGGGGGGGAGGGACTTTGACTAACACTAAACCAATCACAAGAGATCAGCGGATCTGCCTACTTGTAGTATTTAATCAACATTAACAGCTTGGAAATGTAATCGGTTCAACTGCTGCACGGATTGTATATTCGTTAGATCCTGTTATTTTCAGAATATAGAGCTTTTGATAACACTTATATTATCAAAACAATATCACCGTCCCTTTAATGAGTGAAACAGAGAGTGAGACAAAGAGAGAATGGGACATCAAGTCACAAACAAAAGCATATAACTGCTCTACAGAATGATTATTTCCAGCTAAACTGAATCAGATACAGTAAGGAGAGGAGCCAATGCTATCAAGCAGTGTGTGGAGTGAAAGACTGTTGAAGAGAGGCAGTGAAGAGAAAATCTGTCTTAGTGGTCCTGAGAGGCTCAATTACAGTGCTGTAAATAAGTGTTTTCAGTCTGAATGGCATAATAGTTTAGACTCTAAACTTTAGAGGGAGGGGGCAAGTGCTCTCACAGGATGCCCGCCTCCACATACCAGGTGGAGGATAGAGGAGAAAATCGAACCTCTGTTCGAAGTGGAGCTGTGTGTGTGTGTGTGTGTGTGTGTGTGTGTGTGTGTGTGTGTGTGTGTGTGTGTGTGTGTGTGTGTGTGTATTGCAGTTGATGCTCAGGGCAGGCTAGACTCAACAGCACCTCTCTGGTCACCCAGGGTTACTACATACAGGCTACATACAGACCCACCCACCCACCCACATACCCACATACCCACCCACATACCTACACACACGGCCACGTATAGGGGAGCTTGTGTTCCACACAGCTCCAAAAAGTGCCACCACAAAAAGGTTGTGAGAGTAGGAGGAAGAGTACTTTCCCCCCATTACTATCACTGAACACTGCTATAGCACATCATTGCTGATTGGCAGCAGGCTTGTATATCCATAATTAATGCCCAACTTCGTTGGCCAACAGTACCGTAGAGTAGAGAAAATAGCAGCTATTTTGTATTTTCGCTGTTTTAAATAAAAGTGGTTACGTCTGTCCTGTGGGTTTTATACAATTTTAACCGATGCAAATAAATAAATAATAACTACATTGGATCCATTGGAACACATGTTATGCGTATGAGCAAATGTCTGTATAATTCAAAAGAATAAAAGTCTGCTACAGCATTGCAAGTGTTTAATTTACTTAAAACACAGAAAAGATTACATTGTACTGTTGTACAGACTTTTTGTGTTCGGTACCATGTCTGTATACTGCAGACATACTATCATCCGCCAACAGATCCACCTATCTAAGCTTACTTCTAATACACAGTGTGTCTTTATCATTCCGTGCCGTCTCAGTACATTTACCCAATTTAGCCCAAACTGGGGTCAACAACAGTCCAGTGACCACCACCACCAGAAACCACTTTATCAACGCCGCTGACCGAGTGACACGTCATACGTTAGAGTTGACATTTTGACGTGGAATCCAAACGGGTCAGACAGCGATGGAGCACATGTGTATGTGTGCGCACGATGAATCAGGCTAAATGTTGGAAAACACGCGGTTGCTGAAAGGAAATGATAGGGCAGGCGCTCCGGCCCTGCGTAATGAAAAGATGAAAGAGGTGAGGTGAGACCAACAGCAATTTATCACACGATGCCCCCCCCCCCTTTCCCCACCAAACCATCTCACACACACAAATGCATTCATGTTCCTGCACGAATGCACACGCTTGAAGAAGGGTGCTTTATCTTATTTCTGGAGTGACTCAATGTGTGCGTGTGTGTGTGTGTGTGTGTGTGTGGGGGGGAATAAGGAGGACTTGTTTTTCGGGATGACACACCACACACACACACTTACTCTGAAGGCAGTGCCCTCTTCAATGATGGTAGGGAGTTGTGAGAGGCAGATGTCCACCGCCAGGTCCCACGCTTGCCTGGACAGAGACGAAAGACACAAACACGCAAATAGCGTTACATATGAGGTACAATAATACAGAATAAATTCACATCGTCATAGACCTGTCTCGTGACCCCCCCACATGTGCCTGCAGAGAAATAACGCATGAATTCACACTTTCCCAAACTTACCGTATTCCTCCTTTGCTCACACACTCATGTAGTGTATATCTCTATATGCATGCACGCACACACACTCCCGCCCAGGGGTCTTAGGGAGGGCAGCAGTGAGTCTTTGATCCTTTCTTAAACCTCAGCATTCTCTCATGGTCATCATATCTAATTCATGGGGTTACATAACACACATCAAGCATCGTACATTCTGCTACTCCACTCTGCTCTCTCTCCTTCTCTCTGGCAGGATACTGGGCTCTGGGACTCAAGGGGCTTCTTCCACTCAGTTAGCTTGGGATATGGTCGAGTCGTGATCTTCAATCTACAGTATGTGCTGCACGCTATGCAATGTAATGTGATGCGATGCTGATTGTTAAGGCATGACGTTAGGCTTTCGTGAGCTCAAGAGGCTTTCCCCCATCAAGGGTAGAGTGGTATTGTGCGATCTAGCTCACTTACTCATTTACTCTCATGTATGCCTTTATGACAGACACGTGGCACAATATGGTACAATATGTGGATAGACCTGATCTGACAAGCATGAAACAAACGTTAGCCTTAACCAGTTCAAATTGATGGTGCACTATGCACTGGCTGTCACTAAAATGATTATTCTGAGCAGATGTAAAGAAAGCAATATTAAAATACACAAACATCATATAATCCATGTATGATACATTTTGGTAACTAGAAGAGTTCATAAAGGATTCTGAGGGTGGTTACAAGAAGAATAAAGACATTTGTGGATGGGCTGTCTCGGCAACTTGTCTTGGCCATATACAGTATGCATTCTGTTAGTGTGGTATGTGGCCTCCATGTATGGGCATTCCTATATGAAGTCCTATATGAAGTCCTGTTAAATATGGGCTTAATATTGATGACATCAGGGATCTCCATATATGGGCATAGGGATTCTGTTAGTGTGGTTCCCCTGACATCAGTGTGGTTCCCCTGACATCACATTGATGTCAGAGCGCCAAACCCATAGACCGTAAAAAAGCGTACACGTCCGGACAGACGTCCGGACGGAGAAATGTTTCGTTTCTCATACTAAACTGCGACCTTCGGTCGCAATAAACAACTGAATGTCTGTCTGTCCAATGTCTGTCTGATATATACGCATGCTGAGATCACTGATACTAAACAGTGCCCAAAAATTGGTAGATAACTGACATCACTGATACTGATAATCTCAGTCGGAATGAGAGAAATTTGGGATGACGTAATTTCCAGTTGTATCCGTCTCCTAGGAACCTAGCACCATTCATATGTTGGCAACGAGTGCGCTCTAGCGTAATCACTGAAAACCCTGAAATGATCAAAGGCGGTGAACCTTTGGATTTTAAATGACGTCTTATGACGTCAATGGCGGTGTGTGTGTTTGACAGCCACAGAAACAGGTTCAAACCGGACATCAAAAAAACAAATCTCCATTGGCTCTAATGTTAAACTGAAAACGCCCATTTCTCCTGATCCTGCCGGAGTCTCCGTTGTAAACAATGTCAACTAGTTAGCTTGTATCTCTGGAACCGTATGATAAGATTCAAATGCGGTCTTTTGTCATCAGCCAGGAACCGCAGCGTGCACGATCCGTGCACCATCCTACACGATGGACACGCCGCGAACACTTTAAAAGGTACGAAAAAGTTAAAAGAGGGTGGCAGTGAACTACTAAAGTCCTAGTTTAATGGTGGCAGTAAATGAGTTTAATATGGGAGCAACCCGGGGTTGCTTACCAAGTCCTCTACTGTACTCCTTGTGCAACCACACCATCATCATCATCCTCAGGGCTGCCCTTGATACAATCAACCATTCCAAACTTACACTGTACTAGAAACACTCATTCAAGCCATAATCACGTACACATCCAGACTTGGCTACTAAAACCTCTACGTCTTATATGGCGCCACTACCAACTTCCTCAACAAACTACAAAACTATAAAAAATTCCACTGCCAGCCCACTCACCAGAACCCACCCCAGAAACTCCTTAACACCAGTCCTCCATGACCTTCGCTGATTCCAGTAAAAATACAGAATAGATTTCAAAATGCTGCTCACCACCTACAAGGCCCTCAAAAACTTTGCTCCCATGCACTACCTCTCTGACCTCCCTCCCTCCACCAACATGCCCTCTCTCATTCCTCCGGTGATGTCCCGGTCCGGGATGGTGTTTTCCTCTGGTGTTTCAGTCCGAGTGTATCAAAGGGTGCGTTCGGAAATGCGCACCGGGTGGACTGCGCGGGCGTTTATCGTGGGCTTGCCCAGGCCTTACGGCCTGGGCATAAATATAACGATTGCATTCACCGCGGCGCTCCGCCGGCCGCGCGGACCTGGCCCGCTCTTCACGCCGCGAAGAGCAGGACCAAGGTCCGCTGGCCTTCGCACCGCTTGCAATGTCTTGGACAATAAAACGAGCGCACCCTTTGATACACTCGGACTGAATCACCAGTAGAAAACACTCTCTCGTCCCGGTCCAAGAGCAAAGCGCCAAACCAATGGTGACAAGGCCCTCTCAGTTGCTGTCCCCTCCCCTTGGAACTCATCCCAAAAAACACTAAAGCTGCCTGTATCTGTATACAGTACATACTGTACCTTCTTCTTAAATGAATGCACTCTACCTTCTACAATCTGATCAATTACTCCCATCCTTTTTACATATCCCCTACTGGTTTTGTGGTTAGAATGTGTGTCCTGCCTGTTCTTTTTAACATTACTTTATTTTTCTTCTTTTTATTTAACTACAATCCAGCATTAGCAGTATTATCTTGTGAATATTGTATTGATGTTATGAGCAGTCTTGTGGAACATGCCACACTAACATTTCACTGCTTGTATGTACAGTGCATACAGTATATGAGGTTATCAAATAAACCCTCTAAACCTTGTCGATTTTTCATAACAAAGATGATAAGGCCTGTGTTTTTTGCACGTTATTGCTAATTTTGAAATGGTGATTCAAATGGGTATGAGTAAAAAGATTTTAATAATACTCTTAATAACTTTGTTTTTCATTGTGTTTTAATGTGCAATATCACGCTGATGTAATACACTCTCTGGGGAGATGGATTGTACAACACAGGAATACACCCTATAATTGTGTGATGTGACAAAGTTCATTCTGATTCTTCAATGTTCTGGCTATACTAAGTCGTGTGTAACGGTGAGGAGATGGGGACAAGGGTTACAACTACACACACGCCTTTTCGTCATCAAACAAGAGTGTTGGAGATAAGCAACAAAGCCATCGTTATTGGTGGGGAAGACCTTCAGAGGATACCCAGTTCCATCTGTACATGAACGGTAGGAGAGAGAGGCTTCTAATGAGAAATGACACACGCCCACAGAGAGGAGCCTGGTGCACTGTGAGTTGACAGCATTAGCCTGATGGTAACTGCCAACAAAAATGAGCTGCTCTCTGCACGAAGCCTTTGAATGTGTATGGGCTTTAGTATGTATGTGGGGGAAGGTGTAGGTACAGTACACAAGCATAGCGTGTGACATCCGAAAAGGGTGGTGCACGAGGGGACCTGTTGATGGCTGACAGAGCCCCAATCCCTGCTGTGAGCAGTATAGTACAGGTACTGGTATAGATATGGACAACCACATACACGCACATACTGTACTGTACACAAAATGGCCCACAGGGGAAGAGCAGCTCTTGGTTTCCTACCTGCTCTTGCCACATATATGCCTTCCCATATCAGTCGTCCTCAAAACCCCACCCCAATTGCTGTGATGAGCGCAGAGTGTGCTCGTTTTGGTTAATTGGATAACTTACTGCAGTTTCTCAAACGTTCAAATGTCAAGGTCTCCCCTTTAAGCCCTTTGCACACAGGCACGTTTAACCGCACGGATAAAACGGACAATATAATTTTTTGAAAAGAAAACAATGATTCTCTATGACCTCATG